>NC_136428.1:310387397-310987397 GCF_052849685.1 Lactuca virosa | reverse complement strand
GATAAGAAGCAAATAAAATCTGATACTATGTAGAAATTCGATTCATTGAATGCCAATTTAAGTTCAGAAAACAAAATTAATGCGGAAAGTACATTTGAATTTGATGAGGATAGTGATATGAGTGAAATATCTGTAGAGGATGAGATTGACTGCTCAGACTTTGTTAAAAACGAAACTGAACCAACGAAAGTTTTGATTTCTGAAAATTGTGCTGTGTTCGCTCGTATTTCTCAAAATAAACCAGAAATTTTAAAAGAGAAAGCAACGGTTTTTCCCAAAGTTCAAACTGTCCCTAATCAAGTGTTTTCTACTAAAGCACTGGATAAAAATCAAACTATTGAATTAACGTCCATCGTCAAAGATGACAACAAAGATGGTTGCTATGACTACTTTTGGTCAGCTCCTATAGACAATGCAGACGAAACAAAGGGTCTCTCAGAAAGAACTTCGTGGAGAGTGAAAGGATGATATCTGGAAGAACCACTAAACAATCGCTCAAGATTTGAAAAAGGAAGTCCAAGTGGAACCAAGGATATTCAAAGCGAACCTAAGGCAGTGATAAACGAATCTCATGCAAAGAACGTGAAACACAAGGCTAACATTCACAAGTCCTCTGAGCAACTTGTAGAGCAAAACCGTCAAAGAAATGTGAGATACCAGAGAAATCTGAATGAAAGGAAGAAATTTTGGCAATCCCAAAATGCCAACTATGTTCGCAAAGAAAAGTCTTCCAATCAAAATGCGAAAGCTCGTTCGCACGCGAATTCTAGTCAATGTTTGCACTGTCACTCTTGCAATCCACAGAAACCCAAAAGGAACTTCGTTCAAAAACCTTCTCTTTCAAAGAAACTTGTGGAAAAAGCAAAACCTCATTATTCTCTACCCACGAAAGTCTCATCCAAGAATAATAAAGGAAAAGGAAAGTTAGTTTCGGACTCTGACGTATCAATCAGGAAAACTACAACTAACTCAAAGAAAGCTCGAAAAGAATTCGTAAAGAAACAAATAAAACATAAATAAAAACCATCTGTTCCAAAAGGAAACGAGCCTTAAAGATAAAATAAATGTTTTCACCATAACAAAGAAAGATAAAACCACATTAGTTAAACGTACTTATATGGTTGATCTTGCAATTGATTTTCCCCTTTTTGTAAAAGACTCATAAGGACCCAAGAAACTTTGGGTTTCTAAATCTGCCTGATTTTTGCAGGTAATTCATGATGAGCAGTTCGAATCTGAATGGTATATCGATAGTGGATGATCGCGTCACATGACTGGAAGGAAGGAAGAATTGCGAGAATTTTGTGCTCTCAAAGATGGTGGAAATGTGAAATACAAAAACAATTCGTTTGGAAGGATTAAAGGATATAGGATGATAACGAACAAAGATTTTTTGATTTGTAAGGTGGCGTATGTGGAAGGCATACAACACAAACTAATTAGTGTTTCACAATTGGTTGTAGGGAGGAGCTTGAAAGTATTCTTTGACGATGAATGATTTGAGGTTGTAGAAAAGAAGATGAAAGCAGTTCTCTTGAAGTCGCAGTGAAAAGGAGAAATGTATCCTTTGAATATGAACCCTTTACGAGGGAAGCCTGCCATATGCTTGCTCACGAAAGCTCACTCTGATGATAGTTGGCTATGGCATAAAATACTTTCGCACCTCAACTTCAAAGACATCAACAAGCTTGTTCTTGGTGATCATGTGCGAGGGCTTCCTCTCTTGAAGTTGATAAGGATCATTTGTGTGCAGCATGTGAGATGGGGAAGCAAAGCAGGAAGAGTCATCCAACAATAGTAAACATGAAATTCATTGAACCATTAGAACTTCTACATATAAACATTTGTGGACCTTCTGCAATTGAAAGTGTTGGTGGTAGTAAGTACATTCTCGTAATAGTTGATGATTTTTCACGTTTCACTTGGGTGTATTTTCTTAAACAGAAATCTGAGGATGCTCCTAAACTCAAGGATTTCATAAAATACTTTCGCACCTCAACTTCAAAGACATCAACAAGCTTGTTCTTGGTGATCATGTGCGAGGGCTTCCTCTCTTGAAGTTGATAAGGATCATTTGTGTGCAGCATGTGAGATGGGGAAGCAAAGCAGGAAGAGTCATCCAACAATAGTAAACATGAAATTAATTGAACCATTAGAACTTCTACATATAAACATTTGTGGACCTTCTGCAATTAAAAGTGTTGGTGGTAGTAAGTACATTCTCGTAATAGTTGATGATTTTTCACGTTTCACTTGGGTGTATTTTCTTAAACAGAAATCTGAGGATGCTCCTAAACTCAAGGATTTCATAAAGCAAATTGAGCTTCAACTGTGAAAGCTGGTTCGCGATGTTCGCAGCGACAATGGGCTAGAATTCAAAAACCCCGCGTTTGAAGAATTTGTTGCAGAAAAGGGAGTCTCACACAACTTCTCTGCTCCTTAAACTCCACAACAGAACGGTATACTTGAAAGGCGAAACCGCTCTTTGTGCGAAGCTGCACGAACTATGCTCACTTTCGCATGTCTGCCTCTATAGTTCTGGGCGGATGCTATTGTGACTGCTTGTTTCACCCAAAATAGATCTATCCTAAATAAGTGATTCTCTATTACTCCTTATGAAATCATAAATTATCGTAAACCTAATTTTAAGTTTCTCCATGTATTTGGTTCCAGGTGTTTCATCTTCAAATCCAAGGAACAACGAAACAAATTCGATGCGAAAGCTGACGAGGGTATATTTTTGGGATATTCGCTGACATCCAAGGGATATAGGGTTCTCAACAAATGATCAAAGAATATCGAAGAAACCTACTATGTTACGTTCGATGACAACTACTTGAAGAGGATTCAGTCGAATGAGAGTCAATCAAAGGAAATATTTCCTAAGCCAAGTCCAACCAATGTTCCACTCTCCAATCTGTATGACGAATTCATGCTAGTCTTTGATGAGCCAAAGAAGGCTATAACGTCTTAAGCGAAAGCAGTTGACAATAAAGTAGATGAATTGAAGAAGATAATTGATGACGCTACGAAAGAAATGCACAACCAGCCATCAAGTGCGAAAGTACCTCAAGACACGAGCAATACATTATAGGGGGAGAATTCTGACTCCAATGCAAGTCCTAAGGGGGGAGCAATCTCCACCACAAGATACGAACATTCCATCACAGGGGGAGGGTTACACTTCATCTCTTTCTTCTGACCCACCATCTGATACAAATGACTCACCTCCCACCATGACTTACGAACCTCCATTCACAGGAGATACTTCATGAAGAAGAGGACCTCTCGTCATTCAAGGAGGACAATAAGGATGCGAATGACGATTCGAACGTTCAATCAGAATTCAAAGAAGTAAATGCTGAATTGGATCCCTCTTATGATCCAAACTATCCTCCACTAACCAAATGGACCAGAGATCACCCCAAAACCCAAGTAATCGGCAAATCTTCTACAGGAGTCCTTACGAGATCTCAGCAAAAAGCGAAACAAACTGCATTATTCTCTAAAGTGGAATTTTGTATGTTTAACACATTCGTTTCCAAAGTAGAACCTAAAACGGTTAATGTTGCTCTTGATCATTCTGATTGGGTGCAAGCGATGCAAGACGAACTCAACGAGTTTGAACGAAACAAAGTTTGGAGGCTAATTCTAACTCCACCAGATGCATCGGTTGTAGGTTTAAAGTGGGTGTTTCACAACAAAATGGATAAAGAAGGGAAAGTTATAAGAAACAAGGAGAGACTCGTGGTTAAGGGGTATTGTCAGGAAGAAGGCATCGACTACGAAGAAACCATCGCACCTGTTGCAAGGTTGGAATCTGTTCGCATCTTCTTGGCATACGCAGCACACAAGAACTTTGAGGTATTTCAAATGGACGTTAAATGTGCTTTATTGAATGGAGAATTAGAAGAGACTGTATACGTGGAACAACCACCTGGGTTCGTAAATGAGAAGTATTCCAATCGCTGCTACATCTTAGACAAGGCAGTCTATGGTCTGAAGCAAGCTCCAAGATCATGGTATGAAACTCCCACCCACTTCCTTAAAATGTCCAAATTTAAACAAGGTTCAGCTGACCCAACCTTCTTTCGCAAGAAAGAGGGTGACCACTTGATGATCGTCAAAATTTATGTTGATGACATCATTTTCAATTCTACGAATCCCAGCTTAACAGTTGAATTCTGAAAGTTTATGGAAACTAAATTTGAGATGAGCTTTATGGGTCCAATTAACTTTTTCCTTGGATTGAATATAAGACAGGGACCAGAAGGTATTTTCATAAATCAGGAAGCATATACGAAGACTTTATTAACCAAGTTTGGCATGGTGGGAGATTCTAAAGCGAAGGTTCCAATGGCATTCGGAACGAAAGTGGAAGCATCTATGACAACCCAAAATTTCTATTATGTACAACCATTCACTTCAATAGGAGTCAAAACTGTTTCTGCTAATTTTCAAGCTTTTTGGAATAAGTTTGAGTATTTTAAGATTAGTACTTCAGGAGATAAGAGGAGAGAGGATGCCCTAGGGTTTCTTGTGCAACAATAATGTCCCAAAACTCCAAGAGTTTGGAGTTTACGGCCTAAACAAAGGTGTTTACGGCCGTAAACCCTAAAAGAGGGTATAAATATAACACTTAGTCATTATTTATCACTTTTCACAATTTCAAGATCCAAAACTCAATTCTCTCTCAAGTATCATCGACTTTTCTTCTTGATCTTCAACGTTGTAAGTGTTTCTAGCCCTAAAAAGTTGATATCTTGCTTAACCTAGTGATCTAACATGATTCCATCCGTGAAATCATTCCAAAAGTGTAGATCTTCAAGTTTCACCAAGAACACCAAGAACACACACTAGTGTTCTTGGACCTTTAGCACATTTTCAAGCTTCTATCTAGTAAGTACTCCTACCCTAGTGTATTATAGAGCTTGTTACACTTATAAACATCAAGAAAACACCCAAGAAACCAAGGATCAAAGGTGTTTACGGTCCAAGATGTTCTTGGACCGTAAACCCCAAAAAGGGTGCCAAAGTGTGCCCTAGTCCCTTCTAAGCCTTGGAAACTAGCCTAGATCCCTTCCTTGATGTGCTTAGTACTTCAAAACATCAAAAGACCATAAACCATTTGGGTTTACGACCGTAAACCCAAAGGGAAATGGTCCAAGGACCGTAAACTCCTAAAAGGAGTGAAATGGTGCCCTAATCTCTTCCTAAGGCTTAAACATGAAGTGGGAATGCTTCTTGTCATCTTTAGGCTTCAAAACACAAGATGGTCAAAGAAAAATGAGTTTACAGCCGTAAACTCATGGGTTTTTGACCGTAAACTCAATGAGTTATGGTCATAAAACTGTAAACTCCAATAAAGGGTCCCCTTGAACCCTAAACTCAATAGCAACGTCCTACAACACTTAGATGCAATCGTTAGGACTTATAGCACTTAAATAAGGTGTCTTACATGTCCTAGGATGTCTTAACTTTGTTAATTAGTTGTTTAAAGACTAATTTGATACATATATGTGTTATTATATGTTAACTAGGATCATTGTGTGTGTACAAGTCTTCACTTGACACCTAGCATCCTATACATTCCGTTCATCCAAACCACTCACTACAGGTGAGTTCATACCCCTTAATTAACCTTTTAAATGTTTTTAAATGCTTTTATGGGGGGGAGGGGGGGGAATACAAGTTGAACAATTATAGTTATTATATCAAACACATGTGATTAATAACTACCAAACAAGTGGATTTCTTACTTTTCAAATTGTGTTACCAAACTGTTTTACTTCAAACTGTCTTACAAACTCTTTTACATACCAAATGCTTTTAACAAACTCTTTTACATACCAAATGCTTTTAACAAACTCTTTTACATGTTAAATACTTTTACTTAAACTCTTTTAACTTATATTTTGTTTATCTATATAGATATAGTTATATAAGTAGGATTGAAAGGACTTAGGACTGATAGCTCACCTTACTTCCTGTTCCTTGTTTGGTTGTGGACTTAGGGTATTCAGGTTATTTGTCCGAAGGTCGTTTGAATCCTAGTTATATATCATGTATATGTGTGTAGATATAAAAGGTTACTTCTTTCATTCAGTTCAATGCCTTTCGGTAGCAAAGGTATACAAACATGTTCATATACACAAACAACATTACTAGTAAACTATAATAGGTATAGTTTATGAAGATACTATTACTAGAACAATGAAACATACAATGAGTCTGTTCATTCATGAGTAATACATAGTGATGAGAAACAAACATAATACATAGTGATGAGAAACAAACATAATACATAGTGATGAGAAATAAACATAATACATAGTGATGAGAAACAAACATAATACACAGTGATGAGAAACAAAACATACAGGCTAGAAAGAGAAAGAACACACAATACAGCTAGCACATACATATACATTACTTACAGTTATGTGAGCCACTTAATGGCGGCATGGCACTACATGTCATGACCCGTTTTGTATCCAGAATCTCCTTAAATGGGGAGCGTATGAGTTTGTGTATAGATCTATACTGGATTGACTATCCTACACCTTGCTGCTCGCTACAGTGGGACTTACAAGTCTACGGGTGCCAAACGTCATTTCTTACGACGTCTTACATCGTCGTTTTTCTATAGAGTCGGTAGCAGGATACAGGCCGATCACATGGTACTTTAAATAACAATTGGTTTAAAGTAATTAGTACATCAGTAGTTACTTAATACAACACTACAGTACTATTTCATTTTCCCTTTACATTTACTTTGTGATATTCACACAATAAACAATAATGTAAAAACTATATATTTGGTTAATGATAGTCAGATTTGGGAAAATACACACTCTTACAAGAGACACATACACAGATACTAGATGCCTTGGTAGAAGGCTACTTTTAGTAGGAAACATAGGGTTTTCTAGGAGAGTTCAAACAATTACAAACTTTTACAAAACTTATACATTACAAGACTTACAAACACTTTCATACAAATACAGACATTAATATACTTATGATCTCACCAGCTTTAAAGCTGATAAACTCTTTCAAAATAACTTGTATTCTCAGGTCACCAGTAGACAGGTATCGGTGCCAGGTTTTGAGAAGATGGAGCTCGTTCAAGACTCATCTTTTATTTTGATGTATATTTTTGGTGTCTATATAACTTGACAGAACACACTTGTATGAAATTATATTATTAATGCAATGGATGATATTGTTGCTTGTTTACTACTTTGCATTGTTGTGATATTGTACATGACGTCCTCCACCCCCGAACGTTTCCGCCGTTCCGGTTTTGGGGTGTGACAGATTGGTATCAGAGCATTGTTTATAGTGAATCGAGTGTATCAACCCATAAAAGATATACGAACTATAAACACAGTGGGATTAAAATACTCTGATAAATAGTTTATACTTTTAAATAATAAAATATTTAACCGAGTATACATACCTGCATTCATACTAAAATCAGTGTCACTAGGACAGAACAAAAGTATTACGATTGTTGGGCAGCACAAGTAGACATAGAGACATATGGTCAACCCTGGGAAGATGTAGCCTGATCAACTACATTATCCGAGGAGTAAGTAGCATGTGCCTAAGTGTGGTTGTGAGGTTGCAACAAGTCTAAAAACTTACCAACACTACTACAATGAGAACAGTATAACAGAACATAAACTTAAAATACTATAGGAGTATTTTATGTTACTATTAATTACTTATCTGAGAACTAAAGGTCTTTATTAGTATGTCAATAGTTGCTGAGTGGATACACTAAGGTTATATGTGTCTAGGATATCATAGACTTAGAATCTGTGATCTTTGCTTTACTTCTTGTTCCTTGTTTGGTTGTGGGCTTAGAGTTAGGGTCACTTATTCGAAGGTCTATCCTGTCTTGGTTACATATGACTGGTATGCACTACGCAAATGTTGAAGTAACTGATAAAGATCATCTTATAATTATCTAATTAGTTCGTCTATTTAGTTATTTCTTTATCCCTTTTCTCGCGTAGATTTCATGGTTGGATTCCATATCCCCGGAGACCCGTACTACCCCAACCACGGCAATGCAGGATGGCTGGGAGAAGAGCCAGAAGATGATCACAAAATCCCATTGGATGATCACGAAGCTGAAGGATTTTCTGAGGATTCTGACTCAGAGCCAGAAGTCAACAACCTACCCCCAGCCGCGCAGGACCCAAACCTGAATCCTCGTCCAGCATTTCAAGGACCCACACCCCTGTGGGCCACAAACTTGAATAGATGGAGTCAGGAACAGGGTCAACCCATTCCCTACAATGGAGATAGAAGCTTCTACAACCTCACCGAGGGAGGTTCAGCTGACAGGTTCCTACCCATCATGGTTCGTAGGATTGCTCGGAACACCGAGCAAGGTCGAGCAGCTATTGACCGAGTAGTGGAGATTGACGCAAACTCTGGCATTAACACAGTCCGTATTCGCCAACTAGAGTCTGCTCATGAAAGGACTCAGGTCCGCAATGCAGTTCTGCAAAAGGGAACTTGCTGAGACCCAAGCTGAAGTCAGGGAACTTCGAGCTCAGCAAGCAAGATCTGATAGGCGCGTGAGAGACATAGAACGTCTTCTGTCAGATTCAAGAACTCACTCTAGTAGTTCTCGTCGCCGTTAAAGTCTCATCGACTTCTCTTTTGGATGTAACCTAGTTAGTGTAAAAACTCTAGTCTAATTTCCTATCTTTGTAAATCTTAGACCCGTTAGGTCTTGATTAGGTAGTAGTCTGTCAAGATTTTCCCATCTTGGTTGATGTAAGACCTACTTCTAGGTCATTTTTCCCGAACTCATTACATCTGTAATCCCAGTATTATTGACAGATATCTAATCTCATGGAAATTATATCCAAATGCTATCGTTTACAATCAATCGTGTTATTCATTTGTGATGTTGGACTATGGAGAGTTACTCCATGAGTCATTCTTATCTATTTCCTATTAAATTCTTATCAATATCTTCATCTTTCTAAACTTATAGTTAAAAGATGCCTCCACGTCAATCGACAAGACGCGATCCTCCAATCACTGCAACACCACCTACTCCTCAATTCGACACGGCAGCCCTGAATGCTGCTGTAGCTGCGGTTGTGGCTACAGCCATGGCTCAATATCATTCGTCCGGTTCTACTGGAGGAGGAACTCCTGTTCAGTCTATTCAGGGTGAAGTTCCTGTGCGCTTGAGAGAGTGCTCCTATAAGGACTTCACAAACTGCAAGCCCAAGTCCTTTAGAGGGACTGGCGGAGTCATTGCCCTTTCGCAATGGTTCGAGAAAACCGAATCGGTTTTCGAAATATGCTCCTGTCCAGAGGGGAGCAAGGTCAAGTTCGCTGCTTGCACCTTTGAAGACAAAGCCCTGACATGGTGGAATAGCCATGTCAAGTCACTATCCCTAATAGTGGCTAATGTTATGGGCTGGGAAACATTGAAAGACCTCATGATTGAGGAGTACTGCCCGAGGGACGAGATCCAAAAGCTGGAGGAAGAACTGTGGAGCCTAACCATGAAGGGCTCCAACATAGTCTCCTACACCGCCAGGTTCTGTGAACTGTTGGCCCTCTGTCCCAACATGATTCATACAGAGGGGAAGAAGATTGAAAGATACATATGGGGGCTGGTGCCTCCATTCTAGGGAAATGTTTTGGCTTCAAACCCCACTACATTTGATAGTGCCAAGCGATTGGCACAGCGGCTCATAGACCATGGGGTTCGTACCCCGGCCGCAACAACAACCCTGGCCATCTCAGAACCCGCCAGAACCGCTGATTCCAAGCGGAAGTTTTGGGATGACAAGAGAAAGATGAAGGCTGCCAAAAAGCAGCAGGTCGTGGCAGTTCATGCTGCGATAGCACCTGCCGCCGCTGCTCCGGTAAAGCAGTACGCTGGAAGTTTGCCTAAGTGCAACAAATGCAAATTCCACCACGTCGGTGCCTGCCGGGAAATGCAGTGTATGAACTGCAACAGGAAGGGGCACACAGCCCGTTTCTGTAGAGCTTCGGCGAGGCCAATCAACCAAGTCCCCGGCACAGGAGTGGGCCAAACTTGCTACGGTGGTGGCGAGGTAGGCCACTACAAAAGAAACTGCCCGAAGGCAAGGAATGCCGGTGGAGTGGCAAGAGTTCTGGCCATAGGCCACGAGGAAGTGGTTGCCGACCCCACAGTGGTCACTGGTACGTTTCTCCTCGTAACCCTTATGCATGCATATTGTTTGATAGTGGAGCGGAGAGGAGTTTCGTGAACCAAAAATTTGCTCATTTACTTAAGCAAAAATCACGAGCACTTAAAGAACCGTTCACTATATAAATGGCTAATGGAAAGACAGAGAGCACTAGCAGTATATACATAGGGTGTACCCTAACTTTAGATAGCCATTCATTCTCGATCAATCTCATGCCGGTCTCAATTAAAAGTTTCGACGTCATTATCGGCATGGATTGGTTGAGTCTTCATCGTGCCGACATCATGTGTTACGAAAATGATGTACGCCTTAATCTGCCGTCTGGCGAAACCCTAGTAGTTTATGGCGACAAACCCGGCATGAACCTTCGTATCATCTTGAGCATTCAAGCTCAGAAATTCTTGCGAAAGGAATGTCGCGCATTCCTTGCTCATGTGGTCAATGTGAGCAAAGAAACGAAAGACATCCAGAACATTCCAGTAGTATGCGATTTTCCCGACATCTTTCCAGAAGAACTCCCAGGATTACCTCCGCAACGTCAAGTCAAGTTCAGAATCGACTTAGTTCCAGGGGCTATCCCCCGTAGCCAAATCGCCCTATCGTCTAGCACCTGCAGAGATGCAAGAACTGTCCTGTCAACTTAACGAACTGCTCAGCAAGGGCTTTATAAGACCAAGCTTCTCACACTGGGGAGCTCCAGTCTTGTTCGTCAAGAAGAAAGACGGATCGTTTCGTATGTGCATCGACTACAGGGAGCTCAACAAGCTAACCGTCAAAAATCGTTATCCTTTGCCCCGTATTGACGATTTATTTGACCAACTTCAAGGGGCGAACTTCTTTTCAAAAATCGACTTAAGATCCGGATATCACCAACTACGAGTGCTAGGGGAGGATGTTCCGAAGACAGCCTTCCGAACTCGTTATGGGCACTACGAATTCGTAGTGATGCCGTTCGGATTAACAAACGCACCTGCTGTATTCATGGACTTAATGAATAGGGTGTGTCGTCCTTACTTGGATCAGTTCGTCATCGTCTTCATCGATGACATACTTATCTACTCTCGTAGTAAGGAGGAACATAGCCACCATCTGCGACAGGTCTTAGAAACACTTCGTTCGGAGAAGCTCTATGCGAAGTTCTCGAAATGCGAATTTTGGATCCGACGAGTCGAATTCTTAGGACATGTGGTTAGCGAAGAGGGAATATACGTGGACCCTTCCAAAATTAAATCCATTGAGAACTGGTCAGCACCGAAGACGCCTACAGAAATTCGTCAATTTCTAGGTCTCGCTGGCTACTATCGCAGGTTCATAAAGAACTTCTCCCATATTGCGAAACCTCTTACAACACTGACCCAGAAGGGTGTGGCCTTTGACCGGGAAGAGAAGCAGGAGAGAGCGTTCCAAACGCTCAAACGAGCCTTGTGCACCGCACCAATACTATCCCTCCCCGAAGGGATAGAAGACTTCGTTGTCTATTGCGATGCGTCGAATCAAGGGCTCGGATGTATTCTGATGCAGCGAGGTAAGGTCATCGCCTATGCCTCGAGACAGCTGAAGACACACGAGGTCAACTACACCACACACGATCTTGAGCTAGGAGCAGTTGTGTTTGCTCTGAAGATCTGGAGACACTACCTGTATGCAACAAAAAGCACTATCTTTACAGACCACAAAAGCCTGCAACATATATTCGACCAGAAGGAGCTCAACATGAGACAACGACGGTGGGTCGAGCTACTCAGTGACTACGAATGCGAAATACGTTATCATCCGGGTAAAGCCAACGTAGTAGCTGACGCCCTAAGTCGGAAAGAATATTCTGGTCGTAGAGTCAAATCATTGACTATGACTATCCATTCACACTTGTCCACACAAACTAAGGAGGCTCAGCTCGATGCTTTGAAACCTGAAAATGTGGCGGGTGAATCCTTGAGAGGGATGGATAAGAACTTGGAGGTTAAGGGTGGCAGAGCTTATTATTTCATGGATCGGAACTGGACCTCGAAACTTGGTGGTTTCAGAGACTTGGTCATGAACGAGGCACACAACACTCGTTACACCGTCCGCCCAGGTTCAGATAAGATGTATCTGGATCTTAAAAAGCTATACTGGTGGCCTAACATGAAAGCAGAGATTGCTACCTTCGTGAGTAAATGCCTTACTTGCACCAAGGTCAAGGTCGAATACCAGAAACCCTCCGGTCTTCTACAACAACTGGAGATACCGGAATGGAAGTGGGAGCGGATCACTATGGATTTCATAACCAAGTTGCCCAAGACAACGGGTGGACTTGATACCATATGGGTCATCGTCGATAGATTGACCAAGTCCGCACACTTCCTGCCTATCAAGGAAACAGACAAGATGGAGAAGCTTACAAGAACTTACATTAGGGAGATTGTACGACTGCACGGTGTTCCCATATCCATTATCTCGGACAGAGATCGTAGATTCACTTCGAGGTTCTGGCAGTCGCTACAAAGTTCCCTAGGAACTAGGCTCGACATGAGTACAGCCTACCATCCACAGACATACGGGCAAAGTGAGAGGACTATCCAAACCTTGGAAGATATGTTGCGAGCCTGTGTGATCGACTTTGGGAAAGCATGGGATACTCATTTACCCCTTGTCGAATTTTCCTACAACAACAGTTATCACACGAGCATAAAGGCTGCTCCATTCGAGGCCCTCTATGGCCGAAAGTGCAGTTCCCCTCTGTGGTGGGCTGAGGTGGGTGATACCCAGTTAGCTAAAGGACGAGTTCCTGAAAGCACTCTCACAGGTCCAGAGATCATTCGGGAAACGACAGAGAATGTCATTCAGATTCGTGAACGATTGAAAGCCTCTAGAGACCGACAAAAAAGCTACGCTGATAAACGAAGGAAATCGTTGGAATTCCAGGTGGGCGACTGTGTTCTATTGAAGGTCTCACCCTGGAAGGGCTTGATACGCTTCGGAAAGCGTGGAAAACTAAATCCACGGTACATAGGACCTTTCGAGATTCTTGCCAGAATCGGCCCTGTAGCTTACAAACTTAACTTACCGCACGAACTCAGTAACGTGCATTCTACTTTCCACGTCTCGAACTTGAAAAAGTGTCTGTCCGACGAGACTCTTGTAATCCCAATCGACGAGATCGAGATCAACGAGAGCCTCAACTTCGTGGAAGAACCTGTAGAGATCATGGACCGGGAGGTCAAGCAAACGAAACAAAGCCGTATCCCGATAGTGAAGGTTCGCTGGAACGCCAAGCGAGGACCTGAATTCACTTGGAAGCGAGAGGATCAGATGAAACTGAAATATCCTCGTCTTTTTACTTAGTTATTTGTCACACCCCGCTAAAGCGGAAACACGAGGCGTGGCAGTATAAAGGGTTTCATAGCAAAAGTTAAAAGACAACACTAACCATAGTATTAAAAATCATTACAATTTCACAATGGGTTTGAACAACTTTTAAAAGAAATTACAATGTAAATTGAAATACAACACATGCGAATGCTCCTAAAAGTGAAGTGTCCCTAAGTGCCACTTACTCGATGATTCCTGAAAAAGCATGTAAAACGAGCGTCAACTATAAAAATAGTTGGTGAGTACTCACAGATAAACAAAATAATATTGGTTCCATGAATTGAATCAAAGTTTTGATAAAAGTTTCCAATAATAAAAGTATATTGTTTAAAATGAGTAAATAAGTTTGTAAAAACAAAGTTCTTTGTCATCATGAGAGATAAAGTATGTTGCCCAAATAAGATGCAACATTCATATCCTCATGGAAGATAAAGTTCGTTACTCAAACGAGTAAACAAGTTTCATTGCTAAAATGAGCAATCAATTTCGTTGCTACAAGGAGCAAACAATTTCATTACTAAAACACGTATATAAGTTCTCAGTAATAAAAGTTTGTTGTTGTAATGAGAAACAAAGTTCATTGCTATAATTAATAAACAATTTTATTGCTATAATAAGTAACGAGTGTGTATGTGTATGAGCAAACAATGAGTCTCAACCAAACCTATGACTGAAGCCCTATCAAGATCTATGCTTATCGTTCCATAGATGAATATGGTATCATGCACTCCAGCAATAGGGCGAGTGAGGAGTTGTCAATTCCTAATAGCGCTATCCATAATGACCATTGGCTCAAAGAGTTAATGGTTAGAGATAAGGGAAGGGCCTTAGTACGATAAGTTCTCATGTTCCGTGTTGCATAGACATACATAGAGAGACATAGCAATAAAATAGCAATCATGTTTGATACAAATGAATTTAAATACAACATTCAAATAATAGTTTTTCGGGACATGCTTTTCCACCCCAAAACATAAAAACTGAAAATAAGGGAGTGCGTGAATACTCACAATATGCATTGAGATGATGCAAATGATGTCTTGAGCTAAGTTCCACTTGTACCACTATCGATTCCTACAATAATGGTATTCGCTAGTGAGTCTCTAACCGAAATCTAACACTAGTATACTTACTACTACAATAGAATTATGCCAATATTGTGTCAAAATTTAATATTGATAAGTTACAAACATTTTTCTGTGAAAATTAAATTTCAATGAATCAATTGTTATATAACAATTTAAGTGGAAATTTCTCATTATTGAAATGCTAATATTTAACAATTTAAGAGGTGTTCCAATGATTAAATATTCAAAAACTAAATTAATTTAGTTCTAAAATTTCCCAAAGTTTGCATTTCATTTTTAATTGAAGTCAAAGACCTTAAGATAAATTTTCTTGAATTTTTTATTTGTCTAACTATTTTTCACCATTTAATTCCATGAATAATCATAAAATCATGGAAAAATAGTAAATTATCATGAAAAATTCTTGTAATTTTTGTGTAACTATTTTACAGTGTACATAATCTAGGAAAAATATTAATATGTGTTTTCAAAAAGTTTAACACAATTTTTCTGATTTTTGTACATTTAAGTGTATTAAATCTTGGGAAAATAGAAGAAAAATAGCATACAGAAGATAAAAATCATCAAAATTTTTATGTAAATTTTCATGAATTTTGGATGAGTAAAACTATTTTTCCTGTTTTTAGTTCATTATAAACACAAAAATTCAAGAAAAATAGATACACATTTTCAAAAATTCCCAAAATAGTTTTCGGAGTCTTAAGTATAAGGTACAAGCTGCGAAAAATAAGAAATAATATTTTCACATTTCCTAAAGTGGTTTTATGATTTATTAGAGCTAAATAAAAAGAAAATTCAAAACCATATTAAACAGTAACAAAAGTCATTGAAACTTCATGGGAGATGTTTATTAACTTAAAGAATCATCCAAGAGTTTTTCTAGAATTTATTTACTAGTGTAAGTATTTTATATGATTTAACACTCTATTTTCTTATTATTTTCATATAAAAATAAAGAAAATATATATTGAGCTGAAAATTTTCAGAATGCATCTTCATACAATTTAATAACAATGAAAAATTGTTTTCTTATTTTTGATGTCGAAAACCATGCCTAAAGGCTCAAACAATTATAGAGAAAACTTGATTCTTGTGATTTTGGTAAAAATTATTGATGTTACTTTGAGAATTTTTGCAACATGTTCCAAAGGCTTTTGAATCAAGATATTTTTATACCTCTTAATACATGATGTTAAGTACTCAAATTAATTTTTGATTGATTTTTAGTGATGAATAAGATCTTTGAACATGCAATACAAAACAAATGTTCATAAGGAAAGTGCTGTTTGAGCAACAGTTTTGTAGAAATTGGTAAAAATCGAAATATTGGAATTTTCCAGTGAGGTCAGATGGGTTTGAAAGCTAACTCAAAATATTATATTTCAGAAAAAGAATCACGAATTTTGGCTAACAAATGAGTGAGATATGACAGTTTAAAGTCAGGTAAAGAAATCTGGCAGATTGCATGCATGATGATTGGTTAGAAAAGTGGGTTTTCATCATTTCCTTGAGTAAATCTTTTCAAGTATTTTAAATATATCATGATAAACTCATATTTTAGTCATGTTTCCAGAGATTAAAAGATTAAAACTTATCAAAATGTATACATGCATTTATGAACAAAATTTTGTTTCTCAAAAACACTTAACTTGAGTTTGATGTTTTAATCCTTAAAATCGATTTTTGCACTAAGATCATGAACATGCAACCTTGTTTATCATACATGCATGGTGTTAAAACACATCCATCATGTTGTAAAAACCATTTTAACAAAAAGAAAACAAGTTTTAAGAAGATGAAGAAGGAGAAAGTGTAAGAAAAAGAGCAAAACTTGAAGGAAAAGTGAAGTAGAAATCGATTTTACCTTCAAGAATACCACAAGATGATGAAGATTTCGAGTTTGAGGAGTGTTCTTGGGTTTGTTTTCTGGAAAATTTCTTGGTTCTTAGAGGGAGGAAGAGAGAATGGAGTGGTGTTTGGAGAGAAAAAGTAGAGAGAATGTAGAGAGAGTTTTCTAGAGAGAGAAAGAAGAGAGATGTGTGTGTGTTGGAGAATGAGAGTGTGAGAGAGATATGGGGAGAGAGGGATCCGATTTTAGGGGAGGAGAGGCTCTCTCTCTCTTGTTTCATTTATAAAAATTCAAATCTTTTATAAAAATATCCAACTTTTTATAAAATGTGCACCTTAACCTAGTTTTTATGCATAAAACTCTTGATTTTTGACTTATAAATCAAGGTAGTTGTTAATAACTAAATCTTTATTTTTCATTGAATTTTATTTCATAATAATTATTATGATAAGATAGTATTATAAGGTTCATAATTGTTTTTATAGGATTTTTAAGGTTAAAGTTTATAAATATGAGTTTTTAGGGCTTTTAGGGTTTTGGAGTTTAATAAACTTTGAATATCAAAATAAATAGAATATTTGAGACTTTAAATTATCTTATGGTATTATAACTCTTTTATAGTTATAAATAATGTTTGTAATTTATTTTTATCGGTTTATTGGCATTCTATGTAGTGATTCTGAGATTCAAGCGAAATTGAGGAATCAAGTATACTAGTCCTAGTCTTCAATATTTGACTTAAGTTTCTATGAGACTTTGAACTAACTTCTACTTCTAGGTCAAGTGCATGATGTGTGTATATGATTCATGAAATGTTGTTCGAGTCAAAGAGTGATCCAAATATGGATAGTCACTACAGCTTAGTAGATGTAGAATTCACATATCAAGGTGAAATCTAAGTACACCATCCATTGTTTCTATCTGTTTCCAAGTTTCTAGTAGGTTATAACTTAGCTTCTAATTACTAAGTTTAATATGTGTTGTGCCTATATGTGTAACTAAGTTTATCAAATCTATAACTAACTCGAATTTTGACGGTTGTCACATTCTTTGTAACTACTTATTTGCTTAAACTCTAATTTCGGGACGAAATTCCTTCTAACGGGGGGATGATGTGACAACCCGAAATTTCTATTATGTACAACCATTCACTTCAATAGGAGTCAAAACTGTTTCTGCTAATTTTCAAGCTTTTTGGAATAAGTTTGAGTATTTTAAGATTAGTACTTTAGGAGATAAGAGGAGAGAGGATGCCCTAGGGTTTCTTGTGCAACAATAATGTCCCAAAAAGTCCAAGAGTTTGGAGTTTACGGCCTAAACAAAGGTGTTTACGGCCGTAAACCCTAAAAGAGGGTATAAATATGACACTTAGTCATTATTTATCACTTTTCACAATTTCAAGATCCAAAACTCAATTCTCTCTCAAGTATCATCGACTTTTCTTCTTGATCTTCAACATTGTAAGTGTTTCTAGCCCTAAAAAGTTGATATCTAGCTTAATCTAGTGATCTAACATGATTCCATCCATGAAATCATTCCAAAAGTGTAGATCTTCAAGTTTCACCAAGAACACCAAGAACACACACTAGTGTTCTTGGACCTTTAGCACCTTTTCAAGCTTCTATCTAGTAAGTACTCCTACCCTAGTGTATTATAGAGCTTGTTACACTTATAAACATCAAGAAAACACCCAAGAAACCAAGGATCAAAGGTGTTTACGGTCCAAGATGTTCTTGGACCGTAAACCCCAAAAAGGGTGCCAAAGTGTGCCCTAGTCCCTTCTAAGCCTTGGAAACTAGCCTAGATCCCTTCCTTGATGTGCTTAGTACTTCAAAACATCAAAAGACCATAAACCATTTGGGTTTACGACCGTAAACCCAAAGGGAAATGGTCCAAGGACCGTAAACTCCTAAAAGGAGTGAAATGGTGCCCTAATCTCTTCCTAAGGCTTAAACATGAAGTGGGAATGCTTCTTGTCATCTTTAGGCTTCAAAACACAAGATGGTCAAAGAAAAATGAGTTTACAGCCGTAAACTCATGGGTTTACGACCGTAAACTCAATGAGTTATGGTCATAAAACTGTAAACTCCAATAAAGGGTCCCCTTGAACCCTAAACTCAATAGCAACGTCCTACAACACTTAGATGTAATCCTTAGGACTTATAGCACTTAAATAAGGTGTCTTACATGTCCTAGGATGTCTTAACTTTGTTAATTAGTTGTTTAAAGACTAATTTGATACATATATGTGTTATTATATGTTAACTAGGATCATTGTGTGTGTACAAGTCTTCACTTGACACCTAGCATCCTATACATTCCGTTCATCCAAACCACTCACTACAGGTGAGTTCATACCCCTTAATTAACCTTTTAAATGTTTTTAAATGCTTTTATGGGGGGTGGGGGGAATACAAGTTGAACAATTATAGTTATTATATCAATCACATGTGATTAATAACTACCAAACAAGTGGATTTCTTACTTTTCAAACTGTGTTACCAAACTGTTTTACTTCAAATTGTTTTACAAACTCTTTTACATACCAAACTTATTTCTTACTTTTAACTTATTTCTGTGTATCTATATAGATATAGTTATATAAGTAGGATTGAAAGGACTTAGGACTGATAGCTCACCTTACTTCCTGTTCCTTGTTTGGTTGTGGACTTAGGGTATTCAGGTTATTTGTCTGAAGGTCGTTTGAATCCTAGTTATATATCATGTATATGTGTGTAGATATAAAAGGTTACTTCTTTCATTCAGTTCAATGCCTTTCGGTAGCAAAGGTATACAAACATGTTCATATACACAAACAACATTACTAGTAAACTATAATAGGTATAGTTTAGGAAGATACTATTACTAGAACAATGAAACATACAATGAGTCAGTTCATTCATGAGTAATACATAGTGATGAGAAACAAACATAATACATAGTGATGAGAAACAAACATAATACATAGTGATGAGAAACAAACATAATACACAGTGATGAGAAACAAAACATACAGGCTAGACAGAGAAAGAACACACAATACAGCTAGCACATACATATACACATACATATACATTACTTACAGTTATGTGAGCCACTTAATGGGGGCATGGCACTACCTGTCATGACCCGTTTTGTATCCAGAATCTCCTTAAATGGGGAGCGTATGAGTTTGTGTATAGATCTATACTGGATTGACTATCCTACACCTTGCTGCTCGCTACAGTGGGACTTGCAAGTCTACGGGTGCCAAACGTCATTTCTTACGACGTCTTACATCGTCGTTTTTCTATAGAGTCGGTAGCAGGATACAGGCCGATCACATGGTACTTTAAATAACAATTGGTTTAAAGTAATTAGTACAGCAGTAGTTACTTAATACAACACTATAGTACTATTTCATTTTCCCTTTACATTTACTTTGTGATATTCACACAATAAACAATAATGTAAAAACTATATTTTTGGTTAATGATAGTCATATTTGGGAAAATACACACTCTTACAAGAGACACACACACAGATACTAGATGCCTTGGTAAAAGACTACTTTTAGTAGGAAACATAGGGTTTTCTAGGAGAGTTCAAACAATTACAAACTTTTACAAAACTTATACATTACAAGACTTACAAACACTTTCATACAAATAAAGACATTAATATACTTATGATCTCACCATCTTTAAAGCTGATAAACTCTTTCAAAATAACTTGTATTCTCAGGTCACCAGTAGACAGGTACTGGTGCCACGTTTTGAGAAGATGGAGCTCGTTCAAGACTCATCTTTTATTTTGATGTATATTTTTGGTGTCTATATAACTTGACAGAACACACTTGTATGAAATTATATTATTAATGCAATGGATGATGTTGTTGCTTGTTTACTACTTTGCATTGTTGTGATACTGTACATGATGTCCTCCACCCCCGAACGTTTCCGCCGTTCCGGTTTTGGGGTGTGACAGCATCTTTGGAAAAACCAGCTGCTGATATGACCCTTTATCGTCAAATGATAGGATCATTGATGTATCTAACGGCTAGTAGACCAGATATTATGTTTTACGTTTATTATTGTGCTAGGTTCTAAGAAATCCTCGCGAACCTCATATGGTGGCCGTCAAGAATATCTTCAGATACTTGAAACGAACCTCATCACTTGGCATATGGTATCCTGCGAAACCAGGCTCCTTCGTACAAGAATTTTCGGATGCCGGCCTTGGGGGATGTGGATTAGATAGAAAAAACACAACTGGAGGATGCCAATTTCTTGATGGCAAACTTGTCAGTTGGCAATCCAAAAAGCAAATGTGTGTGTCCTTGTCAACAGCTGAAGCGAAATATATATTTTTTGCCTCATGTACATCCCAAGTCATTTGGATTCAAAGCCCACTTCGCGATTATGGCTTAAGCATGAAACGAATCCCTCTATACTGTGACTCCGAAAGTGCCATTTGTATTTGTCACAACCCAGTGCAACACTTAAAGACGAAACACATAGCACTGAGGTATCATTTCATTAAGGATCACGTAGAAGACGGCAACGTTGAAATTCACTTTGTGAGATCCTCTGATCAGTTGGCTGACATATTTACAAAAGCCTTGCCTGAACCTACATTCAACCGAATTCTCCAAGGCCTAGGTATGATGGAAGCTGAATCAGTTCCAAAACCTCTTTCTCTCTCTTAGTACCACTTTTGTTTTTAACTAAATACTCGCTTTCGTTTTTATTCTTGTCACACGAATTGGCACAGCGCTCGCTCTAATTTGTTTCCGATTTTTCCAGGACACGAATTGACACGAACGTTCGTCCTAATTCGCATCAAAAAAAAATTTTGAAATTATTTTATTGTCCTTTGTATATTATGTCTTTAAATTTTATTTTATGATTCAAAATTTAAAAATATTTTTCCTCTCTTTTTATTTCCCTTTAAGAAAATTTCAAAGTTGCAAAATTATTTTATTTGTGTTTCTGTTTCTTTCTCTTATTTTCATAAATCATAAAACACCAAAAAATATAATAGACACGTATAAAGATCACGAAGGATAATGTTCGTTTTATCTCTCAATTCGTGTGATGGGGCAGGTATAAATTTATGTTTCTATGAATTAGCTAAGTGTCCCTAGAAGCATGCTTCTGCATGTAGTCCTAAGCCTCACCGACTCTATGTTGAAGCCTTAATGAATAGATTCCACCAATCGATTCTTCCCAATTAGGCTGCGAATTCACATAAGTCATGAGCTACATTACTCTTCTTGATGTGAATTATGAACATTGATTTGGCATGCGGATTTAAAGAACACACAAAGAACACGGTGATTTCGGTGTTTAAGAGAGGCATTCGATTATGAAAGGTGTTACCAAAAAGGATCTAGATCTAAATCTACATAATTAACACACACTAACACTCTCTATGCTACATCTCTCAAGCACACCTCCATAAGTGGTATGAACCCACCTTATATAGAGGTATTTACATCTCTCTCTCTCTCTGTATCCCTCTATCTCTCATGTCACAAGGCTAATTTACCACATGCAAGTGGGTCTACAAAAGTCAAACCAATTACAAATTCATACATGGATAACTTTGTACCCAACATCCTCCCCCTCAAAGTTAGGAATGGATGACCTGCTTCAAATCTTCCAAAATCAAGCAACTACGTGAACCGAGCCTCAAACGTAACACATGTAGAGATGAACATCAAATCTTCAATTCTTCCATGATTCTTCAATTTGGGTTCTAGATGTGAGACCATACGAACTGAGCATCAACGGATAATTAGGAGTTTCTCAATCTCAAAATAATCACCCTAAAGTTGAGCATAAAAACACACTCCAAAAATCTTCAATAAGTCCAAACCCATCATGAACCGAAATCACTTCTGATGTGAATTATAAACGTTGATTTGGCATGCGGAATTAAAGAACACACAAAGAACATGGTGATTTGGGTGCTAAAATGTGTATTCGATCATAGTAAATGAGTACAAAAAAGGTACTAGATCTAGAACTCCATAAATACCTCACTCATTAATCACTATGAACTACATCTCTCAAGCACTCCTCTATAACTGGTATGAACCCACCTTATATAGAGGTGTTTACATTTCTCTCTCTCTATCTATCTCTCATGTCACAAGGCTAATTTACCACATGCAAGTGGGTCTACAAAAGTTAAACCATTTACAAAGTTATACATGGATAACTTTGTACCCAACATTCTCCCCCTCGAAGTTAGGAATGGATGACCCGCTACAAATCTTCCAAAATCAAGCAACTACGTGAATCGAGCCTCAAGCGTTACACATGTAGAGATGAACTTCAAATATTTAATTCTTCCATGATTCTTCAATTTGGGTTCTAGAATGTGAGACCATACGAACCGAGCATCAACGGATAATTAGGAGTTTCTTAATCTCCAAATAATCACCCTAAAGTTGAGCATAAAAGCACACCCCAAAAATCTTCAATAAGTCCAAACCCATCAAGAATCAAAATCACTTCCGAATCTCCAATCGAGTCATTTCATAAAATTCAAATACTCGTGGTCACTTCGGTCTTCAAGTCCACGTAATATGAAAAATTCAATATTGTTTCGAATTTCCATATAAATCTCTCCCCCTCTTTATAATCAAAAAATGATTATAAAACCAAAAAGGAATGAGAAAGTGTTCAATTCGGAATTTTTCTATCCAAAACTCCCCCTTAACACATGACATAAATATTTTGCTTCAATCCGGAAAATCCAAAAAATTTTCAATTTTTAGCTTCGTTCACGGACCGCCTTTGACAAAATTTCTCAAAATTGGGTAGAAATTGTAAATTTCAAAATTCTGCAGTGACCCGGTGCGCCCAAAACAGCCAAAAAATGCGAAACTCTCCCCCATTTGCGAAACTGGGTAGAAAGCGTCAATTCGCATTAACTGCAGGGTCCTGATTCGAAAATTATTCCATTTCTCAGAGTTTCAGCCCAATGTCGAAGTTGGGTGAATTCTGCCAAATCTTTGAAATTATAGGGACCAACTTCAAAACATCTGCACAACTCTTCACAATTTCGAAATTATATCCTTCTTTTGAATATGGGTGTAAACTGTCAAATTTTCTAAAGTTTAAGGACCAATGTCGAAACTTTCCATTATCTTCTTCAATTCGATTGTTGCTCAGTGATACCAGATAACGAAGATTTCCCAACTCGTTATCAAACTTTCGAAACTTTTTAACCCAATTCATCAAGACCTTCGAAATTAAGATACCGCCTCTTGGTCTTGACTCTAATCCATGAACCAAATTTCGAAATTATAATCAATGTCAAAACCATCGACATCAAAGCATTCAAAAGCCTTTCACAAGCGCATGTGAATCTGTCGACATCACAAGCCATACAGTCTTCGCTTTTAACACATTGCCATTGACAACAAATACTGACTCCAACTCAATTTCGAAATCAACCATTTTCCTTCAATTGTCGAGCTCTCCCAGCCAATATGTTCCCAATCAATCATCCCATTTGACTCACAATATCTAAGTAACAAACCAACATCAAATCAACCAAATATCTTCAAAAGTCCATCCATTTGAAACGAACGACCAAAGCTAGTCAGTTTTGATTTCGAAGCCAATCGACTCCAGTTTCTTTCGATTCAGACTAACTGATGGGTTTTCAGCATTTTAACACTCCTATGGTGTACATGCAACCCTAGAAACCTTGGATCTATGTTTGACTAAGATACATGCAAATAATTATTTTTTCAAGGTTCTTATCCTAACTAGCATGGCATGGGGTACTTGAATCAAATAAAACTAGTAGAATTACTTACCTTGTAGTAGTAGTTGATTGCTTGGAGTTTTAGAGCCTAGCACCAATAATGTGGATGCCTCAAATGGAAGTCACAAATCACCACAAACTTGGAAACTTAAGAGAATAGTCACAACCTTCTTGAAATTTAGTTTACACACATCAACTAGTGCAATTTCAAGAACCAAAGCCTCCTTTATATAGTGTGGTGGATTAGGGTTACATCCATGTAAACCCTAATACCCATGTTTTTTCATTTCCATGAGATCCATGGGTTAAAGCTCCATGGAGTATCCATGGACTTTCCATGCAAGCCTAGCCCATTCCAAATAAGCATTAGCCCACACTATATAAATACAAGAGCCCATATTTAATTAGTCATACTTTTGATCTCTAAATTAATTCTAAATTAATTATAGATCAACACTAATTAAATAATATGATTTTATATTAATATATTAGAACTTATAATATATTAATAAATCATAACTTATACTATTCTCAAAAGATTATCCATAAATTGTTCGGGTGAAGTGCAACCCAAATGGACCATGCCGGGTCGGGTCAAGTACATACCAAATATAGTTATGGACTTAGACACTATATCCAACAGTCTCCCACTTAGATAAGTCTAATAACTATAGTTGCAAGTATGACTTCAGGAACCGATCAGCAATCGTAGCTCTTTAAACTCTGTTGAACTATGAAGCGCCATTTTAGATAAGTGATCATATAATCCTCTGTTCTAGATATCAGCCGGACAAATACATGGAACATGGTCTTGCTTATTGTCCAGCATTTGTTTCCCGATTTCTGATTTGTTTGACATAGAACTTAACTGAACACATCAATTTAGTTTTGACCGGGCCCGGTACATAGGTCAAAACAAAATCATCGAGGGGCCCAGATATCGCTTCTAATCCTAGAAGGAACAGATAGACTTCGACTCATATGTTTGCTCTACTACTTGTTGAACTACACACAAAGGCACAGTTTATAACATCGAGTTACCAATGCGTTTTCGTGCAATCAATGCATAACCAACTCATAGGCAACAAATCATATCTCTAGGTTTGAAGACTTATATGATATTACCGTCTCACGATCACTCGAGATAAATTCCATGAAGTGATACAAGTGAGCGTGGGTTGAATCCAATACTCAGAACTTATGAGCACTCATGAGTGTTGTAGCCCCGCTTTATCTAACATCTTAGACCTCTACAAGCCAACCCATGACAGTCTTGATTCATATCTACTTCCAACATATGACCAACTGTGGAGAGTTTGAATAATATGATATAAACCATAACATAATTATTCTGGAAGTCAAAACATGCAAAAACAAATAATAGTAACGATTGACAAGAGATAGCAACACTTTACTCATAAATAACAGCTTTCATTTATCATCAAATGTCAATTAAATTTTACAAATTTCAAGATTATCTAACTACTAAAACTAATATCATCCTTCAGCCCTATGCTCCGAGCATGTTGGAGATGCTTAGCCCGAGTCAGTCCCTTCGTGAGGGGATCTGCTGGGATCTCATCCGATGATACCCTCTTTGCCACGAGGATTCCTTCTTCTATTCGATGTCTGATGAAGTGATATTTTTTGTCAATGTGTCTGGATCTCCCATGATCTCTTGGTTCCTTGGCTAAGGCAACCGCACTATTGCTGTCACAGAAAATCTCCATTGGCTCCTTTATAGTTGGTACAACTCCAAGGTCTCCGATGAAGTTCTTTAGCCATATAGCCTCCTTTGCTGCCTCGCTTGCTGCTATATACTCTGATTCACAAGTGGAATCAGCCACTATCTCCTGCTTGGAACTTTTCCAAGTAATTGCCCCTCCGTTTAGAGTAAAGACCCAGCCCGACTGAGAGCGGAAATTATCCCTGTCAGTCTGAAAGCTAGCATCACTGTACCCTACAACTCTCAAGTCCTCACTCCCACCGAGGGTAAGGACCCAGTCCTTAGTCCTCCGTAGGTACTTGAGGATATTATTTACCACAGTCCAGTGTGCCTTGCCAGGGTTCCCCTGATACCTGCTAACCATGCTGAAAGCAAAGGCTACATCAGGTCGAGTACACGTCATAGCATACATGATCGATCCTACAGCTGAAGCATAATGTATTCGACTCATTTCTGCTATCTCAGCCTCAGTACTAGGGCTTTGTGTCTTACTCAATCTGGCGTTACTCTGGATGGGTAACTCTCCTTTCTTGGAGTTATGCATGTTGAACCTCTTCAACACTTTGTCCACATAGGTGCTTTGACTAAGTCCAATTAGTCTTTTACTCCTGTTTCTCAAAATCCTTATCCCTAGGATATAGGCAGCTTCTCCAAGGTCCTTCATAGCGAAACACTTCCCAAGCCAAGACTTTACTTCCTGCAGGGTTGGGATGTCATTTCCTATGAGTAGTATGTCATCCACATACAGTACCAAAAAGCTGACTATACTCCCACTAGCCTTGATATAGACACAAGATTCATCTTCACTCCTTGAAAAGCCAAATTCTTTGATTTTCTCATCAAAGCAAATATTCCAACTGCGAGGTGCCTGTTTTAATCCATAAATGGATTTCTCGAGCTTACACACTCTACTGGGGTACTCTGTACTGACAAAATCCTCTGGCTGAACCATGTAAATATCTTCAGCCAACTTTCCATTAAGGAAAGCGGTTTTGACATCCATTTGCCATATTTCATAATCATGAAATGCAACAATGGCTAACAGAACCCTAATAGACTTAATCTTGGCCACTGGTGAAAAGGTCTCATCATAATCAACTCCCGGAGTTTGAGAATAACCCTTTGCAACCAGTCGTGCCTTATAAGTGTGTACATTACCATCCATGTCGGTCTTCTTCTTGAAGATCCATTTGCACCCAACTATCTTACGATCAGGTACATTGTCAACCAAGTTCCAAACTTGATTGTCATACATGGACTGTATCTCGCTATCCATAGCCTCTTTCCATTTAGCAGCCTCAGGGCCTGACATGGCTTCCGTGTAGCTGTTAGGCTCATCCAGATTTACCAGTGTGTTATCACTGATAAGTGTCTCACCTTCTGCAGTACTATGAAAACCATAATAATGCTCAGGTGCATTCCTAACTCTGGTGGAACGCCTCAGAGGTATAGATTCTTCAGTCGGCTCAACAGGAGTTTCCTCCTCATGTTGAGGGCTAGGGTTTGAGGTTCCTTCACCACTTGACTCTTGAATTTCCTCACGGTCAATTTGCGTCCCACTGTCTCCTTGGCTCATGAATTCTCTCTCTCTCTCGAAAGAATCCTCTTCTTGCTACAAAGACCACATTTTCACTGGGTCTGTAGAAGATGTAACCAAAGGATTTCTATGGGTAGCCGATGAAAATACACCTTTCGCTTCGGGGTTCGAGCTTATCGTGAGTCTCGCGTCTCACGAAAGCCTCGCAACCCCAAATCTTGATGTGGTCTAGATTGGGAACTTTTCCAGTCCACACCTCGTGAGGTGTTTTGGCAACCTTCTTTGTAGGGACTAGATTAAGGATATGGGCGGCAGTCTCTAAGGCATACCCCCAAAATAAGATTGGTAGCGAAGCTCGACTCATCATGGAACGAACCATGTCCAACAAGGTCCGATTGCGCCTCTCAGCTACACCATTCAACCGTGGTGTCCTAGGAGGTGTCAATTGTGAGACAATCCCACATTCCTTAAGATAGTCAAGGAACTCAGTACTAAGATACTCACCACCACGATCGGATCGCAGCATCTTAATGTTCCTGCCCAACTGATTCTCCACTTCTTGCTTAAACTCTTTGAATTTCTCAAAGGTTTCTGACTTATGCTTGATTAGGTAGACATATCCATATCTACTAAAATCATCAGTAAAAGTCACATAGAACCGATTAGCATCTCTTGTGGCGGTTCTGAAGGGTCCACACACATCCGTGTGTATGAGATCCAACAAAACTTCACCCCTAGCACAAGTGCCAGTAAAAGGTGACTTTGTCATTTTACCAAGCAAACAAGATTCACAACTATCATCTGACTTTAGGTCAAATGACTCCAAGACTCCATCCTTTTGGATTTGGCCTATGCGTTTCTTGCTTACATGTCCAAGACGACAATGCCATAAGGATGCTTTATCTAAGCTAGTGGAAGAGTTAATACACAATACATTATTTCCTAGATTATCTACAACAGATACAGTTTCATACACGCCATCACAAGGTAATGCTTTAAAATAAAGAACATTATTAAAGAAAGCATCAATACTACCATTATTATTATCAAAATAAAAGGTAAAACCTTGTTTATACAATGCATGAAAGGAAATAACATTTCTTGCCATTTCTGGCGAATAATAACATTTATTCAAATCTAATGTAAACCCACTATTTATCACTAAGGAATAAACTCCTATCTTGGTGACAGGTGAATCTTTCCTGTTTCCCATGATCAAGTTTATCTTTCCCTGCTCCACATTCTCACTTCTTTTTAGTCCCTGCAAATCACAACATATGTGAATACCACAACCTGTATCAAGGACCCAAGACTTAGAATGAGGTGAGTTATTAGACAATATAGTGTATATACCTGCATGGTTGGGTTTTACTTTCCCATCCTTCAAATCTTGCTGGTACTTTGGGCAGTTTCGCTTCCAGTGCGACTTTTCATGGCAATAGAAGCATTCAGCCTCATTAGGGTTAGCAGAAGGAGTGACAAAACCTTTCTTGGTTTTGCTTGAAGAGGAGCCTTCAAGGGTCTTACCCTTGGTACCCTTAGAAGGGTTCTTTCACTTCTTCCCTTTGCCATGCCCGATTGCCAAGACATTGGCCGCAGTTGGAGTAGGAGTAGGAGTAGTAACAACCGACTTACCCTTTAGACCACTTTCGGCCGTCTTCAAGAGTCCTTGAAGTTTGCTGAGGGTGACTTCTTCCTTGTTCATGTGATATGTCATGCAGAATTGATCATAACACGATGGCAAGGAGTGCAAAATGATGTCTATTGCTAACTCCTCAGGGAAGTTCACATTCAGCTTCAGTAAACGGTCCACATACCTTTGCATTTTCTGCATGTGGCCCGTGATGGGTTCACCATCCTTCATTCGGGTTGTTATCATGGAGGAGATTATTTCATATCGCTCTTGACGAGCACTTTGATGGTAGCGGTCCATCAAGTCCTGGTGCATCTCAAAAGGATAATAGTCCTCATAGGACTTTTGGAGCTCGGCTGTCATGGTGGCCATCATGATGCATGCCACTTTTGTAGCATCTCTTTCATGTACCTCATATTCAGCAAGCTCTTCAGGGGTAGCAGTTGGCTCGGGTACCTTCAGCTCCTTGTCGAGAACATATTCTTTGTTCTCATACCGAGTGACCATCCTGATGTTTCTGATCCAATCTGTAACGTTGGACCCATCAAAGATGACTCTCCCACAAAGATTCATGATAGAGAAAGAGCTAGTAGGGTTTGAGCCAGAAGCATTGTTATTGGAAGACATCTGAAAAGAAGAGGGAATAGATTAGATTAGATATAGAGATAGTCCTTAACAAAACACCCAAATGTAATATTAAGGCTAGGACCCAACACAATATTTTATAACTTAGAAGAGGGATGCCGTAATCTAAGCTATAAGATATTTGAAGGTAGGTGAATGACGATTCACCAATTTCCACCATGAAAAACGAAATATTTAATTAGGTTTTAATTGGTTTAGAAACTCCTAGATTCTTTGAGATTCATTGAACTTTCTTCAATGGCATGTTTCAATCTCGAGTGTGCCCTTCAAGTTTTGTGACTGGGATGCCGAGGATCACAAAACAAGGTGTGAAGTAACCATGCAAATTACTTGGTACCGTTAATGTATTACCCCTCAATCGATGTGCCGGTTAACCACACACGCTCCATCGATACTATGATAAACATTAAGTCACCCTTTACCTACCTTGTTAAGTTCAAGTTAGTGTGCCGGTTAACCACACACGCTCCACTAACGACTTAAACAAAGTGTAAAGTGTAATTTCATGGATTAGCACCTTATTCACATTTTCCTAAAATAACTAAGATTGGGAATTCAATAAAGTTTAGTTACTTTAGTATTATCATTATACTTTTAATGAGAATTTATAAGTCCTTGTCCTACCCGTTTCAGCTAACGACCCTCCACCGATCAAGGAAGCGGTAGGTGAGAGTGGACACCCATTAAGTTGCCATTTTATAGGCAACAACCTTATACCCCCCTTATAGACCGGCTTCGTGAATGAGGCGTACTAGCGGTAAGACGACTTGATCTTATACATATATAAATATTATTAAACTTATAATATTATAAAGTATAAGGGTTGAATTTTAACTTTTACAATTCTAGGGGTTGGAACTAAAGTTTTTAATATGACTTTACATGTTCCAAAACTTGAGGGCAAATTTTGTAAACTTTCAAAACTTTTCATTTCTCATAACTTATGAGTTAATGGTTATTAAAAATGAAGACTCTTCATTTTTTGTAACCTATGTGTTCTTTTAATGGTTATTTATAAATGTGACTTTTGGTTATCCATAACTTAAGAACTAGTTATTGACTCCATTAAAACACTTAAAGATCAAGAATTAATCTAATCAATTATTAGCACATAATTTCTATGATCTTCTAAACTCATATGTTTATGAATGTTCATATCAAAAATTTCAAGAATAGTAAGTACATATACAAAACTTGAAATTTTGATACGAGCTTCTGAACAAAACTTCGATTTTCAAGTTTTCTTTTTTTTTTTTTTTTTTTTTTTTTTTTTGCATCAAGTATCAAATAAACAAACCAGGCTCTGATACCACTGATGGGTTTTCAGCATTCTAACACTCCTATGGTGTACATGCAACCCTAGAAACCTTGGATCTATGTTTGACTAAGATACATGCAAATAATTATTTTTTCAAGGTTCTTATCCTAACTAGCATGGCATGGGGTACTTGAATCAAATAAAACTAGTAGAATTACTTACCTTGTAGTAGTAGTTGATTGCTTGGAGTTTGAGAGCCTAGCACCAATAATGTGGATGCCTCAAATGGAAGTCACAAATCACCACAAACTTGGAAACTTAAGAGAATAGTCACAACCTTCTTGAAATTTAGTTTACACACATCAACTAGTGCAATTTCAAGAACCAAAGCCTCCTTTATATAGTGTGGTGGATTAGGGTTACATCCATGTAAACCCTAATACCCATGTCTTTTCATTTCCATGAGATCCATGGGTTAAAGCTCCATGGAGTATCCATGGACTTTCCATGCAAGCCTAGCCCATTCCAAATAAGCATTAGCCCACACTATATAAATACAAGAGCCCATATTTCATTAGTCATACTTTTGATCTCTAAATTAATTCTAAATTAATTATAGATCAACACTAATTAAATAATATGATTTTATATTAATATATTAGAACTTATAATATATTAATAAATCATAACTTATACTATTCTCAAAAGATTATCCGTAAATTGTTCGGGTGAAGTGCAACCCAAATGGACCATGCCGGGTCGGGTCAAGTACATAACAAATATAGTTATGGACTTAGACACTATATCCAACACTAACAACCATCTGAGTTCGACTGCTTTTCACCACAAAGACTTAATTTCGACATCATCGATTACAAATATTTTCGAAATCAAAATCATCTGATTCTTAACTCCAACTAAAGCCATCAATAACGAACCCATCAATATCTATCAATTCGATATCCAAGCTTTGTCAATCAAGTTCGATTCCAAGTCTAACTCAGTTGCGACCGACAATATCAAGAACCCAACTCAAGAAATTTTCAAACTTAAACCCCAATTAAACATCAATTCGACATCCACAACCTCAAAACAACTTGTATCTATCGATTTCAGCCACCAATTCACTGATTTATCTCTTGAATTCCAACTTTGACTTTTTCACAGTTTGACTTTTCGAAGTCAAACACCAAATTTATGAATCAAACATCAAGTTTTGAATCAAAAACTTGATAAACCATCTATTCTTCACATGTTCTTCACGAAAATTTCAAAGTTCTTGACCATTTTTTTCTAAATCAATGATTCCGTTGTCGACTTCTAAACAAGACTTGAACAAAATCGATATTAAGGATGAACACAAAACATAAAATCGATTCATAAGGCCATTTTAACAATCAAACCAAACTCTAATCGATTATTTAGAATCGTTAAACTGAAATCGGAACTCAAAAACGATGACGCAACAAATGAATCGCTTGGATTATCAGAATGTACAACTCTTATATGCACAAGATGAAGAACAGTGAATCATCGAATCTTATATCTGATTTTGATGAACGGGCTTTTTGTTTTAAGATATTGGATCAAAAGCTGACAAAATTTTGGGCTTAAATTTGTTCATGAACAGTTTCGAACATCAAAACATGGACTCAAGATAACAAATTATAATAATGGATTCATAACATGATTTTGGGCCAAATTCTTGATTTAGACAAATAATTGCAATTAAGAATCAAACCGAACAACAAATATGATTGGATTGGGTTTGATCAATGAAAAAATTTATTGGATCATAACAAATGGGTTCTTCAAAAAAAATTGATCCAATGAGTCAAAATGATCAAAAATTTAAGAACGCAATGCACGAATCAAAGATATTTAGAGAGATCATCGAGATACTCACCATAAATGTTCCAATTGTGATGATTGTTGCCAAACCGAGAATCGTTTCTTCAAAAAATCATGTTGATCTTCGAAGACCCGCTCTGATACCAATTGATATCAAAGAGATTAACTGCAGGGCTCTGTTTCGAAAATTATCCCATTTCTGAAAAATTGCAGCCCAATGTCGAAGTTGGGTGAATTCTGCCAAATCTTCGAAACTTCAGGAACAATTTTGAAACTACACAATTCTTCAAACTTTCGAAATTTAGTGCTTATTTCGAAAGTGGGTGCAAACTGTCAATTATTCGAAACTTTAAGGACTAATTTCGAAACTATGCCTTTTTCTTCCCAAATGTCGAAAATTAATCCTCATTTCGAAGGTGGGTACAAAGTGTCAACCTTTCGAGACTTAAAGGATCAATTTCGAAACTTTTATGTTTCTTCCTCAATTGCTTACCAGTCAACTCAAAATCTTCGCGATAAAAAGATCTTACGTTAGTCGACATCGATTCCCAAATCTTCGACTATCGACGTTAACCATCGACAATCGAATAATCAACTCCAATTTGTGAACCAGTCACGAATGTCGACACCCCTACCCAAATATTCGACAGTAAATCACAATTTTCGTTAGTCTATACCCGGTAGAAACCTTCGATTCCCATGCCCAAAATCAATACCATCGATCATTCAATTTAAATCAATCGACACTGACTCAAGTAACAATAAGCATCCCTTTCGATTTGTTATCAATCCATCTATTAACAAACATCGTTTCCTTGACTCCGATCATTCAAATCTTCGACATCAGGATAACGAACATTACAACACTCTTCGTTTTCAACCATTCGACTATGGATTTCAATTAACCCAAACCACGCCAAACTCAATATCGACTTTCCAATCGAATTTTCGTTACACAACAATCGAAATTAATCCAAACCATCGAAGTTGACTCAACAATTAACCACTCAAACTCGATCCCAAGTCGATTTCAGTACACATTCGAGATCCAAATCTAAAATCAACCCAATCATCACCAACTGAACCTGATTTCGAAATCAAAGGACCCAATCAACCAATTTCGACTCCAAAACTGTTTGTTTTAACTTCAAGACAATCACCCTTCATTCTCAATGACAAAATTAGTCTTCTTCATAGATGGTAAATTTGACGAATTTGAAAATTTCTTTTCATGAAATGTGGGACTATGATTTCGTGACAAAAACTTTGGATCTTGATTTTTGATTTTTGAAAAGTCTTTGTTTGAAGTTGATTGAGACAAATCCTTTTCAGTCAGAGCGGGACTTTTCTTTGTAACTGAACTTGTAGAAGACTTTGTCTTAACCTTTTCAGACATTTTCTTTTCAGTTGGTTTCTTTTGCAAATCATTGTGTTTCTTTCGAGATTCAACAAATTGCCAAAAGATTTTCTTTCTAGCTTGTCTCTTTGAAATGTCATTTTCTTTCAAAAAAATTTCAATTTGATCTTTAAATTCTTTTGAATTTATTTTCACATCTTGTGAGTCAGCTTCCAAGTTCATTTCAACTTCATTTGACTGTTTTGATTTTTCAACCCATGTTCGTTGAGATTTTGATATTTGAAAAGTATATGAATTCTTTGTTAGATTATTTTCAACAGTGCTTTGATTAGAGAAAAAACCTTCTTTCGAAGTTTGCTTATTATCTTCTTCTACCAATTTGTAAAATTCTGTCTTGAGGTTATCAACATTTACAGCATTAACAAATACTTGATTTGGAAAGACGACATCATCAGAACACTTGAAATTTGGATAAACCACCGTATTTGTTTCGAGATAATGAGCAACCTTTTCTTTGAACACTTTGTCAAAATTTTCTGTTTCACCATACACTTGATCAACAACAACTCTTGGAATTTCATTTTCTTTCGAATCATCAGTTTTTGAGGTTGTATTTTTTTCAAATTTCTTCATAGTCCTTCTCATCATCACTACTGTCAGTATCGCTTTCTCTAACACTCACATTATCAAAATCACAATCTTTCGAAGTAGAGGCGTGATCAGTATCAGTCTTAATGAACGAATCATTACATTTTTCTTTGTCTTTACTCAAAGATGTGACATTAATGACAGACAACTGAGAATGTCGACAGTTTCTTCTTCCTTAATTTCACTAATTTCGCTAATATTATAAGAATTATCTTCAATATCAACAAAATTAGTTTGAGAATCAGATGTCGAATTCTCAGTTCTTTTCAAAATCTTCATTTCATTCTTGGTTAAGGTTTCACTCACAATGTCAACTAATTCATTAGCATCCAAACATTCATCAATTTTCACAATTCCATATTTGTATCTATTATCTCGAACTTTGTCAAAATCGGAAATATTCTTCTCACAATCATAAGAAGTCTCATCTACTTTTTCTCTTTCAAAAGCTAAAAGTGGTAGAAGCTTCCTATGTCGTTCTTTACTAATTTCACACAAATGATGTAATTCAGTTAATTTTCCATAGAGTCACTTAGCAGAATTACAATATATGTTCCTCTGTTTCAACAGGATCTTATTATCAGTGCTAAGATTATCTCTATCTACCATAATATTGGTTATCTGCAATTCTAAACAATCTATCTTAGTCTTCTTTGTTTCCAAGATTCTTTGAGTTTCTAGTAACTGAGTACTAGCTTTCTTAGCTTCATTGCTAGCAGAAATAACAAGATTACTCACATAAGTAATAGAAGCATCGAAATCAGTTAATACAGAATCATATGCAGATGAAGGAATGCTAAAAGATTGAAGTAGAGAACGTACCTTTGCATTCATTGGTGCATTATCTACCAGACTTCAAAACAAAGCATCTGCCTGTCACATTTTCTTCTTCGACATCCTCATACCTTGCATACATGGCCCCATAGGTTGGATTTCTTATATCTTCATCATCAAACCCAGAAGACCATATCTGATACTTTCCCTCATCTTCATCTTCTCCTCTAGCCACAAGTGAAAGATTTTTTGACTTGTTCTTGAGTTCCTCCAGCTTCTCAGAGTAATAAGCCTCAACCTTCACTTTATTCTACTTTTCTTCTTTCTTTCTCAGCATACAGTCAATAGCCATGTGATTTGCTCCATGACAATAGTGACAATCTATCCTTGAATCATCCTTCAGCTTCTTCTCTTGTTTCGAATTCTCAGCCTTTACCTCTTTCTTCTCAAACCTCTTCTCCTCACTTACTTTCCCAGAATAACTTCCCTTTGTTTCTACAGACTTCATCTTCGCATTAAATGGTTTCTTGTAGAACTTCTTCACCTTGTTGTTGGAGTAAAATGCAACAGCTTCATCATCCGAGCTGACAAATAGACCTTCTTCATCAGAACCTTCGTTCTCAGCAACTTCCTTCTCACTTTCTCTACCACTGACCTTTAAAACTAGAGCTAAGGGCCACCCAGACTGATCCTTGACTCTTCTGCCATTTCATTCACTTTAGTTTCATGAGTTTTTAGCTGATTGTGAACATCATTCAAGGTAGAAAAATCGAAGCCATGTTGTGTCTTAATCATCAAACTAACACTCCTCCATTGTTTACAAAGACCCATCGTAAAAGTAATGTTGTATTACATGTTAGTCCTTTTGATTCCATACCTTGTGCACTTGTAGATAAGCTCGTTCAGATGATCGTAATACATTTCAATTGTTTTTCCATCTTTCTGCTTGAATTCTCTTAATTCAATCAGACATTGTTTGACAGAGCTAATTTTAGTCTTCTCAATCCCCTGGTACTTTTCCTTCAACGTATTCCAGAGCGCTTTTGAGGTTTTGCAAGTGCGAACATGATTATACACCATAGGAGGAAGAGCACCGCGAAGCTCTCTCATGCATCTCTTCTCATAATTCTTCAACCTATCATTTTGTTCAGTTACACTTGGAGTTGATGAAGAAGTACCCAAGCTTTCAACAGAAGAAGGTGTAATTACATCATTTGTAATGCATTTCCATAGCCCTTCATCTGTGCCATTCAAGTAATCCTCCATCCGATCAGCCCACTGATCGTAATACTCTGGAATCAGTATTGGAATCTTCGTAGATGATCCAAGGAGATGAGAATACTATGTCATCGTGTTCATGTTAAAATTCGCCATGGATGTACGAATGAATTTTCAGAAAAACTTCAGAAAATTTGAGAATTGATGGGTGAATTGAACAGAAAGAACAAGAAGAACACTAGAGTAAACAAAGAAGTTGCAGAATCGAATCACAACTGAAGATCTAGGATGATTTTTAGTATCAATCGTGCGTAAATTTTTGAATCTTAAATGAGACTCAAAATACAATTAATACAGGATGAAAATTAGATCATTGCAGTATAATTCCTGCTCTGAAACAAATTGATGTGAATTATGAACATTGGTTTGGCATGCAGGAATTAAAGAACACACAAAGAACACGGTGATTTCGGTGTTTAAGAGATGCATTCGATTATATAAGGTGTTACAAAAAAGGATCTAGATCTAAATCTACATAATTAACACACACTAACACTCTCAATGTTACATCTCTCAAGCACACCTCTATAAGTGGTATGAACCCACCTTATATAGAGGTGTTTACATGTTTCTCTCTGTCTCTCTTTATCACTCATGTCACAAGGCTAATTTACCACATGCAAGTGGGTCTACAAAAGTCAAACCAATTACAAAGTCATACATGGATAACTTTGTACCCAAAACTTCTCATCTCGAGATAAGAGTTGTCTGCTTGGTCATTTTCACATAGCAGAGGTACATTTGTTCTTCATGAACCATCTCTATTTTTCTCAATCACTTTCGCATCCATGATTGCACCCCTTGAGACTCTCGGATACTGCCACTGAGGTTTATGGTTGCACCAAATCTGTGTTAATAATCTTAGTTTTGTACTACCACGAGCTAAGTGAGACCCAATATCCAACACACTCTCATGAATTGATGGTGAACAATTAAATGCTCCTGATCTTTCACCAAGGAATTAACGAATGTCCACTTTCGTGGTTTGTACTAAGGAATCTCTTTTTCTTATGCGAGATCTTAATGAAATGCTCTAGGCCTAAGGCATTTCTTCCCAATAAATCCAGTTTTTTTTTTGAGATTTCTAAATTTATCCAAGTCACTCAATAATTTCCAAAGCTACTCTTTCAACTAACTACACTGGTCACACGAATACTTCAACTAAACTTTCGTACTTATCTCAAGTTTCGTAGTTTGGTTGATGTTCAAGCCACCCTTAAAGCCTAATTAAAAGATGTCTTTCATTGTTTCTTAACAAACAGTTGATCGTACTTCAACGGGACACCACACAAACAATTCTTAGTCTCTCTTGACTGTGAAGGAAGAGATCGTTGCCAGGGATCTATAGTTTCATGTCTTTTAAGACATCACTAATATCCTACAGGTATATCTTACTTTATTTTTTTTCTTTGGCACACTCTTGCACGAAAATCTCTCTGATTTTCCTAAAGTCTTGTTCGAGGAACTTATGGCTTTTTCAGTTTCACAGATTCATTAATGCTCGGTTTTATACACACAAGATAATGATGACGCGGCTTATGGTGGATAAAATTTCAAAATTTAGGCGTGTGGATTTTGAAACGCTTCCAATTATCACAACACCTGACACCTTTATCGGGGCTACAGTTGTCAAATCCCGCTTTTTCAGGCGCTGTTTCAAAAGAAATCGATCAATTGACGCTTCAAATTCTCTCTCTTGCGTAATCGTATAAAACTAATTTTCATCTACAACATTACTCTTTACCACCACAAAATCTCTCAAGAACCCTAAATAACAATTTCTCTCTGTTGTTCTTCTTCTCTATCAACCTGCAACAATGGCCGTTTCTTTATTAGTTCATGATCAGACCACTCAATCGTCACTACTTGCCATCAAACAAAATCAAAATTTGATTCTTGATTTGTCTCCATTCAAGTACTATTATTTCATGTTACCAATCATTGAATGTTTGAAATACTCTCATCTGGTCAATACCTTAACTAAGGTTGAGTGCGTCCCAATGTCTCTACTTTCGTAGGCTTACTCCTCAGCATCATACATCAAGGAAGAAGAACGCATCACGTCTGAAATCTTTCAAAACAAAACTTCTATGATCAAGTCCAGGTTCTGATCTCTGTTAGGGCTTACATATGATGACTCTATGGTGAATCCAGACTCAATCTCCATTGCAGCTATTGTGGAGATGTTCTATGAGATTGGGTATAAAGATCTCATTCCTTCTATCTCAAAGTTCAGAAAAACCAACTTGCATCCTCAGTGGAATGGTCTATTTACTCTCCTTTTCAAAGCTTTCTCTGAAAGAGTCACTGGTTCTGACTGTGCCAGTAAGCTGTTTATGAATCTTATGTATGGTCTTTACCATGGCATTAATCTTGATTATGGCACTATTATGTGGGCTCAGTTGGTACAACGTACTCATTCCACGACTCAATACAGTGAGATTTCCTATGCTCAATTTTGGACTATTGTCGTTCATCGGGTGATTGAAAAACACAACATCCCCGTGATGCAAGATGCCCTGATGTCATCGATTGCCACTTTTCAAACAAACAAGATCATCATTGCTGACAACTCAAAGTTTGCCTTTGCTGCCTCTATTCCGGAGACAATGTTTCGATGTGTGCCAGCTGCAAGTAAAATTATGGAGGAGTACAAAAAGCTTGCATCTTCAGGAGCTCGAACCATTACTCCTGAGATGCACACAACAATTGAAGAAGCTGACAAGGTGAAAAAGGGAGGCAAACAAAAGCAAACGAAGGAGGGTCCCTCTGAGCCTGCAAATAAGTACAAGGCGAAAAATGCTCCTTCTACAGCAATTCCCAAAAGGCGAAAGCAACCTGTTCGCAAGAGAAAGTCCCCTACTCCAAGTGAAAGTGAAAATTTGGAGTCTGAGACTCAGTCAGACATTCGCGTCAAGGAGGAAGAACTCGTTCGCAATGATGATAATAACACTCGTAACGAAGAAGAGATATCAAATCCTGAGGTAACTCAAACTCATAATGACTCTGTTCCTTCTCCTCCTCCTTCACCTAAAACCACTTCTACCCCAATTACTGTTGCACCATGCCCTCCACCAGTCTCTTCGCAGCAACACACAAGCATTCCTCTTTCTATTGCACCATACCCCACTATTCACTGATTCTACAATCCCACCTACTACCTCTACCGCACCTCCTATTTCGGTCAATGTATCTGATACGGGGGCTAAAACTTCAGGTTTCTCAACCCATGTTTCACCTCCTATTTCCCCTATTCGCCAAGATGACCCTGATATGGTCTTTGTTAATGACGAAGATTTTGAGGGATTCACTTACAGCCCTTTCCAAATAAGGACTGACAGTGAAGATGATGTGTCTGTTACGAAAGAGCAACTTCAGTCCCTACATGAAAAGATTAACCAACTGCTTGTCGCCTCCAAGGCTTCATCTTCTGACGAGTACTCTAAAGCGGCAGTCGAGTCTATCTTTGAACGAATCACGAAAGAGCATTCTGCCAATGCTGAAAATATGAATAAAGCAGTTGCTGCTTCTGATGAAGTTTGCAATACTACGACCGAAAAAGTCGATAAACTAATTTCTGACACGACTATATTCATGGAGAATTTCCAAACCACATTTAACTCCAATACCACGGCGGTCAATAAATCTCTGAAGAGTCTGGGTTCTCTCTTTAAATATGAGAAGGCTAAATTGCAGGAAATTCGTACTGGTCTGAAAACTGATCATGAAGCATTTCAAACCTCCATCTCCTCTCAAATTACCAAGCTTCAAGAGGAACTGGCAATGTAGAGTAAACTCATGGACTCTCTTGCTCTAAAGAGGGAAGAAGTAAAGGTTTTAAGTGTTAAACTTGACACATTAGAGAAACAGGTCAACGATTTGTTGTCTGAGAGAGCTGTCATGCGAAGCTGTATTACAGATGTTACCGGCATGCTCACACACATTATTGAGACCAGGGACTCAATGATCATAATTTCAATGCGAAAACATCCTGTAGAGAAGTTAAGTCCAGTCTTTGCACTGCTTCACAGGCTGGAGGGTGTTCCGGAATCTGGCAGTATTCCGAAACAAGGGGGAGAAGGTGGTGGGTCAAGAAAAGAAGACCTCAAAACTTTGGTTAAGCTTGTTGTCAAACAAGAACTTAAGGTCAAGGAAAAACTGTTCAATGAAGAGCCCATAATCGATAATAGTGAAGACGAAGAAGGGATGGACGAAAACGAGCTTAAAAGCGAAAGGCTCGTGAAGATGAACTGGATGAGCACCAACGAATCATCCGAGAGGCTGAAGAAAAAGAAAGAGCTGAAAAAGAGGCTCAGTCCACTCTTCAAAGCAAAAAGATTTTATTTCCCAAGTGGACCTTGAAGCAAATCCAGCGTGATGTTGTTGATTTACCTAGCCAGTATTGGTTAGAGCCAGTTGTGTCGTTTGATCTTCAAAATACATGAGACTCGCAACTGGATCTACCAATCACTCCAAAAGCCTTCACGTTTCGTTCATTTGTGAAAATCGCGAACGCTCCATCCACTGATAGCGGGGCTGATCACATGCTTTTCTCATTCTATCTGAAACACATGAAGCCGCAATATGAAACATGGTCTTTTAGCAAAATAATTGGTGTGAAAGTCACAGGACCAATCGAAACTGACAGCTTCCCAAACGTGAAATTCAAAGTGGTAAGAGGTTCAGCTAGCCAGGGCTACGAATTCACGCTCGCAGACTTGCCTTGTCTTAACCCCTATGACTAGTTCGTTCTTTACAACATGCTGCTGAAAGACAAAGAAAAATAGGAACCTGTCATGTCTCATCTCAAGTTAATGATAAAGTCTTATATTCAAGAGATTAGGGAAATTGATGTTTAGGTAGTCGCGGTGTTACAAAAGAAGCCTTCTATTGTTTGTAAGGAATTTCCAAAGGGTTTCGAGAAGATGAAGTTAGGGAAGATTTACAGTGGGGAATGGTACGTGGTCTATCACGCTAGGGAACGAACTGGTGCAGACATTTGCAAAGGATGCTTCTTTCTTTCTGACAAACATTTGTACACGACATCCTTTGTTGAGTATATATTGGATTTGGTGAGTAAATACAAAGGCAATAGTAAGGATGACCTCAAGTGCTTCTCTGATATGGTCTTGTGGTATATTGAAATTCGTCAGACACTTTTTGGCATCATTCCAAAAGTTTACGAAGTACAGAAGCGAATTCAAGGTTAATGGTTTCATACCTCAATTGACGCACAGGCGGAGATTGTTGGGTATTAGATCTTGCGTCATTGGGCTTTTTGTTTAGTCTTTTATGTAAACGGGTTGGGCCTGTCCTCCCATAGTTATCTTTTAGGGTTAGAGTATTTAAGATGCATGCATGCATCGTGTTTTTGTTAACTCTGATAATTATTATGTAACCCTAATCACGCCTCTACAGTAGCAATTCTTTGTCGAGTTCTTCTGAGGCGTGACACTTAATCATTCAGCATTATCTGGGTCATCGATGTGTTTTTGCTTTTACTTGTTTTGAATCTAAACAATCTTTTCAAGGATTAACATCCTAACAGTCACTAACCTTGTCTTGTGATTATGGTTATGACAAATTCACATGGATAGGAACACATACACCATAAAATCTAAGTGTCATAAGGTTTCTCTCCAATTCATGAAAAATGATTTTGAGGAAACGCTTTCACTAAGTAGATTTTAAGGAGATAGCAATTGTGATATTTGCATTCTCAAATTTGATTATGATTACGGCATCCCTCTTCATAGTTCGAATTGTGAGAAATGGCAAAAGGTCTAAACAATTGAGACTTATTCCTATAAGTGCTAAAATTGTTTAGACACACATGTGAGCTATCTAAGGAAAGGTGTATGAGTTTGAGAAGCCTAGATAAATTCTTATCGAAGCATCTTGTATCAGAAATATGAACTTTGGAAAGAAAGTCAACAAGTATTGATTTCTAGAAGTCCAGTTGATTATGGGTACATGTCAAAGCTAGTGGGAGCATAAGTGTTATGCTGATAAAAATGTAATTATTATGCTAGTGGGAGCATAATTATTATGGTAAGTGTTGCGAGATAGCAATGTTAATTATAGAAAACAAAAGTTTCAATTCGCAAAGTTGTAGAGTTTGAAAAGTTGTTTTGCTATAATTAAGGGAGAGGAATCCAGACTTCATTTCGAATCTAATAGCTTAGATTGAGATTTTAATCAAATTTAGTCATGGACATATGTGAATGTTATGTTGAAATGATTCAACATAAGGTAATTCTATATGTGGAAATATTATAGCGAGAGACTAGTAAAGTATCATGTCTTTATGTAAACCATTATGAATCGTATTCCATATGCTTCGGATATAGGATCGATTACATATGTTATAATATTAATTTGTTCTAATTTTCCAAATGCCTAGGGCATTAAGAGGGAAACGGGACTAGAACGAGATATGACTAAAATGGTTAAGCGATTGTCGAGGACAATCTGAGGTTAACCAAAGATTGGTTGCTTATGGACAATTGGAAGTATATTGTAAATTTTGGAAAGTATCATATTGACATACTCTGAGAAGAGGTAACTCTTGTTCAAAAGTGATAGTCAAAATGGGAATATGGAAATGTTTCCATAAGTGGAAGTTATTCTTTAATCTGTGTAAGATTAGGAAACTTAATGCAAGAAGGATGTTCAAAGGAATGTACTTCGAATGTGAGACTTCGTTTCCATGGAATTGCTCTCCATTGGAATACTTTGAAATGTCCGTTGCCAAGTCTTTGTGACTTTGTGCATAGTCATTACAAGAGGATCATTGCATATAAGTTTAATATCTAACAGATTATAGCGAATGGCAAGAATTTGGTATTCTTACATTTACGATAAGGATTTGGAATTGTGAAATGAGTGTCATTGAAATGCTTTCAATTGATCTATTTTATAAAGAAATGACCATAGGCAAACATAGTGTGCATGCTTGGAGCATGGCATAACTGTTGTTTTAATTCAAGTATTAAGTTGATTAATCGAAACATTATATAATGAATAATGTGTAATCAATATGGTGATTAAATAAAAGGTGTTTTATTTATATTCATAAGTTCTGAGACCATATTGGATTCAATTATTCTTGTGTTTCAGTTTGCATGTTTTGACTTCCCGAATAACTAGGTTATTCAAACCATCCACAGTCGATCATACTTTGGAAGTAGGTATTGAGGAAAGACTGTCATGAATCTGACTGTAGATTGTGTAGGTGTTTTAGACATAGCACAAGTTTGATGCAGTGTTCATGAGTACTCCTGTAATAAGATTTGAGTATTGGATTAAACCCACGCTCATCTGAATCACTTCATGGATTTTATCACGAGTGATTGTGAGATGATAATATCTTATATTCTTGAAACCAAGACATGTGAGTTGTAATTTACAAGTCAGTTGCACATTGACATATGTAAACGCACTAGTAACTTGGTGTTATAAAACATATTGTTGTGTGTGATTTGATGAGTAAGTACAAACAAGCATTTGAGTCGAAGTTTATCGATTCCTTTTACCCTTAGAGGGATAAAAGCGATATATGTGGGCCTCTTGATGATTTAGTGCTGACAAACCTAAGTGCTTGGCCAAGCCTGGACAAATTTGATTTGTTCAATTAGCCAGTCGTCGTAAATCGGAAATTGGGAAACAACAGATGGACAGGGAGAATGATTATAATCCATGTCTCGTGTCCATACGATATCTAGAATGGAGGAATATATGATCCCTTATCTAATCGACGCGTCATTGACTAGGTCAGAGTTCGACAGCGGCTTTTAAGAGCTATGATTGCTAGTCGGGATTTTGGAGTCATACTTGCAATAATAGTTATTAGACTTATCCAAGTGGGAGACTGTTGGATTAGGTGTCTAAGCCCATAACTATAATTGATATGTACTTGACCCGAGAGTAGCATGGTCTATTTCAGGTTGCATATCACCAGGACAATTTGATAGGATGGACTTTTAAGAAGAGGTTATTTATGATTTATTAATATATGATAAGTTCTAATATATTAATATGAAATCATATGATTTAATTAGTATTGATCAAGAATTAATTTGGAATTAATTTAGTGATCAAAAGAGACTAATTAAATTAATGGGGACTAATTATGTAAATTAGTTATATATATGGTTTGGGCTTATGATACATGATGGACTAAGTTTATGGAAGAATCCATAAAGAGTTAGACCACTTGATTCATGGATCATGGATAATAAGCCCAAGGGTATGGATTAGGGTTTACCATGACCTTTAGAATCGTACAACTATATATATGATGTCCCATGACCTAAAATCGGCCACTAGATGTTCTAAGAGTTCATAAATTCGATTTCTAGTGCCAGAATGCTCTCTCTCAAGTTCTCCTTTGTCCTAGATGTGTTGTGAACCGTTTGAGGCATCACAATTGGGGTGCTAAGTTCTTAAATGCCAAAACTACAAGCTACAACAAAGAGGTAATTCTATAACTCACTTTTATGTTGATTATGTCAATTGTATGCTAGTTGTAGGCTTTATGCTTTGGAAACACTATTGCATGTATAATTAGAGAAAACATAGATCCAAAGCATTTAGGGTTGTATGTGCACCATAGGATGTTGTAGTATACAAAACCCAACAGTGTGGGTATGCTAAGTGTTTAGACTTAGCTAATGAATAATGTTCACTATAAATCCCTTAACTAAGGTACGTGAATAGCTCTCAGCCCTAACTTATATGTGGATAAGCTACTATGCATAAGGATTTGTATAAAGTTTATAAAAGACGGGTATGTTTGGTATATACGTACAAATATAATGTACTCGCTTTTATAACGAGGTATGTTTCAAAGAAGTAATCACAAGAACATGGATAAGTTCTAAGTTATAATAATTATAACTTGTATAAATATGTATTAAACATATATATATATATATATATATATATATATATATATATATATATATATATATATATATATATATATATATATACATGCATGGTAATAGTTTGATCTTTGAAATACTACAATGGTGGCAATGTCACACACACACACACACACACATATATATATATATATATATATATATATATATATATATATGAAAGAAAAAAAGGATAATTAATCTAGAATATCGATTTTGTCCCTACTTTAGAAAAATTCTAGAAAGATGATCGGGAGTCGGAAGGATCCGTAAATTCCCAATGTTTAAAAATTGAATCTATTTTATCCCTAATGTTTTCCCTGACCTGATATGAAACCTAACTAAGGTGAAAATGATCGTTTTTATAGACTGGTCTGAAAAGGACTACAATGATATTCAGTTTTGAGAAAATCATAATAAATTGTATAAAGATCGTATGAATGTGTGCAAGTAGACATTGAAAATTTATCGATCTAAATACTTGCATACAAAATAGTTTTGCAAACCATAGGGATTAAATGGGCAAAACAGGTCTTGAATGGACCACAATTTTTCACATAAAATCATAGCATTTTGTAGTATGTTTTTCATGAGTGTTTTTGCACAAACGAAATATGTGAGCACATGTATTCCCCCTGCCCTCCCTAAATATATAAAAACTATAAAAGGGGGGCTGTACGCACTCATCTTAACGTGTTATTTCTGGTTTTGAGTTGAGAATGTAATTTGTTCGGGAAGAATCGATTAGTAACTAACTTTGAATCCGAAATTTGGACTTGAAACACCTACAAAATAAATAATAAAATTTGAGTCTAGAACTTGGAAAATACCACAAAAAATGGCAGCAAGGTGGTGGTGCTTGATTTCCAAACAGTGGGGATGAAGGGGTGGGCTGTGATGGTTTACGTTGGCCAAGACCACCTTCGATGGGTTTGTTTCTAATAGAAAGAAGAAGCAAGAGATGGAAGGGGAGAGTGAGGAAGGTGTAAGGGCTATGAATTGGTGATGAGAATGAGAGCCCAAGCTCTCCTTTTATAGCCTTAGAAAGCCTCTAGTGATGTGTAAGCACCATACTCTTATGGGAAGTCAAACACTCAAGATTTACCATACTCTGTACAATGGAGAAGGAGTACACACAAGCCTCTAATGATCTGTAAGCACGACACTTTGTACTATATAGAAGGAGTACATATAATATGGACTTTTTATCTATAAAATATAAAGATAAAGGAATTAAGCAACTTTTATCATATTTGAAATATAAAAACACCTATAAAATATGTATAAAAACATATACTCCCTCCGCCCAAAATTATTGTCCACGATTGACTTTTGAAGTCTTTCCACATCAACTTTGACCATAAGTAACTTTATTTGTGTTATATAATTTTTGATTAAACTTAAAACAATGAAAATACAGTTAAAAAAACAATCTATTCATATATCTTGCATACAAAATTATATAACAAAAAGTAAATTATTTGAGGTCAAAGTTGAACAAAAGAGACTTAAAAAGTCAAACGTGGACAATAATTTTGGGATGGAGGGAGTATAATTTAGCACATATCAAAATACCCCATACTTGGCTTTTGATTTGCCTCAAGAAAAATATAGAATATCTTAAGTGAGATTTATATTTTTAATTATATAAGATAACCCTATTTTAAACCCACCAATTTTACTCAACTTCAATGTGAATATCTGTGTCTAAATCCTAATAACTTTCCCAGTTTTAAATACTACAATCTTCATAAATACTCCCTACTTAGTATGAAAAATATGCACTTTTTCAGCCCTTCGAATATACATTTTTAATAAATACATTCAATCTCATGGTATTTTTGTCAAGCTCCCATATATATTTTTTACTATCCTTCATATTTCCTTGGTACGTTTTTTCCTCCTTCATATTTCCTTGGTACGTTTTTTCCTTGATACATATTTATTTTTGCATATCATACAAAATTTACTAATATATATATATATATATATATATATATATATATATATATATATATATATATATATATATATATATATATATATATAAAAGTCTTTTTTCATTCCAAAGGTCACAATTTGATTTCTCCTGTTCAACTCAACCAAAAAATTTTAATTTTTCCACATCTTACATATTTCATATTTCGAACTTTTCTGTCCTTCCTTTCTAACCTTTTTGGAACTTGACGTCAACCTTATTCATTGAAAAATATATTTAGGTGCATGTATATTTCAGCAAACAATACAACACAAATTCATAGTTTTTGTTTCATGATTTCACTAAAACAGGAAAGCCACATATATAATATCACATATCTACTTAATTGAACCTTAGGATTTATTTCACATTATCCTACATGACTTTATTAACATCATTTATTTATTTTATTCTTAAATTTCATCTTAGACATTGTTAGTCATTTATATTATTTTTATTATTTTTTATAATTTATATCGTATGTGAATATATATATATATATATATATATATATATATATATATATATATATATATATATATATATATATATAACCTCATACCCTACACTTAAATCATACAATGCTCTTGTATAATTAATAAGTGAAAGAACAGATAATGGAGAAAAATGAATAAACTTCTGTGGGATAATAGTAGGAAGATTGGTATTTGTCTTAATGACATCATGTTGTTGACGAAAACTTCTTCTTTAATTTTGTATCTTCTTTGATTTCCAAGAATTTGTATTATTTTCGGCGTACTAAAATTCAGACATCTTCTTTGTTGGAATGTTGGTGTCTCATAGCTATAACTGAGAAGTGGCATGTTCTTCATTTAATTATTACAAAATTAAGTAAGATTATCTTCCTTTCTAAGTATTACTATACACCTTTCTTGCATGAATAATAAAGATTCAACTTTTGTTCGCGCTAAACACTCATTTCTTCTCATTCTTTTACGTTTCTTTCTTCATCTTTAACTCTTCATTATGTGGAACATATATTGTTACTTAAAAGTCATGTGTCCCAACATCAATGAAAAATCGTTGCAAGATGTAAGTCTTTCGCAACTAGATTTTATGTCAAATATCATCCGGCTTTGTTTTTACCATTTTTCACAATGCAAATTAGGTAGTCACGACACAATTTGTATAGTGACTCCAATTTTTCTTCAGAATTAATTTTCTTCAGGTAGACTTGTGTTTATTAGGCACTCATCTTCTGTCCTTTGTAAGATCCTTCTTCTGCTCCTTGTAAAATAACCTCACACTTATGTGATGTCAAACCTTTCTTCTTTTTTCCCAAATTTTTTCCATATTTTCTAATGTTTCAAAATGCATCCAAATCATAGAACTTCATGCCGGCTTGTAAAGGGCAATATGTTTGCGAAAATCTAAATATTCAAGAGAATTTCCGTGCAAACTAAATTTGAATTACACCAAAGTAATAAATTAGATCAATTTCTAAACAAAATAAAAAGACAATAAATGTAGATAAAAAGGTTATTCATCGAAGGCGAAGTCATGCACGCAATGTCGATTCTATGTCGAATAACTATGATAAGCTCCACATACGCCCTAAGCTCTTGTGAAAATTGCAAATATTGGTGGTCAATCGAATTGGCTAAATCTCTTGATTGTTGTTCCCTTCTTTGGTTTCTTCAGGTTGTGATCTGCCAAAATAACAACCAAAATAGAGCAAAAAATTCCAGTATTCAATCGCAAAATGTTTAAAACAAATCCAAGCCTATTTCAACCATACACCCCAAGTAGAAGACGCAATTTCGGGGTTTATTCTGCTATGATTCAGACATAAATTTTCCTAAGGGTTGCACTTATTTTGTCCACTTAAAGCTATTATAGTCGGGATGAGGAGCCAAATATTTACATTTGAACGACAGGCCAGTCCTCACTGTTTGTTTTGATTTTTTATACTATTAAATAGAAAGCATAACAAAATTGGCCAAATTAGTCAAGAGTAGCAAGAATTCAGTCTTACGCTTAACCACCAAGATACGACTTGTTGTACTACGCCTCATGGATTAAGTTGGAAAATTCACCAAATTGGTAGACTAAGTGGGTTCGCATTTCCAATTATTATTCTTCAGTTATGAACCCACACTTCAATTACTTTAATTCCCGCACAACACAACAACAAACTACCTTTCCGACAAGGGACATGTTTTCAACGAAAAACTAAAATAAAAATCACAAGAAAAAGAATAACTTTCTTTACAAAAAGGAATGATTAATCAATAATCAGACACAACAATATTAGTTGAAATCCATTCTCTGTCAATGATTTTACATCCCCAACAACGGCGCCAAAAACTTGATGTGTAATTGATATACATAAAATATAAATGAAAATCATTCCTTTGGACAGCAGAATATGGAAATATCCTCGGTAATGGTGCAAAAAACTGACAATACAAATCTAGTTTTACATTTATATATTCATAAAAAACAAAACTAACTATCTACATCAGGTAGTGTACCTGGTCAGCGACAGTATAGCTTAGGCAAGTAATGGTATCGAACAAATGGGGAACAAACATGTACTAATATATCAATATCTTCTTATTAATCAATAATAAAAGAAAGCAATTAAAGGGGAATAATTTTCACTCAAATAAATTTGCAAACAAATAACCAAATAAATAATTAATCGAATAACAATCATAACAAACATGGCTAACTTCATTGATAACATAATCTGAAGGTAATCGCAATTGTATTCTATCCATGATAGTTCAAATTAATTAACATCCTTTTAATAATATTGGTAAGTTATCCATCGATTCCTAAAATTTATTAACTTCATGTTATATTTATTAATCATATGATTCTAAGTTTTCTACTAGCAAGGATAGCTCCCCTAGACTCAATCTATTGTGTTGTATTATTCAATGACTCAATTGGTATGAGTAGTTCGAAGGTTAGTGGAAACCTCTCTAATTATCCATGTTATTGGATCAATCACAAATGTTAATCTCAACTATATTATGTTTAACCTAGAGTATCTCTCCACTAGTCACCATTTCCTACGCTCTTAACTCAGTGATCCAGCTTGGATAAGTTAATAAACAATGTGATTCAAGATACATAATGTGAACCTAATCATAAATCATGCACCCGGTTAGATAAACATAATATCATCATTATCGATACTCATGGATCTTTAATCAAGCGTTAACATAATAAACTGGATAACTCTCAATACCAAATATCATTAAAAAAATAGACTTTCATAAATATCGAATAATCATAAAGGGTTTAATCCCAAATTACAATAAGAACATATAAGAAATGAAATAGTTTACTAATTATAGATGGAAAATTAAACAGATCGATAATCCACTAATTTCTTCTCTTGATCTTTACATTCTGCTTCTATATTACCTTCAAGTCTATCAGAATGGTCCCCTTGGACATTTTCTACCCCTCTATGGTTTATGGAAATTGTCATACTGATGGATTACATAAGTTGGACGAATTTAGGGGTCCTATATATAACTTTCAGTAACCGACGTATTTTGCTGCGAGATTTAAATCTAGAAAATATCTTCAGAATCTTTAGCTTTATTGCACTGACTTCGAACCTTATTTTGGAGAATATATAAGCCGAATTAGGAAAAAGGCCTTCAGACATAAGTAGTAGTAACTTTTGTCTAGTTTCCATAACATTTTTAATCTCGTGCATTTGAGTTATTAGTCGGAAGAAATGGCCCAAATATTGTAAATGAGTCCATTCGCAAATTTATATTTCAGCAAGTCTTTTTCGTGTTTTACTCCAACTCGTCAAATAAGCTCCATTTAATCTCATTTTTGTTTTTACCTATAAAATATAAATATAAAATAATTAAGCACCTTTTGTCTTATTTTAAATGTAAAAACACCCATTTAATGTCTATAAAAATATGTATAATTTAGCACAAAAGAAGATTTTTCTTAAGGAAGAGAATTAATTATCAATTTCTTCTTACTTTGATCTTAACTTTTTAAGAGACAAAACTAGAGAGAATATGGAGAGGGGCAGTAAAAAATTTCATCGTTTTTAGCTAGCAAAAAAGAAGAGAATAAAATCATTTTAAAGTGTATTCTTTATCCAATGTGATTTATTAAAATAAGAAACTAGCTCTCATTTTTTCCCTTATGGGAATGCCAAGGTTTCACTTTATCAAAAGAAAAAGTATTTATGAAATTCTCTCATTCATTTATAATTTATAAAGTCTTATCTATTTTAGCTAACAAGCTAAAGTTCTTTTAGTACAAAAGATGTACATGATATTATAAATCATTCCATACAATATAGTTTGATACTTAACATTTGAAATTAATATTTTTATAAAATAAATAATTTCCAATTAGTTACAAAAGTTATAAATATTTATGAAGAATACAATTTTTATAAATAATACATTTGCATCAAGTGGTTGTTAGTATGAACTCTTTGGATCATATATTATTCGCAAATATCATTCTATAATGATTCTTGAGCATATAGATCTTTCAATGTCTCACTTGCACAAGACTCATTCTAAATTGATATAGAAAGTGTTGAACATCTAACAACCTTTCACTACCCTAATAACACATGTCAAAATTCCATTCTATCAACATCTAATTTACTAAAAGCATAAAGCTTTAATTGATGTATAAGGTAAATTTATGAATTTTCTCTTTGTTACAAACATTTTGTTGAACATGAGATATGGATCACAATAAATCTTATTTGTCGTTCAACTTTTAATAATGCACATTAGACGGCTAACTCGCAACACATAAGAGGACAAATCCCATCTTAGCTACATACACCTCTTGTATCATTTATACCAAACCTGATAATGGACTTTATGACTGCATGTTCAAAGATCAGTATTTAACCACATCAAATCATAACATTCCCTACACTCAAGACCCAATACGTATCTCAGGTGTCGAGGATACTAAGATAGTCCCATTATCAAGAACTCACGATAGCGATCTATGAGGTGATCTAGAAACGGGTCATGTCCAATATGTGTTCTCTGAAAAGTACCTATGAATCATGTTTGCAACCGTTTGGCCATATATCATCATATGATAGTCAACCAATCGAATTTATATTAGTCTTACTTCCTAATTTCTCACACAGTTATGAATAACTATGTACTTTTAAATTTATTATATTATTTATGGATTAAACAAGTCAATATAGAACACAACAAGTATTAAGGTAAAGATCATATCCCAATATATCAAAACAATATAATAGTTGTTGTCACAGTGTTCCATTATCTAAATAGTAATTCCAAATGAAATCCCATTTCTAAAATAACGAAGTCCTATGGCTAAAGCGTGACCTTTCATGCTTAGCTTATGAAATGAATTCATTATTAGGCATGGCTAAATTTAATTTGTGTGAATTCTTCGAATATGATCATCTCCACGTTTAACTTTATTCTAAGTTTAGTTAAATATCTTGGAGAACATGATTGTTGTTTTTATGTGACTTGGAGGTCTTACATGATTAAGTATACTCTTGACATCCTAAAAGATTTCTAGGTGATTCTTGAATGGAAGGACTCAACCTAATTTTTCAATGAACTTATTCATCAAATAATAATAAATTGCAGCTTCTGAAGTAGTAATGTATTCTTATTTTGTAGTAGATTATGCAATTATGTTTTTCTTGGGGCTAATTCCAAAAAACTTGTCTTCATACTTAATGAAGTCATAACCCGATTATAAATCATAATTATTTCTATTTTTTTAAGTTAGCATTTTATGTAACAATTTACACAAAGATCTTCTTCTAAATTGATAAACTCATAAACATTCTCTAGTTCTTCGTAAGTGCCTTTTATAATGTCCTCATAATCATCCAATGACCTTTCCTATGTATCTTATTGGTATCACATGATATGCTCATAGTACAATCATATACCTTTTCTTGTTCATAATATGGCATAAATGATGGATTCCTTTTTCAAAAAAAATGGAATACTAATCATTATATCAAGCTCAAACCTTTGTGTGAGGTTCTTTTGCGACAAGCTCAAAATGGTGTCATGTGGCATTAGAAAGAATCTTTCCTAGGAGTCATGCATCTTTATTCTTCAAGATTTGTCAACATATGCATAAATATTTAAAACTTTAACATTCATCTATATCTATCTCCATAGAATTTACATTCCAAGAATATACTTTGTTTTTCCTAAATCTTTCATTTAGAAATACCTTCCGAGTCAAGGCGAAGTGGCCTTGCATTGTCGGAATGTTGTTTCCCATGATTAAGTATGTCTCATTCATACATGATTAGGAATATCACTATGCTCCTACTAGTTTTTAGTAGACACATATGTTATCTTCATTTTGATTCTAAAATATACTTTACGCATTACTAATTAAAATGATGACTCCAAACTTGAGATGTTTACTTTATATCCATAAATGGATCCCTAAAGCTTACAAATTATGTTAGGATATCTTGGATTAACAAAACCAACAGGCTAAACTATATAGACATCTTCAAGTAGGTATTTATGAACGATAGCGTTTTTCTTGAAACCTATTTTCCATGTCACATCATCATAATATGTAGTTATGGTAAAGAATATCCTTGTTGATCTAATCATAGCTATTTGAGAAAGGTTTGGTCATAGTCAATTACATGAGTATGAGTAAACCCTTTACATCAAGTCTTGCTAAATATGTATAGATATCCATGTTTGTATTCTTTCTGAAAGAATTACTTACTCAATTTAGTCTTGTTATATAGAGAAAGAATAATAAAGCCCATACTTGATGATCTACCGTATGTGCGAACATATTAAACAATTTCTTGTTGAAAACAAGTGCCAACTTTTGCTATATCAGGCTATGGTTCTTGAGCTACTTCAAGTTCCACATGTCTCCTAATTGCTTTGTAATTAGAAGCTTACTTTCTAACAACTAAACTTTCAGAGCAATAAGAGACCTTATTCTAGGTGGGTCTGTATTAATGATAAACTAAATAACCTTTTATAATATTATACAAATATGTATGTAGTAGATATTGGGTTTAGAAGATTTAGTCTTACATAAACTTTAAATCCTCAAAAAAGTAAGTAAGATAAGGAGGGAGCCTTTCCATACTAAATCTTACAAAGTGTTTTATCTACTTACTAGTTGGATGCTGGTTACTAGCTTTCGGTGAGTGGGCATAGTGTACAGCAGGACAACACGAGGAATGATTAGCCACTCTTGGAGGAGTAAGAATAAGACGAAGGTGCACCCGAGATGTTGATATTGGGAGATTGGGGGTCTCGTAAGAGGATCTGCTTTATTTTATTGTGTTTAGCGCCAGCCAGTTCCTCTGCATGAATGCTGCTTGCTTTGTGCTTTGTGGAACTCATGAGTGATGTGGGTTAGCCATTAAGTGAATAGGTCAAGTCACATGTAAAAAAGGTTGGATAATCTCAGAGTAACGGAGTTGACCCTATTGCACAGCTCTCGTTGGAGTCCAATCGTTATAGGGATGAGTATGTTACTCAAAGGATTATCTAAGCTTCGTCGCATGTGATTGTGTTCATAAGATGGCTAACTGACATTGTGAGGAAATCTTCAGCAGCTGATGGCGTAAGAGTGTAGGATCCTAGGATAGCCTAGGGAGTATTTAGTGTGGTTGTTTCGCTATTGAGCAGGTTTCAGGAGTATATTATGACTAGGTCTGAAAGGACCCGAAATGATTCTTGAGGAAAGTATGGATAGGTGTGGAAGGTAGTATTGGGCCTGTACTACTGAAAGCACAGGATCCATACTCGAATCAAGGAAAGTTTTGGGGATTCTAAGGGCTGGTCAGAAAGGGTAGCATGGTTGAATACCATGATTCGCTGCAATGGTTCTGTTCATGTCAATCTTTTGGTTATGGTTGCTCAGCCATGGGGATGGGCTTGGTATGTGTTGTGAGACCAGTGGCAATATGGATTCGAATTGTTGGTGCAAACCCAGTGAGCTTTGGTTTGAGGCATCGGGGGTTTCACTCGAGGCCGGGAACGCGAGTCACGGGACTCAGGAGGAAGCGATGATTATGATCAGTTGAGTTTTACAGCTTGAAGTAGAATGGTTGATTGATGGATTGGAATTTCATCATCTATGGCAAGGTTTGTACCCCTTCAGTTTTCCAGGTTCGAAGGAGTGAGCAGGCTTATGATCCCCAGGGTTAGGTTGTATTTTCAGCTCGGGGTTAGTTGATCGCAGTAGTTGGCAGCAATATTTTAGCGCTAGTGAGCATAAGTGGATTGATGTGGCATGAGTATCTTGCGAGGCGAGTTAGGTACCATATTCTCGGGTAGACCGGGTGTCGGATCGTCATTAAGATTGCAAGCAGGGATTAGTTCATGTCACCTGGGATCGAAGGGAAGTTTTCCTGCATGCCCTCAGGTTGGTCAGGGTAACTCAGGAGGAAGAAGTCAGGATTTCTTCGAATGCCTTTGAGAGTGTGACATCTCATGTATTCTTCAGGATGGTATTGGGAATTGTATTGTGTTGGAATTTTGCTTGATTGGGTAAGTTATATCCTGGGTTGACTTTCATCTATTTCTTTTTGGGTTATTGGGGGTCTTTATATGCCATTCTGCATGCCGGAAGTCTTCAGCTGAAATTTAGGTTTCTCTTGGGTTCTGATTGATCTATAGCGGGAGGATCATTTTGTGTATGTTACTTATTCCATGGTCAGGAATGATCGTACCTGGTTGAGCCTGTTTAAGTTGTGAGTTGATTTCTAACAAGTAGGTGGTAGTTAGAACCCTAAGTGGAAGAGAATTGGGAATTCTCAAGTTGAGCGTCAGTCATTGAAGGTTTTGTCAGTTGTTGCTCGGATTGCTGCTTTCAGATTGTTGGGCAGATGTTGGTCAGTGAACCTTTCCAGAAGCATGTGTGTTTAGCTCCAGGTGGGTTTGTGGTTCTCTAGTTTAGGTGTCAGGGTGTCCTAGACCATTGGTTGTTGAGTTCGCCTTTCAGCGGGAATTCTTCAGAGAATTCAAGAGGCAACAATTAAGAGCAAGGAATGCGTCACCCACCCTTCAGTTGAGTGTGTTTATGTTTCCCTTGGTCCTTGGTGTAAGTTCGCCTTAGTGATAGAAGGGAATTTCGTATTCATAGCATACTCGGGTTTGCAACCTACGAGATCGCCTTGGAATTTTTCTCGAGCTAGTTTCGTGTTGGTAGGATCCGTTCTGTCTCAATCAAGTATGGGATCTTGTTTCGAGCGGTGATGTGGATAACTTCTGCTATTGATGGAGGTGGTGTATTGATTCACCTCGGGAAATCTTTCCTTTTCGGATGAGGTTGGATTTCCCTAAGAATATCCTTGGTTTTGTTGGGTTATGGCCTTCGAATTGGGTCGAGAGTTCGACCATTATCCTATCTTCGGGTTGTGTGCGACCATGGGTTCGTAAGGTTTTGCTTGGGTAACAGCTTGTTCTATAGGTGAATCGTACATGGTGGGGTTGCAGCATGGTGATGCGCGTTCAGTATTGTGTGGGACTGTTGGAACCTGAAAGTGAACCTCTAGAAATCTCTATCTTGTGTATGTTCCGAAGTCATCGTTGTTCCGAAGTCAGTTCATGGTCCGGAGTCAGCTTGTGATCCGGAGTCAAATTGGTGTCAGGAATAAAGATTATGTTCAAGTGTTGATGTTTCGAGATGGTGTATGTCCAAATCAGTTTGTCCGTCTGTATTAATTACTTTTGTCATTTAGTTTGATGTAACGTATCATAGGACTTAATCTCTTTTGTCAACTTAGATAATCAGAGTGTCAGGAGTAACTCTATTATTCCGTCCTATGTATGTTTTTGGTTAGTGCGATGTAACTTGTTCTCCTATTTAAGGAGCATTCAATGACAAAACAAATGACGGATTGTTCCACTATAGATAGATATTTTCACATTTACTTCACTTGCACCTTTCTCTCAAATCACTCTTTCAAACATACCTTGTGTTCATTTATTGTCTTTACTTGATCATATTCATATTCTTATATTTAATACTTGAAGTACTTTGTTGATTCTTATATTCAGTCTTGACTGGTCTTGCCAGACTTGACTGGAACTATTAATCAGAAGCATACATTGATCTTAAGTATTAACTCAAGGTTTGAGTTTTCAATCCTTGTCCCTGCGCAATCAGATCATTGTTTTCACAATTGGTATCAGAGCTTGAGTGGTTGTCCTTTGAATCCATAAGAACAGACTATAGTTGATTCAAGATTACCCTGGTATTTCAATCATTCTGTGTTCAAGAGAAAAGTTCTTCTATATATCACTTTTGCTCAAGATATCTTAACTTCAATGGCTGCTTCTAATTCTCTACAAATGTACTCAATGCAAATAGCAAATAGCATGGGTTGCCCTACACGTGCCCCACTGATAGTTGTTGAAGAGTATGATCAGTGGAAAGTCAGAATGGAAAGATTTTTACTTGGAAAAGAAAAAGGTGAATCTATCTGGAGATCCGTTAAAGAAGGCCCTCATGTTCCAGTTCGAACCATTGTTAGAGATGCTGCTACAACTCTCTTGGGACAGGATCAAAAACGACAAGCACCTCTCACTACTGATAATCTTCAAAAGCTGCATGTCGATCAAGTTGCTTTGTCAGAAATGGTGTTTGGTGTTCCACCTTCTCTCTTTGATCACATCAAACTGTGCAAGTTTGAAAAAGAGATTTAGGACACTTCAAGATTTTTTCGAAGGGTCAGAGAACATGAAGGATAAGTGTCTAACAGATACTGTTGCCTCAGCACCTGGTGAATCGGTTTTCAATGAGTTCGACACTTTCATTACAACACCTGGTGAATCTGTTGCCTCAGCCTCAAACAGATACTGAATCTTCGTCAACAACATGACAACTCATGGGATAGTCCGAACCCCACTTGAGTACAATCTCAAGTTCATTAACAGCCTCGGAAAGGGATGGGGAAATGTGAAATCATGTCTTCAGAGCAATGGGTCTCTAAAAAAGCTCAAGCTCTATCAACTTTTAGATGAGTTTCAAGGTCATGAGTCAAATGTTGCAAAAACTCTACGAGAACTCACTGGAGGTCCTCTAGCTCTAGTCAGTTCCTATGATCCACAAACCTCAAACCTAACCGTTTCGGACCCCTCACTGCTGTTGATCCTTATCTCCCTCCTGTTCAACCCTCACCTCCAACTGTTCCTACTCCTACAAACTCTAACTATCAATCTATGGGTGATCTTAACCCTGAAGAAATGGACTCCGAACTACGTTTCCAACAAGATTTTTCCCTACTTTCCATGAGATACTACCGTCCTTTCAACAAGCCTCACAACAATCATTTCTAAACTTCTCACCAAAACAACTGTTTCCAAGCTCCCCACCAAAATAATCATCAACCATTCAACAAACCTTCCGAAAACCCACCAGCCTACAAGCCTAACCTTCCTACTCCGAATCACACCTCGGAACCACCACAGATTCCGAATTCTGAAAAACCCATGATTGTATGTCACAAATGTGGCCATGCAAACCACTTTGTCAAAGATTGCTTAGTCGAAGTCCCACAGAAACCCAAGATCAAGGACTCTGCTTACTGTGCACGTCGAGCTCAAGAAATGGCAGAAAATGAAAAGGCTTTTGTTACAACTGTATCAATGGATGTGGAAGGGTATTGGTCGTCTGGAGATGATGATGACGTAACCACTGGCAGAAACATGATTCTTATGGATCCACAAGAAATAGAATTTGATGAAGGCTACTGGTCGACTAGGTCCGAAAGAGATGATAAAGATGTTGAACCAAACTACTGCTACATGGCTACCAACGATCCACCCGGTAGAAGCATCGCTCAACAGGTAAAATCTATGATTACTAATAATAATTTTGACTTATCTCTTTGTGAACCATATCTAAACCAGAACCAATCAGATATAAACATCATTTACAAAGCCTATGAGTCAGCCATAGAAGCCAGTGAGAAGAAGGAAAGTGAATTAAGTCGTCTTAGATTATGTTTTGAGGATAAGAAGTTGAAATAGAGTCTTTAGAACGAGAGCTTGTAATGTCACAACATGAATGTATCATTCTTAAAGACAAATGTGAAATCACTTATTCTGAAAGAAATGTTTTAATTTCTGATAACAAACGTCTCAATGCTAAAATAGATGCTTTGCACCATTCCATAGACATTCTTGAAGCAAATGAACGAATGACTCAAAATTTTCGTCATCCTTGGTCAAAAGCACCTGGTCTCGGAAGCGAGTTTCTAAAACCTAGTGCTCGTCCCTTGAAGGAGTTACAAAACCTAACTTTTATGGGAGATGTTTCGAATATCAAACATTCGGATACCCATGTCTCGCCTTTTTCGCCCCTTCCTGAGACTTCTGACCAATTTGCATCACTAATTCCTGAGTTTTAAGCCTATAGTTGTCATGTGTCCCGATTCCATGCATTTTCCGCGTCTGATAAACCTGCACCTGAATCGGACCTTGGAACTCCACTCTAGTATTCCAAATTCTTTTATTCAAAATCCAAACCACAGCCCTCCTAACAACTGTGTTGTTGAGGAAAATTTTCCGGAGACAACTGGACCTGAACTCTCTGAGTGCGTGTGGGCATCTTTAGATAGTGACGTTGAAGAGTCAATCTCATGTGATTTTGAACCTCAAGTGATTTCCAAAACAAAACTAGTTCCAATTAAGCCTGTGTTCAACAATTCTTGAGTGGGACAAACCTCCAAATATTCGCCTCATTCCAAAAGAAAACCCATGTTGAATAGGAAAGATATTATCGATCCTAAGGTAGAAGCCCGAAATGCTCACAAAAAGTAATTTATGTCTATACAAAATTCTAGATTCTTTGAGAACTCCAAAAAGAGTGTATCTCAGACTACTCATTCATCAACTAATAGTCAAAACACCTTCACACCCACTAAGATCCTCAAGAGGCCTTCCAATCCTCCGTGTCTTGTAGAAAAAAAAAGTAGTCAGTCCCACCCCGAAAAAGCCTATTGTAAGCACTAAATATGTCCGAACCAACTCTCCTGGGACTGTTTCATCCATTTTCATAGCTAAAGCTGATGGTATAATTTTCAAACCTCAACAGCTTTCAAAACCAAATGTACCATCAACCAAAACAAAAGTTGTTAATAAAACAGTCTCTCCAAAACCTTCAAAACAAAATCTTGTTTGGAAAGTTAAAAATCACAATGATGAAACAACAACTCCGAGAGACACAGTGGTTCTCACTACTCCGGAAGTTGAATGTCATAAGAAAGTTTTTCCGAATCCGTATTTTATTGAGTATGACTATTGGATAGATGAAAGAACCATGGCCTTCTGTTTGTTTCCTAAGGAATCTCGGAACAAACCTTCCAAACCATCTGTTGCTCAAAAGTCACAACCGAAGCCTAAGACTCGTGCCTTTGTCCCAAAATCTAACTTGGAGCCTAAAAACTCCACAACTCACTAATTTTGCAGGCACTCTGTGCTTCGGAGCAAGAGACAATATGGTATATTAATAGTGCTTGCTCCATGAACATGACGGGGCAGAAGGACTTTCTGCGAGATCTCAAACTTTCACCAAATGTTGGCTATATGACGTATGGCAACAACTCCAACTCTCAGATCCGAGGTTATGGCATCCTTACCAATGACAACTTCTCCATTTCAAATGTGGCATATGTAACTGACTTGAAACATAATTTGATAAGTGTGGCTCAACTCACTGATGCAAATCGTCGATTTGAATTCTGTAAGAAACACAACTACGTCATGTCCGAAGACCGAAAGGAATGCTTAATTAAGTCGAATCGCAACAAGAACATGTATCCTCTTGACAACAATATGATCATTGGCAAGCCCCAACTCTGCTTACTCATAAAAGTTGTTCCTAACGTAAGTTGGTTATGGCATAGGAGGCTTACTCACCTGAACTTTAGATATATGAATGATCTTGTATCCGGTGAGAGGGTCAGAGGTTTGCCACTCCTCATGTTCGAAAATGATCATTTATGTGATGCATGTGAGTGTGGAAAGCAGTCAAAGAAGGGTCATCCCGTCATCATTGAAAAATCAATCTCGGAGCCGTTAGAACTTCTACACATTGATCTGTGTGGACCCTCAACAGTAGAGATTTTGCATCACAAAATATACATTCTTGTGATTGTGGATGACTTTACTAGGTTCACTTGGGTATTCTTCCTGAGGCTCAAGTCAGAAACAGACTCTGAACTTATCAACGTTATCAAAGGAATTGAAGTTCTCTTCAAACTCCCAGTAAGGCGAAAAGGGTATCGACCACAATAATTCTGCTCCATACACTCCTCAACAAAACGGTGTAGTCGACTGTCGTAACATAACACTTGTTCAAGCTGCTCGATCCATGCTCAACTTTGCAAATCTTCCATTCTATCTTTGGGTTGAAGCTATTTCTACAACATGCTTTACTCAAAATAGAAGTATCATCAATCGACGCCTCAATAAGACACTGTATGAAGCCGTGAATGGTAGGAAGCCAAGTATCTCTTTTCTTCATGTTTTCGGATGTAGATGCTTCATCAAGAATAACCGTGATCAGCTTACCAAGTTCCAACCCAAAGCTGATGAAGCCATCTTTCATGGATTCTCTGCTAAATCAAAGGCTTATTAAGTTCTTAATCGACGAACTCGTGTTCTGAAAGAAATTTTTGACGTTACCTTTGATGACAATTTCGTTCAGAATTCTGGCCCAACCCATGTTACAACTCACATCATGGAGTCCGATGCTCCATTGCCAGGATGTTTGAACCAGCAAACAATCTATGAAGTTGACTTTGAGACTTTATTCGGACCCTCAGAAACGGCTCTTGATTCGGAATCTCGAACAAGACAAACCACATCCGAAGCTCTAATCTCCCAAAATGTCTTCGGTCTGACACCCAGTCTTCCTCCATTTGATTCCGAACCGTTTCAACCTTCTCAAGTTGAGGGGGAGAATGGTCATCCTTCCCTTGAATCAAATGTGGATGGATTTCAAGATGCAGTTGATGAATTCGACTCTAATCCTATCAACATCGAGGATGATGCAAATTTCTTCGATTTCCCACCTGATGATGATGTCAACCTATCCGGTTCAGAAGTTCAGGGGGAGCATCATCCACACATTCAAACTATTCAGCGGCAGCAACACAACCCCATTATTGATATTGGATTATCTGTTGCACAAGAACTTCCGAGATTACATGTTTGGACTAAGGATCCTCCTCTGAACCAAGTTATTGGAAACCCAAACGCTTGTGTACAAACTCGTTCTGCCACAAGTGTTCAAAGTGAATGTCATTTCTCGGCATTTATCTCAATGGTTGAACCCAAATCCATCAAAGAAGCACTAGAACATGCTGATTGGATTACAACCATGCAAGAAGAATTGACAGAATTTGATAGAAATGAGGTTTGGACTCTCGTCCCTCCGCAGAACCATCCCATTGTTGGTACTAGATGGGTGTTTCGGAAAAAAACTAGACGATGCAGGAGTCATTATTCAGAACAAAGCAAGATTGTTGGCTAGAGGATTCACACAGATTGAAGGGCTTGACTATGATGAGACCTTTGCCCCTGTTTCCCGTCTTGAAGCTATCAGAATTTTTCTTGCTTATACTGTTCACAAAGGATTTAAGGTTGTTGGGTTTTGAGCATTCTAACACTCCTAAGTGTACATGCAACCCTAAATACCTTGGATCTATGTTTTCTCTATTATACATGCAATTATGAACTTTCCAAGGTATTACCCTATCTAGCATACAATACTTGATACTTGGGTAATCAAATGGATAGAATACATACCTTTGTTTGATGTAGCTTGTCTCCATGAAGCTTGAGTGCCTAGTGCCCCAAGTGTGACACCTCAAATGGTTCACACAACACCAAATGCACATGGAATGACTTGAGAGAAATGGAACACTCCTTGAAATCGTCTAGCCCTCATATTCACACATTAGTGCATGATTTCTTGAGCCATGAGATTCTTTTATATGGTGGCTATTAGGGTTACACCATGTAACTCATAACTTTACCCATTCCTTATGCTCCATGGATTTTAACCTCCATGGAGTATCCATGGGTCACCCCATGGACTTAGTCCAACATAAGGAATCTTGGATCACAAGCCCACATATATAAGAATGAATGATTTACACAAACAACCCATATATTTAATTAGTCTCTTTTTGATCACTTAATTAATTCCAAATTAATTCTTGATCAATACTAATTAAATAACCTTATTAATATATTAGAACTTATAATATATTAACCAACCTTAAGTGTTATTTCTCTCATTATAGCCTATCCAAATGCATGATGCCATGCAACCCAAATGGACCATGCTGGGTCGGGTCAAGTCTTACCAATTATAGTTATGGACTTAGACATTAATCCAACAGTCTCCCACTTGGATAAGTCTAAAACTATTATTGCGTATGACTTCAGGAACCGATCAGCAATCGTAGCTCTCAAAAGCTTCTGTCGAACTCTGACCTTGTCGATGAACTCTGACCTTTGTTAATGACTTGTCCATTAGATAAGGGATCATATATTCCTCCATTCTAGATATCATATGGACTGAGACATGGATTATCAATCATTCTCTCTGTCCATTTGTTGTTTCCCGATTTCCGATTCATGATGACTGACTGATTGAACAAATCAAATCAGTCCTGGCTTGGCCAAGCACTCACATGTATCATCTTTAAATCATCGAGGGGCCCACAGATATCGCTTTTATCCCGAAGGTAAAAGGAATGGATAAACTTCGACTCATATGGCTTGTTCTACTACTTGTTGAATCATACACAAAGGCACGTTTTATAACATCAAGTTACCAATGCGTTTTCGTGCAATCAATGTATAACCAACTCATAGTAACAACTCATATCTCTAGGTTTGAAGAATATAAGATATTATCGTCTCATGATCACTCGTGATAAAATCCATGAAGTGATTCAAATGAGCGCGGGTTGAATCCAATACTCAGAACTTATGAGCACTCATGAGTGTTGTAGCACCATTTTGTCCAGCAACTTGGACCTCTACAAACCAACCCATGACAGTCTTGATTCATATCTACTTCCAACATATGAACGACTGTGGATGGTTTGAATAACTTAATCATTCAGGAAGAGCGACTTAGTTATTCTGGAAGTCAAAACATGCAAAGTGAAACACAAGAATAAATGAATCAAATATGGTATCAAACCCTATGAATATAAATAAACACTTTTATTTATCACCATACTGATTACTCATTATTCATTGTTTCGGTTTTATCAACTTTATACTTGAATTAAAAACACTAGTTGTCCCATGCTCCAAGCATGTACACTATGTTTTTCTTAAACAATAGCTTTGCCATACACCAAGTATGCACTCTATGTTTGTCTATGATCCTTACTTTGTGAAATAAACCAATTGAACATAATTTCAATGATTCTAATTTCACACTCCCAAATCCTTATCGAAAAATGTGAGAATTTCAAATTCCTATCATTTATCGAAATCTGTTTAGATTTTAAACTTATATGCACTGACCCTCCTGTAATGAATATGTACAAAGTCACAAAGACTTGTCAACAGTCATTATAAGGTATTCCAATGGAGATCAACTCCATGGAAACTAAGTCTCATATTCAAAGTACATTGCTTTGGACATGCTTCTTGCATTAAGTTTTCTAATCTTACACAGATAACTTCCACCTATGGAGACAACTCCATATTCTCATTTTGACTATCACTTCTGAATAAGAGATGCCACTTTTCAGAATATGTCAATATGGTCCTTCCAAAATTAGCACTATACTTCCAACTGTCCCTGAGCAACCAATCTTTGGTAAACCTCAGATTGTCCTCGACAATTGCTTAATCATTTTAGTCATATCCAATTCTAGACCTTTTCCCTTCTTAATTCCTCTGGGCATTTGGAAAAATTTAGAAATGACAAATATTATAGCACATGCAATCGATCCTGTACCCAAAGCAAATGGTACACGATTCATGATGTCTCACATAAAGACATGATTCTAGACCAGTCTTTTGCTACAATATTTTTATTTGCCATGTTTTCAAAATTTGACTATGAAGAGGGATGCCGTAATCATAATCGAATTTTGAGAACGCAATATATAGAATTTCCTTAAGTTGAACCAATCCAACATGAAATTCATATATATATATATATTCTTGACTAAAGATGATTAAGGTCTCAATCTAAGCCTTTAGAACTGAAATGAAGTATATCCTCTCCCTTAATTATATCAAAACAACTTTTTCAATCCCTGCAGCCTCACGAATTGAAACTTTTGTTTTCTATAATTAACATTGCTAACTTGCAACACTAACAATAATTATCATGCTCCCACTAACATGATGATTATTAGCATAACACTTATGCTCCCACTAGCTTTGACATGTACTCAGAAATCAGCTGGACTTCTAGAAATCAATACTTTATTGACTTCCTTACCAAAGTTCAGATTTCTGATACAAGATGATTTGATAAAACTTTATCAAAATCATACACCTTTCCTTAGATAGCATGCATGTGTGTCTAAACAGTTTCAGAACTATGAAAAGGGATGCCGTAATCATAGTCTCAATTGTTTAGACCTTTTGCCATCTGCTTCAAATCTACTTGGTGGAAGTGTTTCCTCACCATCATTTTCATGAATCGGAGAGAAACCTTATGACCCTTAGATTTTATGGTGTATGTGTTCTTATCCATGTGAATCGTCAAAACCATAGTCACAAGACAAGGATAATGACAAATCCAAACTCATATGGACTGAACTTATGCAATCTTAACTTCTTGCCACCTGGCAGTACAGGGCCTGCCATTGCTTCCAAGTTGTTATGCAACCAATTGAGAACTTTCAGAACTCCTATGCAAAGCCAACTTTAACTGGAATGGGCACAGAATATGTCAACATGATAGGTTATAAACCTCAAGTCGTGTGCTAGTGAAGAACCTCAGGTTTTGTTCTTGATTAGTTCTTGAAATTCTTTTTAGGATCTTTAAGACTCCTACTGTCCTCTTGACATATAAGACTATCTTGCCAAATATTCAAGAGATAGTGCGGATTCTTTATCAAGACAAACACTTCACACAATTGGCCTTAGTTGGTCTTTGTTTAATCCAAAACATCACAACTTACCAACTTCAAATGTACAAGAGTAGGACACTTTTACTCTTACATTTGACAAGTGTTATAAACCTTTCTTTAAGATATGCCACTCAACTTATAGTCTTGGAGTATGACTCGAAGACTTGTTTTGAAACGAAGTATGACTCATCTTCTTGATTTAACCATTTCAACAATTCATGACTCCTCTTCTTAGTCATAAGAATGCACTAAGATGTCCTTAGAAGACCAATTGTGATGTGGTTCTTTAATCATTAAGATGATCACAAAACATGATACTAAAGTACTCTCCCATCTTTTCAGATTTGAGAAACTTTTATCTGTCTGCCTAATTTGATTCTTCCCATTCGTTCTGCCATACATTGAGACTTTTCCAATGTTTCAGAATTATACTTAAACTTGTAAGTATAACCATATTTACTAAAATTTAGTAAATCATGACGAATAGTCTTAACGAGCTTTGTGGTGGACTTGACCAGTGCACAAGAATGTGTACTCGATCCCTTTAGTCCTTAACTTGACTCACACATCCATGTGAACAAGTCTTAATTTTCCAATGCTTGAAAGTTCTCATTCATCATACTATTCAACTTGCATGATTCCAAGTTTCTATCCAACTGAAGCCTTGGGAATGAGAATCTTTCCTTATTTGGTATATTATGACACTACCACAAATGAAAGAATCAAATCCATTTTCCAATATTGCTATCAATGGAAACATGTAAACAATAATTGTTCACAAATGCCATTGTAAGGATACTTAAAATCAATAAATCAAAAATGTTTTTTATTTTAAAACTTCAGGAAAAACTTATCCTTACAATGCAAATGCATATGAAAAACTTGTTGTTATCTATTCCTAAGCAATATATCATAACTCCTAAGTAACAGCTTCAAAAATTCTGATCACCAAACCATGCGATCGAAATCCATCTTCATGATCAGAATCAGCATGTACTTCCTTTAAGTTTCTTCACTTTTCTTTGATTCTTAAAGCATCAACATGTGACCCAGTCACATCATGTAATGACTGTTGGATATAGTGTCTAAGTCCATAACTTTATTTGGTATGTACTTGACCCGACCCGGCATGGTCCATTTGGGTTGCATGGCATTGCAATACTTGGATAGACTAAATGAGAGATAGAGGCACTTATGATTATTAATATATTATAAGTTCTAATATATTAATAATAGTATTATTTAATTAGTATTGATCAAGTATTAATCTAGTATTAATTTGGTGATCAAAGTGAGACTAATTAAATATATAGGGTTGATTATGACAATCATCAATTCTTTTATGGTGGATTAATGATCCATGGTTTATGGGTTTGGTTATAACCATATGGAGCTCCATGGATAGTCCATGGGAGTTACAAACCCATGGGTCATGGGAAATCAAGAGTCATGAAAATTAAGGGCATTCATGTGTAAACCCTAATTGTGACAACACTATAAAAGGAACCCTATGGCTAACAAAATCATGACCTAGTGGACCTAGTGTTACTAGAGAGGGCATAACCGATTTTGAGTGCTAGAAGTATTCTCTTAAGTTATTCCAAGTCTTGTGGTGTTGTGTGAAGCATTTGAGGCACAACATTTGGGGTGCTAGGCTCACAAAGTCTTGAAGGAATCCAAGCAACAACAAGGTATGTATTTCTACTAGTTTTATGTTTTATGTAATCCCCATGCCATGCTAGTTAGGAAATAGCCTTGAAAAAGAAATTTGCATGTATATAGAGAAAACATAGATTCAAGGTTATTAGGGTTGCATGTACACTTAGGAAGTGTTAGAATGCTCAAAACCCATCAGTGCTATCAGAGCCTAGGATTGTTTTCTGTATACTTGATGCAAAACTGCTTAAAAATCGAAAATTCTGCACTCTGACGACTGGACTCGCCGAGTCCATGGGGAGGACTCGCCGAGTCCATGAACAAATTCATCCTACTCGATGAGTAGAATAATGCACTCAGCGAGTAGGAGCGTGCTGGGCAGTTTTTTTCGAGTTTTGTTGCTGGAAATGGATTAAGATCATTATCCCAATCTGTTTTGGACTTGTAAAATCTGTTTTTCAAAATGATAATGATTATGTTAACCCATTTTACATGACTTTTATCAATTTTCAAGTATTGTATATGTTTATATGATTTTCTTGAAATTGCTTGACATGAATTTGTGTTCTTATGAGTTTTTAGAAGATCATAGGAATTATGTGTAACCACCATGTGTGTTTAATTCATGATCTTAATGGCTATGATGGTGTCCATAACTTGTCCTCAAGTTATGGACAACCAAAAGTCACTTCTTTTAATTATGATTAAAGAACTAAAGAGGTTTCATAAAATGAAGAGTCTTCATTTTTATGAACCATTAAAACTCATAAGTTACAAATTGAAGAGACTTGGAATAGTTTCAAATCTTGCCCTCAAGTTTTGGAATTTGAAAAGTCTTACACTTTAATACTTTAATTCCAAATTAAACCTTAGATTTTTAAAAAGTTTAAAAATCAACACTTATACTATTATTATAATTTTATTATATAGATATGTATAAGAATATGTCATTCTTACCGTTAGTAGGCCTCATTCACGAAGCCGGTCTATAAGGGGGGTATAAGGTTGTTGCCTATAAAATGGTGACTTAATGGGTGTCCACTCTCACCCACCGCTTCCTTGATCGGTGGAGGGTCGTTAGCCGAACGGGTAGGATACGACTTTAAATACTAGTTAAAAGTATAATGAATTATAAAGTAACTATACATTATAAATTCCCAATCTTAGTTACTTTAGGAAAATGTGAAATTGGTGCTAGCCCATAAAATTACACTTTGTACCTTACCAAGTCGTTAGTGGAGCGTGTGTGGTTAACCGGCACACTAACATGGACTAGTAAGAGTGGCAAAGGGTAACTTGACTTTATTATAGATCGGTGGAGCGTGTGTGGTTAACCGGCACATCGATTAGGTAATATTGTTGAGGGTACCAAGTCAATTTGTATGGTTATTCACACCTTGTTTGTGATCCTCGGCATCCCAGTCACAAACTTGAGAGGGCACAATCGAGATTCAAACATGCCATTGAAAAGTTCAATGTATCTCAAAAGATCTAGGAGTTTCAAAACCAATAAAACCGAATAATAAAATATTTCGTTCTTATGGTGGAAATTGGTAAATCGTCATTTACCTACCTTCAAATATTTTATAGTATGGATTACGGCATCCCTCTTCCAACTATAAATAGTTTGTTGGATCCTAGCCTTAATATTTCATTTGGGTGAATTATTAAGGATTCCTAATCTAATGAAACTTGTCTTTCTTTCCTTTCAGATGTCTTCCAATAATGCTTCTGGCTCAAACCCAACAGGCTCCTTTTCCCTTATGAACTTGTGTGGTAAGGTCATCTTTGATGGATCCAATTTCAATGAGTGGATCAGAAACATCAGAATGATTACCCGCTATGAGGACAAAGAATATGTCCTCGATAGGGAGCTTAAGGTTGTGAGTGAAGCCACTGCTACTCCTGAAGAGTTTGCGGAGTTTGTTGCACATGAAAAGGATGCTACTAAAGTAGCATGCATCATGATGGCCACCATGACTCCTAAACTTCAAAAATCCTATGAAGATTTCTACCCCTATGAGATGCACCAGGATCTGATGGAAAGGTACCATCAGAGCGCGCGTCAGGAGAGGTGTGAAATCATCTCCTCCATGATAACCGCAAGGATGAAGGATGGTGAACCCATCACCGGTCACTTGCAGAAGATGCAAAGGTTCGTTGACCGGTTGCTGAAGCTAAATGTTGACTTTCCTGAGGAAATGGCGATTGACATCATTCTCCATTCCTTACCTCCAAGTTATGATCAGTTTCGTAAGACTTATCATATGAACAAGGAGGAAGTCACACTTAGCAAACTTCAAGGACTCTTAAGGACAGCAGAAAATGGCCTTAAGGGTAAAGTGGTTGCTACTTCTACTCCTTCAACAGCCCCTGTTCTGGCTATTGGGCAGGGAAAGGGTAAGAAGAGGAAAAGCCCTTCGAAGGGTACCAAGGGTAAGACTCTTGATGGTTCCTCTTCAAGTGGGACAAAGAAAGGTCCCATTACTCCTTCTTCAAACCCAAAGGAAGCACAGTGCTTCTATTGCCAGGATAAGGGACACTTCAAGCGAAGCTGACCCAAATATCTGCAAGATCTAAAGGATGGGAAGGTTAAACCCACCCATGCAGGTATTTACACAATATTGTCTAACAACTCATCTAATGCTAATTCTTGGGTGCTTGATACAGGGTGTGGTATTCACATTTGTACTGATTTGCAGGCACTAAGAAGAAGTGAGCAAGTGGAGCACGGGAAGATAAACTTAGTCATGGGCAACAGGAAAGCATCACCTGTTACCAAGATAGGAGTTTATTCTTTATTGCTTAATAATGGGTTAATGTTAGATTTGAATAAGTGTTGTTACTCGCCCGAAATGGCGAGAAATATTATTTCTTTTCATGGCTTGTACAGACAAGGTTTTTCATTTTCATTTGATAATAAAAATGGTGCTATTAATGTTTATTACAATGATGTATTTTACTTTAAAGCATTACCTTGTGATGGTGTATATGAAGCCGTGAATGTTGTAGACAATCTAGGAAATAATGTGTTGTATATTGATTCTTCAGATAGCTTGGATAAAGCATCCTTGTGGCATTGTCGTCTTGGACATGTTAACAAGAAGCGCATAGGCCAACTCCAAAAGGCTGGAGTCTTGGAATCATTTGACCTCAAGTCAGATGATAGTTGCGAGTCTTGTTTACTTGGAAAAATGACAAAGTCACCCTTCACAGGTACTTGTGATAGGGGTGAAGGTTTGTTGGACCTTGTACACACGGATGTGTGTGGGCCCTTCAGAGTTGCTACAAGGGATGCTAATCGCTATTATGTGACTTTTACTGATGATTACAGTAGATATGGATATATTTACTTAATCAAGCATAAGTCAGAAACCTTTGAAAAGTTCAAAGAGTTTAAGCAGGAAGTGGAGAATCAATTGGGCAGGAACATCAAGATGCTCCGATCCGATCGGGAAGGAGAGTATCTTAGCATTGAGTTCCTTGACTATCTTAAGGAATGTGGGATTGTCTCACAATTGACACCTCCCAGAACACCACAGTTGAATGGTGTGGCTGAGAGGCGCAATCGAACCTTGCTGGATATGGTTCGTTCCATGATGAGTCGAGCTTCGTTAACAATCTCTTTCTGGGGGTATGCCTTAGAGACTGTCGCCCATATCCTTAATCTAGTCCCTACTAAAAAGGTTGCCAAAACACCTCACGAGATGTGGACTGGGAAAGTTCCCAATTTGGACCACATCAAAATTTGGGGTTGTGAAGCTTTCGTGAGGCGTGAGACTCATGATAAGCTTGAACCTCGAAGTGAGAGGTGTATTTTCATCGGCTACCCACAGAGATCCTTTGGTTACCTCTTCTACAGACCCAGTGATAATGTGGTCTTTGTAGCAAGAAGAGGAGTCTTTCGTGAGAGAGAATTAATAAGCCAAGGGGACAGTGGGAGGCAAATTGACCTTCAAGAGCTTTAAGAGTCAAGCGGTGAAGGAACCTCAAATGCTATCGACCAACCTGAGGAGGAAACTCCTGTTGATCTGATAGGTGAGTCTGTACCTCCAAGACGTTCCACTAGGGTGAGGAACACACCTGATTTTTATTATGGTTATCACATCACCACTGAAGGTGATACATTTATTAGTGATAGTACACTAATAGATTTGGATGAACCTAATAATTACAGGGAAGCCATGGCAGGCCCTGAGTCTGCTAAATGGAAGGAGGCTATGGACAGCGAGATTCAGTCCATGTATGACAATCAAGTTTGGAACTTGGTTCACAATGTACCAGGTCGTAAGACAATTGGGTGCAAATGGATCTTCAAGAAGAAGACCGACATGGATGGGAAGGTACATACTTACAAAGCACGACTGGTTGCGAAGGGCTTTACTCAAACTTCGGGAGTTGACTATGATGAGACCTTCTCACCAGTAGCTAAGATTAAGTCTATTAGAGTATTGTTAGCCATAGCTGTGTTTCATGATTATGAAATATGGCAAATGGATGTCAAAACCGCTTTCCTTAATGGAAAGTTGGCTGAGGATGTTTACATGGCTCAACCAGAGGGTTTTGTCGATACAAGATACCCTAATAGAGTGTGTAAGCTTGATAAATCCATTTATGGATTGAAACAAGCATCTCGCAGATGGAATCTTTGCTTTGATGAGAAAGTCAAAGAGTTTGGCTTTTCTAGGAGTGAGGATGAGTCTTGTGTGTATGTCAGGGCTAGTGGGAGCATAGTTAGCTTCTTGGTGTTGTATGTGGATGACATACTTCTCATGGGAAACGACGTCCCAACCTTGCAGGAGGTTAAGTCCTGGCTTGGGAAGTGTTTCGCTATGAAGGACCTTGGAGAAGCTGCCTATATCCTAGGGATAAGGATATTGAGAGATAGGAGTAAGAGACTAATTGGACTTAGTCAGAGTACTTATGTGGATAAGGTACTGAAGAGGTTCAGTATGCAAGATTCCAAGAAAGGAGAATTACCAATCCAGAGTAATGCCAAGCTGAGTAAAACTCAGAGTCCGAGTACAGAGGCTGAGATAGCTGAAATGAGTCATATACCATATGCTTCCGCTGTGGGCTCGATCATGTATGCTATGACTTGTACTCGCCCTGATGTGGCCTTTGCTTTGAGCATGGTCAGTAGATATCAAGGGAACCCTGGCAAGGCACACTGGACAGCGGTAAAGAACATTCTCAAGTATCTGCGGAGGACTAAGGATTGGGTCCTTACCCTCGGAGGCAGTGATGACTTGAGAGTGGAAAGATATAGCGATGCTAGCTTCCAGACTGATAGGGATAATTTCCGCTCTCAGTCAGGCTGGGTCTTTATCCTAAATGGAGGGGCAATTACTTGGAAAAGTTCCAAGCAGGAGACAGTAGCTGATTCTACTTGTGAATCAGAGTACATAGCAGCAAGTGAAGCAGCTAAGGAGGCGATATGGCTAAAGAACTTCATCGGAGACCTTGGAGTTGTACGAGCTATAAAGGAGCCAATGGAAATTTTTTGTGACAATGAAAGTGCGGTTGCTTTGGCTAAGGAACCGAGAGATCACGGGAGATCTAGGCACATTGACAGAAAATACCATTTCATCAGACATCGAATAGAAGAAGGACTCCTCGTGGCTAAGAGGGTATCATCAGATGAGAACCCGGCAGATCCCCTCACGAAGGGACTGAGCAGGGTTAAGCATTTACAGCATGCGAGGCGCATTGGGCTGAAGGATGATATTAGTTTCAATAATTAGATTCCTGAAACTTGTAAAATGTAATTGACATTTGATGATAAATAAAAGTTGTTATTTATTTATGAGTAAGGTGTTACTATCTTGTGTTGATTGTTTATTATGTTTCAATTTTGCATGTTTTTACTTCCAGAATAATTATGTTATTATTCAAACCATCCACAGTCAGTCAAACTTTGGAAGTAAGTATTGATTTAAGACTGTCATGAATTTGGCTTGTATGATTTGTCTAAAAGTGCTTTGGACAATGCAATGGTTGCTACAACATTCATGAGTACTCATAAGGGCTGAGTATTGGATCCAACCCACGCTCACTTGCATCATTTCATGGAATTTATCTCGAGTGATCGTGAGACGGTAATATCATATAAATCTTCAAACCTAGAGATATGAGTTGTTGACTATGAGTTGGTTATTCATTGATTGCACGAAAACGCATTGGTAACTCGATGTCATAAAACGTGCCTTTGTGAATAATTCAACAAGTAGTTAGTACAAGCATATCAGTCAAAGTTTATCTGTTCCTTCTAGAAATAGAAGCAATATCTGGGCCCCTCGATGATTTGGTTTTGACCTATGTACCGGGCCCGGTCAGAACCTAATTGATGTGTTCAATTTAGTTCTATGTCGAAACAAATCAGAGATCGAGAAACAAATGCTGGACAATAAGTAAGACCATGTTCCATGTGTTTTGTCCGGCTGATATCATGAGAACAGAGGATTATATGATCACTTATCTTAAATGGCGTATCATCATCATCTCAGTTCCGAGAGACTTTGAAAGAGCTACGATTGCTAGTCGGATTTTGAAGTCATATTTGCAAATATAGTTATTAGACTTATCCAAGTGGGAGACTGTTGGATATAGTGTCTAAGTCCATAACTTTATTTGGTATGTACTTGACCCGACCCGGCATGGTCAATTTGGGTTGCATGGCATTGCAATACTTGGATAGACTAAATGAGAGAATAAGGCACTTATGATTATTAATATATTATAAGTTCTAATATATTAATAATAGTATTATTTAATTAGTATTGATCAAGTATTAATCTAGTATTAATATGGTGATCAAAGTGAGACTAATTAAATATATAGGGTTGATTATGACAATCATCAATTCTTTTATGGTGGATTAATGATCCATGGTTTATGGGTTTGGTTATAACCATATGGAGCTCCATGGATAGTCCATGGGAGTTACAAACCCATGGGTCATGGGAAATCAAGAGTCATGACAATTAAGGGCATTCATGTGTAAACCCTAATTGTGACAACACTATAAAAGGAACCCTATGGCTAACAAAATCATGACCTAGTGGACCTAGTGTTACTAGAGAGGGCATAACCGATTTTGAGTGCTAGAAGTATTCTCTTAAGTTATTCCAAGTCTTGTGGTGTTGTGTGAAGCATTTGAGGCACAACATTTGGAGTGCTAGGCTCACAAAGTCTTGAAGGAATCCAAGCAACAACAAGGTATGTATTTCTACTAGTTTGATGTTTTATGTAATCCCCATGCCATGCTAGTTAGGAAATAGCCTTGAAAAAGAAATTTACATGTATATAGAGAAAACATAGATTCAAGGTTATTAGGGTTGCATGTACACTTAGGAAGTGTTAGAATGCTCAAAACCCATCAATGACAATCTCATAATAGAAACTTAACAGAGTTAGATAATGGACTTTTACCTGAAGAAGAGTCAAACTTCTTGAATTGATCAACCTTATGATCTTTCAGGTAAATAGGCAGCTTCGCAATCAATGCCCTTTCCTTTGGAAAGAGAAACATATGGACTCTTTGGGAATGGTGTACTGGACTATCACAGACTTGCCTTTCTCTTTACCATTTGGTCAACCGAGTTGACTATGGCCAATCCCTTTCCATTGGGAAGCGAAAGATTTTCTGGATATCCAATGTTACCATTTTCAAAGTCCATACAAGTTTGGGAAGTTGATATTCTAATCAAATTTGCTTTACTATCGTTCCAAATCATTGCTGATTCAGCAGCACCAAGCAAATAGATATGATCACTAAGGTTCATGCCATAGTCTGTTTCATAGTAGTCTCAAAGGAACTCACTATGTGACTTAGAAAGTGATTGAACATCCAACTTTCTCAATACTTTGACACCCAACTCTCCCAGCTTGTCAATATGTGACTTCATCTCTAAGATGTGATCACACATAGACCTTGCTTGCCATTAGGGCTTGAGTGACCTTGAACTTGTGGGTTAGGGAGAATAATTGGAGGAGGTGGAGGAAGTAAAGTTCCAAGAGATTTGGGAAGATCATAGATGTCTGAACTAGACATCTTTTGGGAGATATTCAAGATAGTTGATCTAAAGTCCTTAATATAACACCCAATATGAAATATTAAGGCTAGGATCCAACAACCTATTTATAACTAGAAGAGGGATGTCGTAATCCGAGTTATAAAATAGTTGAAGGTAGGTAAATGACGATTTACCAATTTCCACCATGAAAAACAAAATAATGTAATTAGGTTTTTAATTGGATTTGAAACTCCTAGATCTTTTGAGATTCATTGAACTTTTCAATGGCATGTTTCAATCTCGAGTGTGCCCTTCAGGTTTTGTGACTGAGATGCCGAGGATCACAAAACAAGGTGTGAAGTAACCATGCAAATATACTTGGTACCCTTAATATTTACCCCTCAATCGATGTGCCGGTTAACCACACAAGCTCCACCGATACTATGATAAATATTAAGTTACCCTTTGCCTACTTTGTTAAATCCAGGTTAGTGTGCCGGTTAACCACACACACTCCACTAACGGTTTAAACAAAGTGCAAAGTGTAATTTCATGGATTAGCACCTTATTCACATTTTCCTAAGTAACTAAGATTGGGAATTTATAAGTGTTTAGTTACTTAGTATTTATCATTAATACTTTTAATGAAGGGAGAATTATAGTCCTTTTCCTACCCGTTCGGCTAACGACCCTCCACCAGTCAAGGAAGCGGTGGGTGAGAGTGGACACCCATTAAACTGCCATTTTATAGGCAGTAACCTTATACCCCCCCTTATAGACCGGCTTCGTGAATGAGGCCTACTAACGGTAAGACTGACTTGCTCTTATACATATATTTATTATTAACTTATAATACTATAAAGTATAAGGGTTGAATTTTAACTTTTAAACTTCTAAGGGCTAACTTGGAATTAAAGTATTCATGGGGAAAGCTTTACAAATCCCAAAACTTGAGGGCAAGTTTTTGAAAATATTCAAAACTAATTAATTACATAACTTATGTGTTTAAAGTAGTTTTAATTAAAAAAAACTCTTCAAGTTCCATAACTTGAGGACAAGTTATGGAAGACTTTAAACTAATAAAAGAATGTAACTTTTCTTTATTTTTGTAACTTATGGAACTAATTAAGGTTACACATTTTATCATTTAATGAAGTGACTCTTGAACCTCCATAACTTGAGGACAAGTTATGGAGTCATAAAACCATTTAATGAGGACAAGACTCTTCATTTTTGCAACCATTGCCAACTTTTTATGAGTTTTATGAAACTTAAATGTGACTTTTCATATAACTTGAGGACAAGTTACAAAAACACATTTTAGAATCAACTCTTAGATTAAAATGGATTGAAAACACATAATCAATTAACTTTTCTATTAATCTAATAAACTCATATGAACAAAGATAATTCACATCAAATTTTTTTCAAGTATATAGCATAACTTTTAAACTAATACAATTCGATTTTTCAGCTAATTTTGCAAGTATAACAAGAAAACAAGCCTTGGCTCTGGTACTACTGTTGGGTTTTGAGCATTCTAACACTCCTAAGTGTACATGCAACCCTAAATACCTTGGATCTATTTTTTCTCTATTATACATGCAATTATGAACTTTCCAAGGTATTACCCTATCTAGCATACAATACTTGATACTTGGGTAATCAAATGGATAGAATACATACCTTTGTTTGATGTAGCTTGTCTCCATGAAGCTTGAGTGCCTAGTGCCCCAAGTGTGACACCTCAAATGGTTCACATAACACCAAATGCACATGGAATGACTTGAGAGAAATAGAACACTCCTTGAAATCGTCTAGCCCTCATATTCACACATTAGTGCACGATTTCTTGAGCCATGAGATTCTTTTATATGGTGGCTATTAGCGTTACACCATGTAACTCATAACTTTACCATTCCTTATGCTCCATGGATTTTAACCTCCATGGAGTATCCATGGGTCACCCCATGGACTTAGTCCAACATAAGGAATCTTGGATCACAAGCCCACATATATAAGAATGAATGATTTACACAATCAACCCATATATTTAATTAGTCTCCTTTTGATCACTTAATTAATTCCAAATTAATTCTTGATCAATACTAATTAAATAACCTTATTAATATATAGAACTTATAATATATTAACCAACCTTAAGTGTTATTTCTCTCATTATAGTCTATCCAAATGCATGATGCCATGCAACCCAAATGGACCATGCCGGGTCGGGTCAAGTCTTACCAATTATAGTTATGGACTTAGACATTAATCCAACAAAGGTTTACCAGATGGATGTCAAAAGTGCTTTTCTAAATTGTGAACTTGATACTGAAGTGTATCCTCAACAGCCTCCCGGTTTTGTCAATCTATCATATCCGAACTACTGCTACAAACTCCGGAAAGTTGTTTAGGGCCTCAAGCAAGCTCATCGCGCCTGGTAAGAGACCCTCACTGACTTTCTCAAACGTCCAGGTTTTCAAAGAAGAATTCTCGATCCTACTCTGTTCTGAAGGTTAAATGGAAAACATCTCATGATTGTCTAAATTTATGTTGACGACATCATTTTCAGATCCACCGATTCATTAATGGTTGCTGAATTTCCTAAGTTAATGGTCAGTAGATTTCAAATGAGTATGAATCGGGAATTAAGTTTCTTCCTTGGTCTCCAAGTCAAACAGACCAACCGAGGAATTTTCATTCACCATGAGAAGTACATTTCGGAACTCCTCAAAAAGTACTCAATTGACACTTAGGCCTCAGCGAAGGTACCAATGTGTTTCGGACACAATATCTTTTCGGACCCTTCAGGCGCAACAGTTGATGAAAAGAAGTATAGAGGAATGATTGGATCCCTACTCTATCTCACAGCAAGTCGTCCGGACATCAATGATTTCAACATGTTTGTGTGCCAGATTTCAAGTCAATCCAAAGATGTCTCATCTATTGGTTGTTAAGCAAATATTCCGATACCTCAAAGGTACAAAGAATCTCGGAATCTGGTACCCAGCAAATGAGAGTTTCCTCCTTCAAGCATATTCCGATTCAAACTATGGCGGTCTTCAATTGGACAGAAAAAGCACATCTGGTGGCTGTCAAATTTTAGGTGGTCGATTGGTCAGCGGGTCATCTAAGAAACAGAACTGCATTGCACTTTCAACAGCCGAAGCGGAATACATTGTTGCTGCTAGTTGCACATCTCAAGTTCTTTGGCTGAAATCTCAGCTCCTGGATTATGGTTACCGGTTTCAACAAATCCCAATCCACTGTGATTCTCAAAGTGCCCATGCTATCTCACACAATCCAATTCAGCACTCTATGACGAAGCACATCGACATACGGTACCATTTTATTAAAGATCATGTTTTAAATGGTAACATCGAACATATTTTTGTTCCATCCGACGATGAAATTGTTGATGTCTTTACTAAGGCATTAGACGAAACCAAATTTAATAGTTTTCTGAACAAAATGGGTATGATGATGTATGATCCTCAGTTCTTTCAAGAGGCTTGCACTCTCTGATGGAAACATCAGAAAGAGAATTAGTTTCGAATCCAAATTGTTTTTCATCTCAGAATTATAGCCTCTTGGAATAAATAGGGTCTTTTTACGTGTCTTTTTTCACTAACCACCACTTGGAATTTTAAGTTGTACAGCTCATTTTATCATATGATGTTCATGACCAATATAGTCAGATTGGTACTACAATCACCTTGAAACTTACTTCATAAGATCATCCCGGAATTCAAGTCTGGAACGGTATTGAACTCATTCCACTCCGGACAATTTTAAGCTCATATGCTTCATTCCGGAATAAACCACTAAATTTCATCCCGGACTTCTCACATTAAGAAACAGTTTTCAAAAACATTCCGAAACCCCATTGTTCCGAAATCAAAACACATGCTGAAGTCGAAAAGGTTTTAAGGTGAAACGTTTTCCTAACGAGTTACTTTTTGACGATACCTATTCTTTCACCCTCGAAATTTGCTCCACATTTGCACGTCTCTGTAAAGCAAACATCCCATCACTATGTGACGGTTTCCATTTTTCACTCCAATCCATTGAAACCTTTTGTTACCACAGGTCAACTGACCCCAAAAATGGTAACACAATTAATGAAACCCATGTCCATATCCGGAATCCATCATTACCTTTTGACCCGACCCATTCTTTTCCTGAACCTATAAAAGCCCATCGAAAACCCTTTTACCCATTACGCTCTCTAAAATCTCATCTTCTTCCTTTCTCTCAATTGTTCATCGAGCATTCAAGCTTTTTCAACAATCGCGTCTTCATCCCCCACCAAAAACACTCAAACTGCTCCTAAAATCCCTAAAATTGTCACGAAGAAGAAATCATCCAAGGGTTCATCCTCTTTCATGTCTACAGAACCCTTTCTCAGGGACACCACTCAACGTTTCTCTCTGGATCCAAACGACTATGACGAGTCGATTAGAGTGATGATTGAGTTTATTGCCTATCATCCAATCTCTATACCACTCACGAAGGTTCCAGACCCTCCAATCCCACTTTCTGTACTTCACATAGCATTTGATCGCATCAAGATTGAAAATGGCGTTCTTGAAACAAGAATTACTGGAGATAGAATTGTGCTTGTTCACAAATCAACATTCTTGAAGGCGATTGGGGTTTCAGAAAACCCGGAAAACTTCAAAGTTCAAGAAACAACGGCTGAAGAGTTTCATTCATTTCTAAATCACATCGGGTACAGTGAAGAGTACAAAGCGAAGAAGTTCAAGAAGTCAGTTGTATCAGGGTTATGGACTGATCTTATTCACTTCATCGTTAGAGGACTATCAGGCAAACATTGCGGAACTGACTCACTGAGCAAGGATTGGTTGTACGTGGTCTATAGCATCTTTTCTGGGAAGACAAATGCAGTTGATCTCACTGAAGTGTTATGGCAAGACTTTCGTAAGTTTTCCATCAACCGCAAGCCACATAAGATCTCAAGCCCTCGATTTTGGGCTCTTACCATTCAACAATTATACAGAGAACGCCATGAGCCCATTCCTGTCAACATCATTCCGGAAGAGGTATTTCTCACCTTCAAAACTATTAAATCCTATCGTCTTTCGGACCAAAAGTCCTTCGGACCTGTTAGGCGTTTATCGGAACACATGCTAGCCCTAATTCCGTCCGAGTCCATATATTTGAAACAGCACTTAGAGACTTCGATTGTGTATGTCCCTATACAATCTACCCATGTCTCTTTTGAGCCCATATCGGACGAGGGAAATGCAGTTCCATCCGTAGGGAAGAAAAAGAAATATGCCAAGCACAAAACATCCCCATCTAACCCAAAAGCCAGAAAGAGAACTAAATTCGAATCTTCCTCCCAACAGGAACAAGCCAAATATATTCCAGCTGACTCTGGCCATCTGTATACCCCACCTACCCACTCTTCCAAAGTACCGTTCGGAGTTTCAATATCACACGCACACACTTACGGGGAGTCTCCTAATAATCCACCCTCACCTTCCCAGCAATGTGATGTCGGTGTTGAACAAATTTCCTTGCCCCCCTGGAACAAACCCACATGTCACATTTGATATCCCACTTCCTTCTTCACACGCACGGTCCGAAACCCCTGTTCCGGACCCCAAGCATTCTGAGATTGGAGTTGTCCCTCCTACCTTAGGTGCCTCAACTGGTCTGATACCTGAAAAGGGTACAGGATGACCAGGTGTTAATGATCCACTTTGGGAAGATTTTGTTGACAGGGCTCAGACAAGGCATCCGGAGCTCACCAGATCCCAGGTTGAAGGAACGCTCATCTCCATGAGGAATAGGGCCATTCAGAGCAACATGCCCTTCGTTGTCCCTAGTGACGATGTCACCGATCTGGAGTTTGCTTCCGTAGAAACTCCCAAAACTCAACTTCATGAATCCATGCACTCAGATCCTAATGAGGAACATTCGGATGAAGTTATGTTCGATGATGAAGGAGCCTCGATCGATGCTCCCAATTTGTTCACATCATTTCCTTTTCCTTCAAAGCCTTCCTCATCAAGGCTGGATTTGGACTTCGGACTTTCATCATCCTATTCGGAACCAGTTGATGAAGAAACTCATATAGAGGATCACACACAAGCCACTCCTGGAGGTGAAACTGAGTCAACTCCCAAGAACATCAATGCCGATACAACTCATCCTGTCTCCTCCGAACAGCAAATCAACCAAGAAGCTGACAAGAACAAGTCTTGGACTTCCACTTCGAACACCGGATCTTCAGCAGGGAACTACATCGATTTGTTTGCCCTTCTAGAAATCTAAGACTTTGTTTCTGACACAATGAATAAAGTTAATGCAATAGAAGCTTCTGTGGCCGGACGCAGCACTAGACTTGATGTTAAAGTTTCCGGACTAGATTCCAAACTTGACGCAATCCTTAACTCCTTGTCCGAAACCAACAAGTCCAGACCCACCACTGCTGAAAGAGAAGCTCAGCTGGATTAACTCATCTCTTTAAGGCTCAAGCACACGATAGAGGAAGTGGAGCATAAATACAATGAAAGTGTCGATCACTACCTTGAGACAATAACTACCATGCTTAAAGTTCATGACGACATGCTGAATGCATCAAACGAGCTCATCAAGAAAATCCACATCCGTCATGAAAAGCAAATTCAGCATTTGGAGAAAGAGATCTGGAAAAAGGATGAAATGAACTTGATCATCCAACAAGTGCTTCTCAAGCTCCTCCGGGCGTCATGGAACATCATGGATGTTCCGAATAACAAATTTGATGAAATGCTTTCGATCCTCAGCAAACTCTTCGAACATCTCAAAGCTCAAGCTCCAATAGTTGAAGCTTACGTTGCCCTTACTCTCCAACTCAACACCAGTTTTCAAAAGGTGTTTGATAGATTTTCAGATCTGAAGGAGTTTGCTATGCTTGCATCGGTTGTCGGGGCATCCGTTGCAAGAGGGGGAGAAGGACCTAGTTCAATATCTCACCCATGGAAACATGTCTAGGAGTTCAGACTCCGAGATGAATCTAATGACTCACTAAAAATCTTTTAGGTTCTCCTGGTGATGATGATGGTGACAACAAAAATGATGATGATGATAGTGATGAAGAGGACGTGTATGTCAGAAATAGAGTAGTAGGACTTCCAGCTCCAAGGAAGTATCCTGCTAAAGTACTAACAGAAGAACAGAAGAGGATTTGGTTAGCAGTCACTTGGCCATCCTATCTGGCTGATGTTCTGAAAAGAAGTATAGAAAAGGCCAAGGTGCAAAGCAAATTAAATGATGATGCCTTCCGAGCCACTACCTCAATGTTGCCTTTGATTCCTCCTCCAAAAATTGTTCCAATTGATGAACGTTCTCCACTCCGAAAACCATATGACATTCCAGAAGACCCCATGCCTTCCTTCCCACTGAAATTTGTCATAAAAAAACATGCAACACATCCTCTCCACTCTCCAAAAACCAAAAGACAAAGGCAAGAAGCCTATTTCGGAATACTCCTACACCACTCCTCACTTGACTGAAAAAAGTGGTTGGTCACTTCACTGAAGGCTCTGAGAGTGGTCCAGATAGGCTGAAGGCCCAGTGAGGCGGTTCAGTCATACTGAAGACTCTGTATGCATGCTGTTATTTGTATATGTGATATTGTTTGTGTGTTGGTACTTTAGCGGAACTCACTAAGCTTTGTGCTTATGGTTTCAGTTTATTGTTTCAGGTGCTTCAGATGTTTTGGCAACGCGAAGGCGTGACCGTACACATCCTCGCGTTTTGGACTTATGGTTTCTGGGAAACTCTGATAATGTGAATGTTTTGAAAACTATTCCGGTTTTAAATAAATGTTTTGGAAACAACGGTTTTGGAAACACTTCTATAGCAAAAAAAAGGGTTGTTTTGAAAAGTTAAAATTTTACTGAAGTTTTATGGATGTTACATTAACTATAAGAGTTTATTGAATATCTATTAAAATCAATTTGTAATAAATAATCTATCGTATCAAGTTGTTGTGAGTGTGACCCTTTATGATCATATACTATCTATCCATATCATTTTATAATGACTCTTGGGCATATAGATCTTTCAATCTCCCACTTGCACAAGACTTATTATGGAGTGATATAGACATTGGTGAACGTCTAGCAACATTTCACTTCCCCTAGTAATTCATGAGTTTGTGTCAGTTCTTCTTAAGTACACTTAGAATGTTCTTATAGTCATCTAGTGACTCACCCATGTATTCAATTAATATCTTATGGTATCTCATAGCATAATCATATACCTAGTCTTGTGCATAATATGACATAAATGATGGATGCATTTACCAAGCAAATAGAATATAAATCATTTTAGCTCAAACCTATATGGTAGCTCCTTTTGAGGGTAGCTCAAAATGGTGCCATGTGACAATGCCAAGAATCCTCCAATATATATATATATATATATATATATATATATATATATATATATATATATATATATATATATATATATATATATATATATATATATATATATATATGTATATACACAGAGAGAAAGAGAGAGAGAGATTTTACATTCCAAGAATGTATCTTATCATTCCTAAGTCTTTCAATTTTGGAAACACATTCCGAGTCAAGGTGAAAAAGGCTTGGCATGGTCAGAATGTTATTTCTCATGATTAATTATGCGTCATTTATAAAAGATTACGGATATCACTATCCTCCCACTAGCTCTTAGTAAACATACATGTCCTCTTCATTTTGATATAAAAGCATACCTCGTATTTTCATATTTAAATGATGATTCCAACTTTGAGATGTTTGCTTTATACCCACAAGTGGATCATAATCCGTACATGTTTTGTTAAGATAACATGGATTAAGAAAACTTCCAGGCTAAACTATATAGATATCTTCAAGGATATATCTGTTGGATTTGGTGTCTAAGCCCATAACTATAATCGGTATGTACTTGACTCGATTGTAGCATGGTCCTTTTGGGTTGCCTTCACCAGTGCAATTTGATAGGATGAATTTTGAGAATAAGGTTAGTTATGGTTTATTAATATATTACAAGTATAATATATTAATACGGTATTATTTAATTAGTATTGATCAAGAATTAATTTATTAATTTTGTGGTCAAAAGAGACTAATTAAATATATGGGGATTGATTATGTCAATCAATCATTCTTGTAGTGTGGGCTAATGATCCATGATTATGGGCTAAACTAATCCATGGATAGTCCATGGAGGTTAAACCCATGGAGCATGAGAATGTGGAAAGTCATGGGTTATTAGGGTTTACCAAGTGTAACCCTAGTATGTCCAACACTATAAATAGAACCCTCCATGAGCCAAAATGGGCTACACATACATGCCTCTTCTCTTTGAGATAAATCGATTATTCTCTTAAATCGTCCTTTTCATATTGGTGTTTGTGAACCATTAGAGGCATCACACTTGAGCTGCTCAAGCTTTCAAAGGTCAAGAACTACATGTCCTTCAAAAGGTATGTCATCTATCTTGATGTTTTATTCATTTGACAATATGCATGCTAGTTAGGACAATGCTTTGGAAAAATTGAAAATATGCATGTATAATAGAGAAAACATAGATCCAAAGCATTTACGGTTGCATGTGCACCATAGGAGTGTTATAGTGCTCAAAACCCAACAGTGGTATCAGAGCCTAGGACTGTTTTCCATTATATTTGATGCTTACTAGTTTTTCAAAGCTGAAAAAGTCGAATTTTTTGCCTCTGACTGGTGAACTCGCCGAGTACATGAACAGACTCGACAAGTCCACTCAGTAACAGAGCAACTCGGCGAGTCCAGTTCATGTACTCAACGAGTTGAAGGCTCTGTGTATAGAAATTCGAGTTTCTTGGCCTAGTTTGGATTTGGAACATTACCACAAACTATTTTGGATCATTGGAAATGTTTTTTATGATATGGTAGTGCTTGTTCTCATCCAACCATAAGATAATTTTCAAAGTTTTAAAAGAATTGTTGTTTTTTATTTGATAAACAAAATTGCTTTCAAATTATTGAATAGAAGTTATCTTGCCTATGAGTTTAGTTAGATCATGAATTATGTGATAATTTAGTTGTTAGGAAAATGATCTAAATGCATTTTAATAACCTCCATAACTTGTCCTCAAGTTATGGAAAATTAAAGGTCTCTTACATTAAAATCCTATTAAACTCATAATTATGAATGTGAAGATTTTTGACAAGTTTCAAAACTTGCCCTCAAGTTTTGGAATTTGTAGAGTCTCACTAATGAAACTTTAATTCCAAACCCTCGAGTTTTAAAAGTTAAAATTCAACCCTTATACTTTATAATATTATAAGTTTAATATATATATATATATATATATATATATATATATATATATATATATATATATATATATATATATATATATATGTATATATATATATATATGTATATATATATATATATATAAGATAAAGTCGGTCTTACCGTTAGTAAGCCTCATTCACGAAGCCGGTCTATAATGGGGGTATAAGATTACTGCCTATAAAATGGTAGTTTAATGGGTGTCCACTCTCACCCACCGCTTCCTTGACTGGTGGAGGGTCGTTAGCCGAACGGGTAGGATAGGACATTGATTCTCCCTCATTAAAAGTATAATGATAAAAATATAAAGTAACTAAACTTTTATTAAAATTCCCAATCTTAGTTACTTTAGGAAAATGTGAAATTGTGCTAATCCATGAAATTACACTTTGCACCTTGTTAAGTCGTTAGTGGAGCGTGTGTGGTTAACCGACACACTAATTTGGGACTGACAATGTGTGGCAAAGGGTAACTTGGTGTTAATCATTGATCAATGGAGCATGTATGGTTAACCAGCACATTGATTAGGTGATTTGTAACATTGGGTCTACCAAGATAATTTGCATGGTTATTCACTCCTTTTTGTGATCCTCGTCATCCCAGTCACAAACTTGAAGGGCACAATCAAGATTTAAACATGCCATTGAAAAGTTCAATGAATCTCAAAAATCTAGAAATTTCAAATCCAATTAAAACTTAATAATCTATTTCGTTTTTCATGGTGGAAATTGGTAAATCGTCATTTACCTACCTTCAAATATTTTACAATTGGATTACGTCATCCCTCTTCGCAATTGTAGAATATTGTGTTGGAACCTAGCCTTAATATTTCATATTGGGTGTAATATTAAGGATTATCATCTAATCTAAACTTTGTTCTTCTTCTTTTATAGATGTCTATCCCAAACAATGCTTCCAACCCAATTCCTTCAGGCTCTTTCTCCCTAATGAATATATGTGGGATGGTCATTTTCGATGGCTTGAATTTCAATGATTGGATTCGAAACATCAGGATGGCTATTCGCTATGAGGACAAAGAATATGTCCTTGATAAAGACCTTAAGGAGATTGATGTCACCACTGCTACTCCTGAACAAATCACTGAACACACTACTCATGAGAGGGATGCGACAAAGGTGTCGTGTCTTATGATTGCAACCATGACTGCTGAGCTACAGAAGTCCTATGAGGACTACTATCTGTTGAATCATAAAAGTGACCCTCTTAAACTCAGCTACCGCAACCATCTTTCTACCGCAACGGTTCAGCACCCGGAGTCAATCTTGTTCATCAGCAACCGCATCAGCAACCGGAGTCAGCTACCGCAGTCAACTTAGCTAGATTACGTTATTTGTCTTTTATGTAATACTCTCTATTATCCAGTATGCCTTGCACGGCTGCTTATAGAGTTGTAATCTAGTGTAGTTCCTAAGTCTCTATAAATAGACTTACTCTCTTTGTATTCAAAAAAAAAGATAGGAAGAACCGATAACTTATGAATTCTATCTGAATACACATTCTGAAGTTATCTCTCTATCTTTCTTCACTCATCTCTTCTTACTTAAATCTTATCATAATTCTGCTGATCATAATCCCTCTTCGGAGCAAGTCTTTAAGACTTAATCACTAAGCTTGATCTTCCTTATTAACTTGGAGTGAATGCATTCCTTGTTATGAATCAGCTTAAGTGTCTTCTTGATATAACAATTGATGTCATTTCCATTCCTTTACATTTCCGCAACTAACTCTCTAACTATCTAACTATATTATTGTTGAGCTTTTAGATCCTTTGAGATTAACTATTCCGCATTATACTTGTTCTAACTTTTGTTCAAGTGTGTCTCCAAGTTTTTCTCTCAAAAATTGGTATCAGAGCCAAAGTGGTTGCTTTTTGAAAACGGAACTCTGATTTTTCAAAGAGCCTTCTATACCACTAAAGCTCATTTCTTCAAAACAAAAAAAAACAATTTCAAATGGCACAATCATTATCTCTAAATGTTTCCAACAGTGTCGGTGGTTCTAACCGAGCCCCAATACTAGTCGCAAATGAATATCATCACTGGTCACAAAGAATGGAAAGGTACTTGAGAAGACTGGGTAGAGATATATGGTGATCCGTAGAAGAAGGACCACATGTTCCAGTCCTTACACCAGTCCAAACTGACGGCGCTGCAACCAGGCTAGGAGGAGGTCAACCAGCCATGAGCCGTCCCACCAAGGATGATCTCGATAAAATGGAAAATGATGTTGTTGCTTTTTATGAAATCTCCTGCGGAGTTGCTCCTGACAACTTCGATATTATCATAAATTGCAAATCAACGAAAGAGATCTGGGATGTTCTCAAAAACCTGTACGAAGGCTCAGAACAAGCACAAGATAAGAAGCTTACTACCGCACTCAACAAGTTCAACAACTTCAAAGCTCATACTGGAGAAAGTTTGGAACACTCCTTCAAAAGGTTCAACCTAATAGTCACCAAGTTATCCAATGCGGGCACCATCCGCAGTAACCATGAAATCAATCTTCAGTTTCTTAATGGTTTGGGCAGACATTGGACTACGGCCAAGATGATAGTCCAAGGCGATAGAAAGATTCACTCCCTGTCACTTTACAAGCTCTATGGAGAGCTGCAAGCTCAAGAATCCACCGTACTCAAAGACTGTGCTGACTTCGGAGGACCACTTGCTCTCATAGAATAAGCTCCACCGCAGTCACCTTACCCTTCCTCGTATGACACTCTACCGCAGTCATACGAAGCGGATTCTGAATATGATGATGAAGAAGATTTTCAGAAGGCTATTGCTCTGGTTAGCCAACAGTTCAACCGTCTACCACCTCCTTCCTTCCGCAAGAATCAGCAGTTCAACAAACCTCCATTCAACCGTAACTTCGGTTCTCAGAATAACTACTCTCGATTTCCTAAAAGTTCTCATCCACCACCGCAATCTCAGAATATTCAACCAAAGGAGGTACCGCAGTCTCCTCAAATCACTGACTCTGGTACTCCTTCAGAAGACAAGACTAATGTTGTAATTTGTCACAAATGCAACAAAGAGAATCACTTTGCACGAGATTGTAAGGCCAATGTAGTAAAAGACAGAGCATTCTACCTTAGAATGGCTCAAGAGTTGGAAGACAAAGAAAAAGCTGAAAAGGCAAGGGCATACGTGGCCCATGTCAAAAGAGACCATCAAGTCTGGTCATCTGGAGACGAAGATGAGGCCATCAGCAGTGTCAAAGGAAAAGGGAAAATCTGCATGCTGGCCACTGCGGATGATGATGGGTCTACAATGTTGAACAAGAACTACTGCTACATGGCAAAGGATGGAACACTAAGCATCGTCGAACAGGTAAAACTCATGATCCAAACTCTAAATTATAGCATGCATGACTGTCAGCCTTATATAGATGATCTTAATGACACTTGTGATGCCGTCCTTACAGACTATAATAAAGCCCAAGAGATGTTCCATGTGAGAGGACGACTGGATAACAAAAGACTTAAGATGGCTATGTTAGAGAAGGACCTAGAGTTAGAAAAGGATGCAAGAATGTTAAGTGAAACCCAATTAGAGATAGCTTTGAACCAGAGAGATTTAGCTCAGAGAGAAATTGTACGCTTAAATCTCTTAATTGAAAATTTGTTTAATGAAAGTGAAGCTATTGAAAATTTGGTAAACAATGGAACCGTGGACAATACATACAATTGGGGTTGGTCAAATGGATATCCTACCTCAATGGATTCCTCACCCCGGTTCAACAAAGACAGACTGTATGTCCCTCCAGACCGAGAATTTCATTTCCCTGTCAATGACAAGACTTTTCCCGAAGATATTAAAACTCACTTCGGTAGACTGCACAACTTAAGCAATAATTGTGTCATTGAGGAAATTCTGCCAGAGGTTTCGGGTCACACATGTGATCAAATTCCTATCTGTGGCACCATCTATCCAAATTCTCAAACTTCATCCGTAGTTGATGAAGAGATTGTTGTTGAGGGCCCCGAAGTCTCAAAAGACTTTCCATCTCTGTCCTCAGACCGCAGTGTCTCTCACTGTAGTCAAATGTCCCACAAATGTCCCACCGAAGTCCCATCTAAGACTTACTCAATGGTAGTCAAGTCATCCCTACCGCAGTCATCAGTTCAAGGAACCGTAACTCTTCAGCCAATATTTCATGAACTACCTATAGAAAATTTTGAAGTAGGTCAATGTTCCCAAATTCTTGAATCCTCAAGTTCTGATGACTCAACTCCGCGTTTTCAAAATCATTCTAAGAATTCCAGGAAACCGTAGTTGAACAACAATGACTGCGGTTCACCAAAATGTTTGGCAAAAAAGGCTTTTAAAGAAGAAATCAGATCTCGTGGTACTAATAGACAAATGTTTTCAAAAAACAAGAAGCAAGTCAGATTTCCTAAATCCAAAAGTCCTAAAAAATTTGTTTTCTCTCACTACATTTCAAAAAACTCTTCTTTCAAGAAAACAAACAAAAAGGAAAGTTCAATTTCAAAAGTCATTCCTACTCCTTCTGACACAACCCAAAAGGGTGTTCAATCTTTTCGAAACTATGTTTTTCAGGTCTATTCTTCAAATGATCCTAAATGGAAAGGTATTTTACCCACTCCAACACTTTTAAAGTCGCGTCAAAATTTCAAATGGAAGGGTGTCTTACCAAATCCATCAAAAAGAATTCAGAAATCTACACGTGCTAAAACCTTTCATAAACAGACGTTTTCAAAACCCAAAAACACTCGTGTCAGGAATTACCCATCTCGGACCGGTAACAGATCCAAAACATCCTTAAAACCGCCGACCAATCACAGTGTTAGATCAAAAGACAAAATCTCCTTTTGTAAATGTCAGTGTAGTTGTCAAAAGGTTTTATCTCATGTCAAATCGAGTCAGAGTCAGAAACCTCGTATTTGTTCAAAAAATCACAACACTCCAAATCTACTCAAACACCCAGGACTAGGCTCAAAAGTTGACAAGAGACCTATCCCTGCAACCTCGGACCATGCATCACTCAGAAACACATCAATTGTCCCAGGCTCCAAACTTGTTTGGATGCCTAAACTAACCGTGTAATTCTCAGGCTTTGTGCAAGGAGGAACAAGAAGAAGAGTGGTTAATTGACAGTGCCTGCTCCTTGCACATGACCGGATGGTTAGAGTACCTTCGGGATTTCAGGCCTATATGCAATGGTGGAAATGTCACATTTGGTAACAATGCAAACGGTGTCATCCGAGGTTACGGTGTTCTCACTACGGGGAACTTTTCCATTCAGAAAGTTGCTTATGTAGAAAGCCTTAAACACAATCTCATCAGTGTTGGCCAACTATGTAAAGCAGGACATCGTGTTGAATTTGATGATCAGTTTTGCTACGTAATGACGAGTGATAGAAACAATTGCCTGATCAAATCTCGATCCGAAGGTACCATGTAACCTTTGGATGTTTCTCTAATCATTGGTAAACCGCAATTGTGTTTCTTGTCCAAAGCTGTATCCGAAGTCAGCTGGCTATGGCACCGTAAGCTAGCTCATCTCAACTTCCGGTACATCAACAACTTAGTCACTGGAGAACTCGTCCGCGGTCTCCCTATTCTCAAATTTATCAACGATACTCTCTGTCCGGCTTGTGAATGTGGTAAGCAGTCTAAAGCAAGTCACCCTCTGATAATGGACTCTTCTATTTCTGAACCACTGGATCTATTTCACATTGATCTCTGCGGTCCATCAACCGTAGCCAGCCTCCACCACAAGAAGTATATACTGGTTATTGTTGATGACTATACACGCTTCACATGGGTCTTCTTTCTCAGACTCAAATCAGAGACACCGCAGATCTTCATCAACTTCATCAAAGAAATCGAACTTCAGATCAAGCTTCCAGTTAGACGCATTCGCAGTGATAATGGAACCGAGTTCACTAATCATCTTCTAAACAGTTTCTTGGTGTCCAAAGGCATTTCTCACAACTTCTCAGCACCTTACACACCGCAACAAAATGGTGTAGTAGAAAGAAGGAACCGCACACTGGTAGAAGCAGCCAGATCCATGCTTAACTTCGCCCAACTTCCTCTCTACTTCTGGGTTGAAGCAGTAGCAACCGCATGCTTTGTCCAAAACCGAAGTATCGTGTGCAAACGCCTCAATAAAACACCATATGAGGGCCTTAACAACCGCAAGCCCAATGTTCGCTTCTTTCATATTTTTGGGTGTAGATGCTTCGTGATCAACAAGAGATCAGCTCAACAAGTTTGCACCGAAGTCCGACGAACGCATATTCCTTGGTTACTCCACTAACAAGGTTGCTTATCGAGTGCTCATCAGGCGTACAAGGCTGATCATTGAAAGCTTCGATGTGAAATTTGATGATTCTCACATCCGCGACGCCCCTCCATCTACTGAAACCACCGTAATCATGGAAAGAAACATTCCTGCCTCTTCAGGTCCCTTGAATCTAGTTGAAGTCAACTATGAGGATCTTTTCGATCCCATTGAAACGGCGAAACTATCCGAAGTTCTTGTGTCACCCGCAGCTCAACAACAACATGCTAATGTTTCTGGACCATCTCTATCTGAAGTAGCCTCTATCAATACTTCCACCTCTCCGGTTGAGGGGGAAAGATCTACTCCGGATCTAGCCGCACCCGTCGAGGTTCTAGTACTTGATGTTGTTCAAATTCCTGTCCGCAGAGAAGCATTACCATCAAACGTATCTTCGGATTCGGATGATGAACTCATAGAAAATATCGACACTAGAACTGATCCAAGGATTGTCACTCTCCCATCCACAGTCCAGGGGGAACCTTCTCAGGTTCCAGAGGAACTCCTATCTACAACCCAGGGGGAACCTCTCCCAACTGCTCAAGAGAATTCTGTTCCAATAGATCAAGATGACTCAGCAAGATGTTCTCAAGTCCAGGGGGAACTGTCATCTCCAACCGCAGATTCCTCTGACATTCAAGATATTCCCTCTACCGCAGCTGCTGATCATCTGCTGCCACGTCTTCATGTATGGACGAAAGACCACCCACCAGGTCAAATCATTGGGAACCCATCCGCAGGCATCCAGACTAGATCTTCCAAGGACCTATCTGATCACTGCCATTATGCAGCATTTATGTCCTCGGTAGAACCCAGAATGATCAAAGAAGCATTGCTTGAACCTGACATGATAGCCGCAATGCAAGAAGAGCTTGAAGAATTTCAAAGAAATAAAGTTTGGCAGCTCGTTCCGAAGCCACGTGGTCACTCCATTGTTGGCACTAGATGGGTGTCCAAAAATAAGTTGGATGAATCTGGTGCGGTAGTCAGAAACAAGGCAAGGCTAGTTGCAAAGGGGTATAGTCAACTTGAAGGCATTGACTACGATGAAACGTATGCTCCGGTAGCACGCGTGGAAGCTATCCGGATCTTTTTAGCATACGCAGCCCACAAAAACGTCAAGGTACACCAAATGGACGTTAAGAGTGCCTTTCTCAATGGGGAACTAAAAGAAGAGGTTTATCTTCAGCAACCTCCAGGCTTTGAAAATATTGAATTCCCAGACCACTGCTACAAGCTTGAAAAGGCAGTCTACGGTCTGAAGCAAGCCCCAAGAGCATGGTATGAGACTCTTTCTGAATTCCTTGTCTCATCCGGGTACAAGAGAGGAGTGATTGATCCCACACTATTCAGAAAAGCAAATGGCGACCACCTCATGATGGTGCAGATATATGTGGATGATATCATCTTCGGTTCGACTGATCAAGGCATGGTGGATGAATTTGCTAAGCTCATGACCAACAAGTTCAAAATGAGCATGAATAGAGAGATTAATTTCTTTCTAGGTCTTCAAGTGAAACAAGTACCGCAAGGCATATTCATTCATCAAGAAAAATACACCACTGAACTATTGAAGAAATATTCTATGGACAACTGTTCATCTGCTCAGGTCCCCATGGCCTTCGGTTATAAGATCTCTGCTGATCCCTCAGGCGAATCTGTGGATCACAAGACTTATAGAGGCATCATCGGCTCTTTGATGTACCTCACTGCAAGCAGGCCAGACATTGTCTTTGCAACTGGTGTATGTGCAAGGTATCAGGCTGACCCAAAAGTCTCACATATGACCGCAGCCAAATAGATACTACGGTACCTAAAAGGAAGCAAATCTCTTGGTCTATGGTACCCCGCAGGCAATGACTTCAGCCTGCAAGCTTTCACAGATGCGGATCATGCCGGATGCAAGCTCGATCGAAAAAGCACTTCAGGAGGATGTCAATTCTTGGGTGAAAGACTAGTCAGCTGGTCCTCAAGAAAACAAAGTTGTATCTCTCTATCAACTGCAGAAGCCGAGTATGTGGCCGCAGCCAACTGTTGCTCTCAAGTCCTTTGGATGAAAACTCAACTAATGGACTACGGGTATAGAATGCTGCGGATACCGATCTATTGTGACTCTGAAAGTGCTATTGCTATTTCTCACAATCCAATTCAGCACTCCAAGACTAAGCACATTGAACTACGGTATCATTTCATCAAAGACCACATCTTAAAAGGTAATATTGAACTCATCTTTGTCCCTTCTCATGAAGAGATTGCTGATGTGTTCACAAAAGCGCTCGATTCAACAAAGCTTAACATCTTCCTGCAAATGTTAGGAATGATGAATCCAGACCCGCAATTCTTTTTGAATTGATAGCTACCGCAGACCATCCTTGGTCTCCGTTGTGGTTCTAACTGAGAATTACGTGTGATAGATGGTTTTGGTACCGCTGTCTAGGTACCGCAACCATATATCATACGTATCTCTCATGGGTCTTTATGGTCTGTTATTACTAATCTTTGTACAAGTGTTTTCCTCAGTTTCTCACTACAGTCTTACCTTGTTCATCCGTAATGACGTTTCTCAACCGCAATGAAAGTTTCATCCGCAATGACGTTTCTCAACCGCAATGAAAGTTTCATCCCCAATGACGTTTCTCAACCGCAATGAAAGTTTCATCCGCAATGACGTTTCTCAACCGCAATGAAAGTTTCAACCGCAATGACGCTTCTCAACCGCAATGAAAGTTCCATCCGCGATGACGTTTTCAACTGCAATGAATTTTCCATCCGCGATCATCATGATAATTTCTCAACTGTTTTATCAACTCTTGAATCTTTGTGTGCTATTTAATGATCCTTCATTAAATTAAACATTAAAGACAAAAAAACATTCTCTTTAGAAACTGTCACATTCTCTTTCTGAATAATCCTTGTATCAGACCCATTTTAGGGATGATGACAAAAAGAACGTTTTTCAATAAACTCATCCTTAATTTGTCCTTTCCTCTCCCCAATACGTCCCATCCATTACAATTTCCTCTCCCATCACCCTCTCGATCACCTGACGTATTGACATGCGTCTGACTTTACATTAAATGCAAAACCCCTTTTGTAAATCTCCCAAAATCTCTTCAAACCCGTTTTAATTATGTGTGGCTGAGATTTAATCCAAAATTCATCGATTCCCCCCAAAACCCCAATCGACGTTTTACCCTATCCTTACCATTTACCTAGGGTTAAACATTTTTTTTACCCCCTTTATAAACCCATCTTCTTCCCAAACAATACTTTACGTTTTCTGAATATCGATTCTTTCTCCCAAATTCCTCAAAACCTTCAAAACTTTCAAGAACTCTGTTTTCTTCTCTCAAATCTTCAACAATGGTGAAATCAGGTGCATCAAAGAAGCAATCCAAGGCTTCAGGTTCTGTAAATCCAACAGGTTCCGACTCTCCAACAATCGCTTCAAGTAATTTCAGAGCAATATTTGAAGATCATCCTTCATATAATGCTCCCATCAAGCTTATGATCAAGTTTCTCAGGAACCACCCTCTGTTTGGTCCATTCGATGCATTTACAGACGTTGTTCTAGTTTCTACTCTATTTAAATGTGCATTCTCTGCATATCGCCCAATGGAGAACCCCCAAGAAGTTCACCTCAATCTCATGAACGATTCTTTGGTCATCTTGTCCAAAGAAAAGTTCTTAAATGCCATTAATCTTCTGGTTCACCCCTCCATCAAGATTTTCTCACCTTCAATGGCAGACGTTACATCCGCACTCTACCAGATGGGATATCAGAAACCAATTCGAGGGAGTGGTGAGTTCAAAAAGAATCAGCTGCCTGCGGTATAGCAGTTTGTGTGTCACTTTGTCATCTGTTGCCTATCCAGCAGAACCGGAGGCATCGACAACATGGGACTAAAGCTACTGGAATTGGTATAGAGCATCTACACAGGCCACGACATAAACTATGGACAAATCCTTTGGTACGACTTCCTCTAATACATTCCCAAAGAGCACCCAAGGGAGAACCCAACCGAGCTCACATTTGCACGGTTCTAGTCGCTTTGCATCTCAGACTTACATGCGGATGCTGGAATAGACATGGGTAGTGACATCAACTTTTTCGTCACTAAGGATCTTAAAAGGTACAACCCTTCTTCTGATCAAACGATATTTGGACCGATCCGCAGACTCCCTACTCATATCCTTTCTTCTCTTGGTCTTGAGACTGCTGATGTCTCAGACCACATTGAGGCTACGGAAGGTATTGCCCCATACCCTCCTACCCCGCCTCTTCCATCCGCAGCCATTATCCCTGAGGGTACCGCGGTCCCCTCTTCCACTACATTATCCAATCTTTCTCAAAGAAGAAAGCAGTTGGCATCCAAAAGGATGCTCCTAAATGAACCGCACCCACCAAGAAACGCAAAACAAAACCTGCCCCAATCATATCTAGCAGTGATTCAGATGAGGATAGGCATCCAATCTCTATCTTCAAGAAAAGGAAAACAACCGATACCACTATCCATATGCGTGACCGGACAGATGCTGAAGCCTCTCAACAGGCTCCAGTAGTCCTTGGGGTGCCCGCACACCCATTCGACACCACCATCATTTTCCAGTCAGACTCAGAAAGTGAGTCTGATTCTCAACTACGTGGAGACTCCCCCCCAGTGCACTCCCAAGAGGACGACACTGGTTCACGCCCTAAGGTCTCCAGGCCTTCCCGACTGCATTTCTTTTCACCAGAGGAGTTGCGCTCCATTCTTCTTTCTGTCACCCAAACACTACAAACACCTTCCCACCCCCAGGGCACTTCTTTCATCCATGCCAGAACTGAGCAGAGGCCACACTTGACCACGGGTCAAGGAGACCGAGGAAGCTCAGGAAATCCTACTCTGCTTTCATCTTTTACAGGTGGTTTAGGCACGGTGAGCACAAATGTGCAAGGATCCGTGGACCCGAAGGACACTTCGGTGCGCTTTGAAGGATTTAACCATGATGCATCTAATGACTCTTGGTTACAGTACAATCCGGTAACTGAGTCAGACAAGAAGAAGTATGCTGCGTTCCAAAGGGCTTTCCAAGCCCGCGAGGAACAACAAATCAAGCAGCAACAACAGAAAAAACAGGAGATCCAGTCTGTGGCTAGATATTGGGCAAATGCCATCAGCAATGCCAGTACCGTAGCCACTATTCAAAAAATTCAGAACTAGATGGATCAGATGGCTGAAACAATTTCAAAAGCTCAAGCTTCAGGTGCAGCCGCAGGTACCTCCAAAGTTCCTCCTACTCCAACTCCCATTCCATCTCCCACTCCTACAGTCAATCCATCACAAGACGAAGAACCTGCAATCGAACTCAGTTCAGCTCCCACCTTCGTTCTTGATGATGAAGACATCCAAGAAGTAAACAAGCCAAGCCCTTCTGATGATGACCTCATGATGTTTGAAGAAGAGGAGTCCAGCGGTTCTCAACATTCGACTTCCAAGCCTAAAGAGAAGAAGAAAAAGAAGAAGAATGTTGTCACCCGGAAGGAGTTCATGAGCCTTCAAGCCAAAATCGATCAGATCCTGGCTGCGGTCCAGCCTACTCAACCGCAACCTAAAGACACTCCAGGACCGCAGTCACTGATTGAAAGAATAGAGCGTCTGGAAACAAGGGAACGCATGGCTGCTGAACGATTCTCTCTCAAAGTAGAGATGGGGATCCGGTCCCTTGACAATAACCGCAAGGCTGACCACAAGGACTTCATGGCTGCAGCGGAACGCCTCATTACTGAGGTGACCGCAATCAAAACGGATCTTCAAGCGGCCATCGCGGATCAAGCTTCTCAGTCTCAGAAACTGATAGATGAAACTCATACTGCTTATGAGTCCACTATCTCTGTTCTTCAAGCAACCATCAACAGACTGCAGAAATCCCTTTCCTCCAACTTCCATGGCCCTGAGATCCTCCAGCTCACCAAAGAAATCCACAAGTTGCTCTTCAGCTCCTCCACTCCAAACAACCAACATTTGGCAGAAGCTCTCAAAGCTCAGTTCCAAGAAGTCTTCAACAAGGTGGATGGACTTAAGCAATGGCTTGAGGAAGCACCAGGGTTGCATCCCTCAAGAGGGGGAAGTGATGAAGAACAAGAAGTCCATCACTCTGATACTTCTATTCATCAGAGTCCCCCCATCATCACTGAAAAAATTCCCACACCACCGCAACCATCTCAACATACTCCATCTCCTCACACTTCACCTCCAAAAGATACTCCCAAAAAGCCAGAGACTCCTCCGCACTTCAAGAACTTGGCTGAAAACATGTCTTCTCCAAGCACCACAGACTCCCCTGCCACCGCTCAAAGGAAGCATGATTGGAAAGCAGCCAAGCTGGCAGAGTTAATTTGGATAGAATGCGGGTTTGACACCATGATGGATGAGTCCTTGATCAATTCTTGGATCAATCCGCACCGCAGGCTCCGAGACGAAGATTACAGACTGCACCTCACTTATGCTGAACCCCCTGCTGATGGATACTGGGATATACCAATTTCTCCAAATGCCAAGTACTTCACTGTATTTGAGCAGTTTGACCAAAGCCTTCCAGATCACAAGAGACTGCCAATGGAGTTTGAGAGACTTACTCTTTTTCATGCTAAACATGCCTCCTCCATTGAAAACATATGGTCTAACGACAGACCATCCGCAATCAAGAACTACAAAGTCAGGAAATTTATGAAGGCTGACTACATCCAGTATACCCTCACCAGAAGGGAGCATGACTACATCCGCACCCAGGCAGACTTTCCTTGTATGAATCCGGAAGAAATCTTCCTTATTGCCAGAGTGTTCCAAAACAAGTCAGAAAAGCACCCTAAAATGCAGATAGCGCTTGAAAAAGCCAACTCTTTTCTCAGGGATACGGTCTTTGACTTTGCCAAGATAGATGCGGATATCTACCCCACCATCCTCAAGAAGTTTGATCTCCCACCTTTTGAACCTGTGCCAATGCCTACCGAAGGCTTCCAAGAAAGATCTCTAGGCGCAACAAACTACCCTGAACTTGGAGTCATATTCAAAAGGAAGACTGACAACGTCAAATATTTCATTCCTATGACTGCCATGCACCGCCTGACCAAGAAACAACTTAACATCTGTCGGACTGCAATTGAAAGATCTAAGCATACTACCGCAGAAGTCAAGTTCGAGATCACAAGAAGAATCACATGGTTGGAAAACGTCAGGAAGTTCTGGTGGATTTTGATCAAGTTCCTCAAACTTGATAGCTGAACCAGAGTTAAAGAGGTCACTTAGGGGGAAATTGTTGAATCATAAAAGTGACCTTCTTAAACTCAGCTACCGCAACCATCTTTCTACCGCAACGGTTCAGCACCCGGAGTCAATCTTGTTCATCAGCAACCGCATCAGCAACCGGAGTCAGCTACCGCAGTTAACTTAGCTAGATTACGTTATTTGTCTTTTATGTAATACTCTCTATTATCCAGTATGCCTTGCACGGCTTCTTATAGAGTTGTAATCTAGTGTAGTTCCTAAGTCTCTATAAATAGACTTACTCTCTTTGTATTCAAAAAAAAAAGATAGGAAGAACCGATAACTTATGAATTCTATCTGAATACACATTCTGAAGTTATCTCTCTATCTTTCTTCACTCATCTCTTCTTAATTAAATCTTATCATAATTCTGCTGATCATAATCCCTCTTCGGAGCAAGTCTTTAAGACTTAATCACTAAGCTTGATCTTCCTTATTAACTTGGAGTGAATGCATTCCTTGTTATGAATCAGCTTAAGTGTCTTCTTGATATAACAATTGATGTCATTTCCATTCCTTTACATTTCCGCAACTAACTCTCTAACTATCTAACTATATTATTGTTGAGCTTTTAGATCCCTTGAGATTAACTATTCCGCATTATACTTGTTCTAACTTTTGTTCAAGTGTGTCTCCAAGTTTTTCTCTCAACACTATCCTTATGAAATGTATCATGATTTGATGGAAAGATACCATCAAAGTGCTCAACAGGAGAGGTATGAGATCATTGCCTCCATGATCAAAACCAAAATGAAGAATGGTGAATCCATCATGGCCCACTTGCAGAAAATGCAGAGATTCGTGGACCGCTTGCTAAAATTGAATGTTAATTTTGATGAAGAGTTGGCCATAGAAATTATTATACACTCTTTACCTTCTTGTTATGATCAGTTTCGTATGACTTATCATATGAACAAGGAGGAGGTCACTCTAAGCAAACTTCAAGGCCTTCTTAGGACTGCAGAAAGCAACCTGAAAGGCAAAATGGTTATGTCTACTCCTACTACTACTTCTGCCCCTGTTCTGGGAATCGGACATGGGAAGGGAAAGAAGAGGAAGGCTCCCTATAAGAGCCGCAAGGGAAAGTCTCTTGATGGATCCTCTTCAAGTGGGACCAAAGCTGGTTCTGTTAATCCCTCTTCCAATCCGAAGGAAGTAGAGTGCTTCCACTATAATGATAAAGGGCACTGGAAACGAAGCTGCCCCAAGTACTTGCAAGACATTGAGGATGGGAAGAGCAAACCCTCCTTTGCAGGTATTTACACTATTCAATCTAATAACTCATCACATGCTAATTCTTGAGTCCTTGATACAGGTTGTGGTATTCACATTTGTTCTAATTCGCAGGGACTAAAAAGAAGTAGGGATGTGGAGCACGAGAAGATAAACTTAATCATGGGAAATAGGAAAGTGTCACCTATGACCAAGATTGGAGTTTATTCTTTATTGCTTAGTAATGGTTAAAATTTAGAATTGAATAATTGTTGTTACTCGGCCGATATGGCGAGAAATGTCATTTCCTTTCACAGTTTGTATAAACAAGGTTTTACCTTTTCTTTCAATAATGAAATGGTGGTATTTATGCTTATTGTAATGGTGTATTTTATTTTGAAGAATTACCTTGCAATGGTATATATGAAACTGTGACGATTGTAGATAACTTAGGAAATAATGTGTTGAATATTGATTCTTACAATGATTTGGATAAATCATGCTTGTGGCATTGTCATCTTAGACATATCAACAAGAAGCGCATAGCCCAACTCCAAAAGGATGGAGTTTTGGAGTCATTCGACTTAAAGTCGGATGATACTTGCGAATCTTGTTTACTTGGAAAGATGACCAAGTCACCCTTCACTGGTACTTGTGAAAGGGGTGAATGTCTGTTGGATCTCATACACACTGATGTGCATGGACCGTTCAGAACTGCCACAAGGGATGCTAACCGCTTCTATGTGACTTTTACTGATGATTATAGTAGATATGGGTATATTTACTTAATCAAGCTAAAGTCGGAAGCTTTTGAAAAGTTCAAAGAGTTTAAGCAAGAAGTGGAGAATCAATTGAGCAGGAAGATAAAGATGCTACGATCCGATCGTGGAGGAGAGTATCTTAGTATCGAGTTCCTTGACTATCTTAAGGAATGTGGAATTGTTTCACAATTGACGCCACCTAGGACACCACAACTTAATGGTGTGGCTGAGAGGCGCAATAGAACCTTGCTAGACATGGTTCGTTCCATGATGAGTCGAGCTTCATTACCTATCTCATTCTGGGGGTATGCCTTAGAGAGTGCCGCCCATATCCTTAATCTAGTCCCTACCAAAAAGGTTTCTAAAACACCTCACGAGACGTGGACAGGGAAAGTTCCCATATTAGACCACATCAAAGTTTGGGGTTGCGAGGCTTTTGTGAGAAAAGAAACTCACGACAAGCTCGAACCTCGAAGTGAGTGATGTATTTTCATCGGCTATCCATAGAAATCCTTTGCATATCTCTTCTATAGACTGATTGACAATGGTGTCTTTGATGCGAGGAGAGGAGTCTTTCGTGAGAGAGAACTCATAGGCCAAGGAAATAGTGGGAGGCAAATTGACCTTGAAGAGCTTCAAGAATCAAGCGGTGAAGGAACCTCAAACACTAGCAATCAACCTGAGGAGGAAACTCCAGTTGATCCAATTGACGAGTCCTTACCTCTGAGGCGTTCCAGTAGAGTTAGAAATACACCTGAGTTTTATGGTTTCCATATTACTACTGAAGGTGATACATTTATCAATGACAGTACACTGGTAAATTTGGATGAACCTAACAACTACAAGCAAGCCATGGCAGGCCCCGAGTCTGCAAAATGGAAAGAGGCTATGGACAGCAAGATTCAGTCCATGTATGACAATCAAGTTTGGAAATTGGTTGACAATGTACCATGTCGTAAGACAGTCGGGTGCAAATGGATCTTCAAAAAGAAGACCGACATGGATGGGAAAGTACACACATATAAAGCGCGACTAGTTGCGAAGGGCTTTACTCAAACTTCGGGAGTTGACTATGATGAGACCTTCTCACCAGTAGCGAAGATTAAATATATAAGGGTTATGTTGGCCATAGCTGCATTTCATGATTATGAAATATGGAAAATGGATGTCAAAACCGCTTTCCTTAATGGAAAGTTGGCTGAAGATGTTTACATGAGTCAGCCAGAGGGTTTTGTCAATGCAAAGTACCCTAATAAAGTGTGTAAGCTTGAGAAATCCATTTATGGATTAAAACAAGCATCTCGCAGATGGAATCTTTGTTTTGATGAGAAAATCAAAGAGTTTGGGTTTGCGAGAAGCGAGGATGAGTCTTGTGTATATGTCAAAGCTAGTGGGAGTATAGTGAGCTTTCTGGTATTGTATGTAGATGACATACTGCTCATCGGAAACGACATCTCAACCTTGCAGAAGGTCAAATCCTGGCTCGGGAAGTGTTTCACTATGAAGGATCTCGGAGAAGCTACCTATATCCTAGGGATAAGGATATTGAGAGACTGAAGTAAAAGGCTAATAGGACTTAGTCAAAGTATCTACTTGGGCAAGGTGTTGAAACGTTTCAGCATAGAGAACTCCAAGAAAGGTGACTTACCTATCCAAGGCAATGCCAAACTGAGTAAGACTCAGAGTCCGAGTACAGAGGCTGAAATAGCATAAATGAGTCATATACCACATGCTTGCGCAGTTGGTTCGATCATGTATGCTATGACTTGTACTCGCCCTGATGTGGCCTTTGCTTTGAGCATGGTCAGCAGATATCAACGGAATCCTGGTAAAGCTCATGGGACTACAGTTAAGAACATTCTTAAGTACCTGCGGAGGACTAAGGACTGGATCCTTACCCTTGGTGGGAGTGATGACTTGAGAGTGACAGGGTATAGCGACGCCATCTTCCAAACCGACAGAGATAATTTTCACTCTCAGTCGGGCTGGGTGTTTACCCTGAATGGAGGAGCAGTGACATGGAAAAGTTCCAAGAAGGAAACTGTAGCTGATTCAACGTGCGAATCAGAGTACATAGCAGCAAGTGAAGCATCGAAGGAGGCGATATGGTTGAAAAACTTCATTGGAGACCTTGGAGTCATTCCATCCATAAAGGAGTCTATGGAGATTTTCTACGATAATGAAGGTGCGGTTGCCTTAACCAAGGAACCGAGAGATCATGGTAGATTCAGGCATATCGACAGAAAATACCACTTCATAAGACATTAGGTAGAAGAAGGGCACCTTGTGGTAAAGGGGATATCGTCAGAGGACAACCCAGCAGATCCTCTTACAAAGCGACTGACTAGGGTTAAGCACTTGCAGCATGCGAGGAGCACTGGGCTAAAGGACGATATTAGTTTTAGTAATTAGATAAATCGAAACTTGTAATAGCTAAATTGTAATTGACATTTGATGATTAAATAAAAGGAGTTTTATTTATAAGTAAAGTTACTGTCTTGTGTCAGTTATTTACTATTGTTTCACTTTGCATGTTTTGACTTCCAGAATAATAAAATTTATTATTATTATTATTATTCAAACTATCCACAGTCGATCATATGTTGGAAGTAAGTATGAAATAAGACTGTCATGATTTGGCTTGTAGATTGTCTAAGGAGTTAGACATAGCAAAAGTCTGCTACACCATTCATGAGTGCTCCTGAAATAAGATTTGAGTATTGGATTCAACCCGCGCTCACCTGAATCACTTCATTGAATTTATCACGAGTGATTGTGAGACGATAATATTATATAATCTTCAAACCAAGATATATGAGTTGTTGACTACGAGTCGGTTGTGCATTGATGGCATGAAAACGCATCAGTAACTTGATGTTATAAAACGTGTCGTTGTGCATGATTTGATGAGTAGTTAGTACAAGCATATAATGTCGAAGTTTATCTGTTCCTTTTATCCTAAGAGGATTAAAAGCGATATCTTGGGCCCCTCGATGATTCTGCTTTGACTTATGTGTCGAGCTCGGTCAGAACTAAATTGATGTGTTTAGTTATGTTCTATGTCAGACAAATCAGAAATCGGGAAACAAATTGCAGGATAATAAGTATGACTATGTTCCATGTGTTTGTCCGCATAGATATCTTGAGAAGAGAGGAGTATATGATCACTTATCTGAAGGACGCGTCACTGGCTAGGTCAGAGTTCGACAACGGCTTTTGAAATCTTACGATTGCTAAGTCAGATCCTGAAGTACATTACCAGTAATAGTTATTAGACTTATCCAAGTGGGAGACTGTTGGATTTGGTGTCTAAGCCCATAACTATAACTGGTATGTACTTGATGCGATTGTAGCATGGTCCTTTTGGGTTGCCTTCACCAGTGCAATTTGATAGGATGAATTTTGAGAATAAGGTTATTTATGGTTTATTAAAATATTAAAAGTATAATATATTAATACGGTATTATTTAATTAGTATTGATCAAGAATTAATTTATTAATTTTGTGGTCAAAAGAGACTAATTAAATATATGGGGATTGATTATGTAAATCAATCATTCTTATAGTGTGGGCTAACGATCCATGATTATGGGCTAAACTAGTCCATGGATAGTCCATGGAGGTTAAACCCATGGAGCATGAGAATGTGGAAAGTCATGGGTTATTAGGGTTTACCAAGTGTAACCCTAGCATGTCCAACACTATAAATAAAACCCTCCATGAGCCAAAATGGGCTACACATACATGCCTCTTCTCTTTGAGATAAATCGATTATTCTCTTAAATCATCATTTTGCATATTGGTGTTTGTGAACCATTAGAGGCATCACACTTGAGGTGCTCAAGCTTTCAAAGGTCAAGAACTACAAGGCCTTCAAAAGGTATGTCATATATCTAGATATTTTATTCATTTGGCAATATGTATGCTAATTAGGACAATGCTTTGGAAAAATTGAAAATATGCATGTATAATAGAGAAAACATAGATCCAAAGAATTTAGGGTTGCATGTGCACCAAATGAGTGTTATAGTGCTCAAAACCTAACAATATCTACTAAGGAAAGCAGTTTTTCTTGAAACCTATTGCCATATCTTGTATTAAGAATATGTAGTTATAGTATATAATGTCATTGTTGATCTAATCATAGTTACTTGTGAATTTTTTATCATAGTCAAAGTCATGAGTATGAGAAGGATCATAGTCAATGATATGAGTATGCGAAAAGCCTTTAACAGCAAGTCTTGATAAATGTGTATTGATATCCGTGTATCGTATTCTTTCTAGAAGAATCACTTACTCCTTTTAGCCTTGCTATAGGGAGGAAGTTTAAACAAGACCATACTTGATTATTATACATGTATTACATTTCATGTTCATGACACTAAGTCAATTATCAAATTCGAGATTTGATTAAGATTTTGGTAGTTTATGGATTTTCCAAAAACCATCAAGAAGAAATGAAAGGTCGTCGTGGTTAGTGGACAGACGATGGTTAGTGGGATGACAATGGGTGTGTTCGACGTCTGATTGTAGGTTTGAGATAAGATAAAGGGTAGAAAAGAGAGGCATGAACATACCATGTATTTTTGAAAGTGGAATTCAATTAGGTCATACAAAGGGGGAGATTATAAGTGGGAAAGGGGGGAAATGAAAATGAGAGTGGGATTTGTAAATTATCAAGTATAATTTGAAAAGTTTGTATAAATACCAAAATTCATTGATATATGTTATTAAATAATTGTGAATGGATTAATCATAAATAAAAAATAAATAATTTTTTTATAAAAAATAAATAAGTCATAAGGGCCTTATAGTCATTTCATGTTAGATAGGAACGAAAATGGAGAAAATATTTTTTATTGTAATCATAATTCAATTTCATATATGTTTTGTTAGTCTTTAATACATCAAAAATATGCCTCAAATAATATTTATGACCATGTTTGGTATCAATGACTAATTAGTATGACCTAGATTCTACACTATAGTTTAGTTACTAAACCATATTCCATAAGATCTAAATCATAAGTTAAGTATGAGCCATGAACCATAAGACCTAAGTCATAAGTCATAAGTAATAAGGCTTGAACCATAATCCAAAATTCTTAAGCCAATAACCATAACGTGTAATCTAAAAGCCCTAGTTAATAACCCATAAGCCATAATCCATTATCCCTGAGCATTATATCCTAAGAAATAAGCCAAAATCCCTAATCCTTAAGCTTAAGCCTTAAATCATAATACATAATACCTAAGCCATAAGTCCTTAACCCTAAAACATAAGTTACAATTGTTAAGCCCCAAGCTATACACCTAAAGCCATAGACTATAAGCCATAAGCCATAAAAAAATAATACATAACACCTATGTTCTAAGCCCTAACCCTTAATCTATAAGCCTTAAGCCTTAAATCGTAATACACAATACCTAAGCCATGCGCCCTTAGCCCTAACACATAAGCTATAATTCTTAAGCCCCAAGCTATACTCCTTAACCCATAGACTATAAGCCATAAGCTACAAGGTATAATTAAGCGACAATCCATAAACAATAATCCATAAGACTTATGTTGTAAGCCCTAACCTTTGGTATATAAGCCCTAATCCATAAGCCCAATTACTTAATCCAAAAGCCGTAAGCTCTATACAATAAGACATAACTTGTAAACCCTACGCCTAAGCCCTAAACCATAGTCCATAAGTTCTATGCCTTAAGCCTCAGGCCTTATACCTTATGTCAAAAGCCTTCAACCATAATTTATAAGTCATAATGAAGTAGCCTTAATCCTTAAGCTCCACACCATAAGTCTTAAACCCTAAGCAATGATCCCTAAGCCACAAGCCATAATCTATTAGCCTTAAGCCTTATACACTCAGCTCTAAACCCTAAGGTATATACCATATACATAAGCCATAAACCATAAGCCATAAGTCTTAAACCTCAAGTCATAACTTATAAGCCCTAAGCCATAAGGCACAATCCCTAAGACCTAATTTATAAGTATTAAGCCATAAGGCATAATGCATGAGTCATAAGCCTCGTGGCACAATGGTTTAATCCTTAAGCCATAAGCAATAAGCCCTAAGCCATAAATCACTACCCTTAATCCCTAAACCATAAACCCTAATCCCTAAGCATAAGCGATTCCCTACTTCATAATTCACAACTCATAAGCCATTACGCATATGTCCCAAGCTAACCATAAGTAATAATTCATAAGCTATAAGCCCCAACCTCTAACTATTAAGCCATACATAATAACTATAAACCAGAAAGCATAAGTTATAATCCATATGTTTGATGGGTCAAATTTTATGACTTGTGACTTAGAGCTTAGGCCTATATCCTTATACCCTAAGTTTTAAGCGTTAAGACCCAAGCCATAAGCCCTAAGCAATATGCCCAAAACCATAAGCCTTAAGCCCCAAGCCATAAGTCGTAAGCAATAAGCCATAATTCCATAAGTCTTAAACCCTAAGCAATAAATCATAAAACATAAGCCTTAACCCTTATGCCCTAAGCACTAAGCCCTAAGCCTTAATCCTCGAGCCATAAGCCTTGAGTTGTAAGCCATAAGTCCTGAACCACCAGCTATAAGCCAAACGCCTTTTGTGCTATGTATTATGATATAAGTCATAAGCCTTACTAAGTCATAAACTCTACGTCTTAAGCCATAATCCATACATCATAAGACCTAAACCATACACATTAAGACCTAAGCCAAAATCTATAAGCCATAAGCCATAATCCATAATCGATAAGCCAAAAGCCATAAGCCATGTGACCTAAGACTTAAGCCTAATCCATATGCCCTAAGCCCCTAAGCCTTATGCCCTAAGAATCAAGTTATAAACCATAAACATACCCCCTAAGCCTTAAGCATTAAACCATGAACCATAAGGCCTAAATGCTTAAGTCACAAACTTATGACAATGAAAGTTAAACCCTATCTATATAAGTGTACTGTACTGAAGAGTTGAAGTTTCTTAAAGGCCTTTTGTACAAGGTCTTCCCTATCTCAGGTTACTTCTCTACTTGTTTAAGAGGAAGTAAATTCCATTCAAAGACTTTGTTAGGTCTCTCTTTTCAAGCACACTACACAAAATGCCATTTAGTGGCACACTTTTTTTTTATGACATTTAGTTTTTGTGCCACCAATATATTTTTTAATGGCATTTTGCATATGCCATAAAAGAAATAAATTGTTTAAGTGATGTATTATCTTTTATGGCAGAGTAAGTTACACGAATGGTCCTTATGGTTTGGGGTAATTTGCACGTTTGGTCCCTAACTTAATTTTTTAACTCGGAAGGTCCCTATTGTTTGTTTTTGTTGCGCGCTTGGTCCCTATCTTACCTAAAAAGACTATTTTGCCATTGATTTTTTAATTTATTTAAATAAATACACCCCCAACCCCACTTCCACCTCATCTTACCTTAACTTACCCACCCCACCTTATTTAAATAAATTAAAAAATCAAGGGCAAAATAGTCTTTTTAGGTAAGACAGGGACCAAGCGCGCAACAAAAACAAACTGTAGGGACCTTCCGAGTTAAAAAAATAAGTTAGGGACCAAACGTACAAACTACCCCAAACCATAGGGACCATTCGTGTAATTTACTCTTTATGGCATTAATTTACAAAATTAAGAATGACACAAAAGTAAAATATACCATAATTTTTTTCTTAAATTTATGACATGTTCTTATATTATACATAAAAAAATATATAAAAAGATACATAAAAAATAGAACATAAAATTACTTGTTAAACTTATTTATTATACAAAAAATATACACGGATAAATACTTTGAAGGGGATAAACCTTGTCTAGAAAATATCATTATGAAAGGATTTTCAATCTCATTATAATTGTACCAAAAAAAATTTCTTGCTTATGATCATTACAAGAAATTAATAAATAAAAATATTTATTTTAACACTTTATTAATATTTAAAAGAGTAATAAGTGTCAAAATGTATAAATCTAGTATATAGAAAGTGCTACTATTAGACCCCGACCTTCCTCCATCCAAATACATTACGCATTCAGGTTTATTCCCTTTCCCTCCAGGCTCCAGCGAAAATATCATATTCCCTCCATTGAAAGTTTAAAATGACCGTCAAAGAAAATTACCATCCTTCCATTTAAATTCCTATGAAACCATACTAATATTCGAGTTTCCCTCATCTTCAACCTATTTTCAAAAAGGGAAAATGACTCAAAAGGGTAATTAAATTTCAAATTTGTACAAAACATACCATCGAAGTTTATCATAAACATACCATCGAAGTTTCAAATTTGTACAAAACATACCATCAAATTTGTACAAAACATACCATCGAAGTTTATCATGTTCAAAAATTACCATTAAACTAAATAAACCGTTCAAAAACACCATTAAAGTTGACTTTTTGTTCTCATTTTTCAATGTGGTAACCGGGTATTCCAGTTACCAGGTAAAACATGACCGGGAAAACAAAACTAAAATTTACGTGGCCATCTCCATCCCTTATGTGGAATTACCCTTCTCTATTATGTGCAAAGTTTTTTGGAATGAAGATATGTTGTACACTCACCTGCTGCCTTCGTTTTTCCCATAACCAAAAAACAAAACCGGTTTTAATCACCTCCTTTACCTAGAGCGACAACAACCTTAGAATCTCCATCCACTGCAACCTCGGTTTCCTGCTTCCATCGCCATCCTGAAACGTCGCCAATCATCAGAGTCGGAAATCTCCTTCCTGTTGTTGCCTTCAATCTGCAACAGCCCTACCCCATCTCTGCTGCAACCATAAACTATCACCACCTTTTCCAGCTCCGAGAACCACCATCACCATCAAGACTCACCATTACCACCTTAAACTACCCACTGATGCCTTCGTTTTCACATTTCACACTTGTTGCTTTTGATTTTGTTCCAACTATCAAACACCACCGAGACCACCTGCAACAAGGAAGCACGAACAAAGAAGAACGAAAAATATTTTATTTCTTTTGTTTTCGTGTGAACCAGAGAAGAAGAAAAGAAGGAAAGGATATTTCATCCTTTTTCTGACGAACTATAAACCAGAAAGAAAAAGAAACCAAATAACTCCACTATTATGTTCATCATCTTTACACCAGAGAAGAAGAAAATAAGGAAAGTATTTGATCCTTTTTCTGTTGAACTATGAACCAGAAAGAAAAAGAAACCAAATAACTCCATTGTTCTGTACATCATCTTCACACCAGAGAAGAAGAAAAGAAGGAAAGTATATTTGATCCTTTTTTTGTCGAACTATAAACTAGAAAGAAAAATAAACCAAATAACTCCATTGTACTGTTCATCATCTTCACAACAGAGAAGAAGAAAAGAAGGAAAGTATATTTGATCCTTTTTCTGTCAAACTATGAACCAGAAAGAAAAAGAAACCAAATAACTCCATTGTTCATCATCTTCATCCTTCTGAAAAAACGAATACCTCCACCTTCGTTTAACACAACTCATCACTACCTTCAACCACCGATAAACACAACACCGGACATCTGTTGCTTTCCTTGTCGAAAAAAAAAACCAACAACCGAGAACCACCTGAAGGTTCGAACAAAAAAAACAGTTTTTTGCTTTTGTTTTTGTTTTTTTCCATGTATCTCGAACAGAAAGAAGAAATAAGAAGAAGAAAGAAGGATATTTGATTTCATCATCTTATTTTCGGATAGAACAAGGAAGAATAAGGAAGTAGAAATCATCCAAAGTTTTTTATGTGTGAAATTTGGTGTACATTAGGAACAAGAAAAAAAAAGAAGAAAAGTGAAGGATAATTGGTTTTTGATTTGGAGCTATCGAATAAGAAAAGAAGAAAGAAAAGAGGAATTTGTTTGATTCTTGATAAATTTCGGCTGCCACTTCAAACAACAGCAACAAAGCAATCTCATTTAAACCTACATGGCAAGTTTTATGCCAACTAAGCAGTCAAAATGTTAACTAAAATGCCAACTCATTTAGTAAATTAATCATCTGATTACCACTAGGTTACATAATAACAAAAAGTCAAGTTGGATGGTATTTTTTGAACAGTTTCTTAAGTTTAATGGCATTTTTTGAACAAGATAAACTTCGATGGTATATTTTTGTATAAATTTGAAACTTAATTACCTTTTTGATCGGAGTTCAGGTATGAGTATGCCTTCAGTTGAGTTCGTCGCCACCTACTAACCTTCAATTGATGTCCAGTCAATTCCTACTAGTCGTTCAATTGATTTCAATTTATTCTTACAGGTCTCGCCATCCATCTCCTGGTGCGATTTTCTTTTTATGGCCTTTTTCTCTACTTGCTGCATTTCCAGTTATATATTACTTCGTCTGTTTTCTCTGTTTTTTTCATAGTAGTTTGTATGCTAGCTATTATGTTTCTCATTATGGAACTTGATTAAATTTTTATCTATTCTGAGGCCTGGTTAAATTTTTCTCTAACGTGAGACCTGGTTAAAATTTTGATGAGTGTGTGTTCTACTAATTTCATTTATGTTATTATACTTCAATTTATGTTTCTTATTGTTAGGCCTTATTAAAGTTGTGATTTATATGCATACATTTGAAGATAAGTACACAATATATGTGTTGGTGATGCTCTCTGCTACTATGTATTTTGGACAAGGAACTTTAATTACTAAGTATATATTATGTATATTGGACCTCTACAGCTATTTTGCTTTTATGTGTTTTTGGTTTGATATCAAGTATTAGATTTGGAGTAATTGAATTTTTTTCTTTCATTTATTGTGTACTATTTTAATATTATGTGGTAGATATTGACATTTGCATTGCTTCTTTTGTTTGTGCATCACCCATACTCGTTCAGGCTATTTCTCTTTACATATAGAAAATAATACTAGTACATTAATCACTCAATGGCTAATATAACTATTTGATGTTTTCATCATTAATAAAAAAATGCATGTTTGACATATATTCTCAATTTTACTTGTTGTAAATATGTGGCATCAAGAAAAGGCATAAGACCATCTATATTTTAATCATTTTGATATTCATTATTAATATTACTCATTGTGGTTGATTCTAATAACACATAGATGTTGGTAATTGCAAAAGAAGAGCTCCATGCAATTTTAAAGTTTTAAAGGTAATCATGTCTCTATTACATAACTTTACTAATGTTTTTTTATTTATATAATAGAAGCAAAAGTGGTATATTCTTAATATACAAGCTATAAGTTGGTATTACAGCATTTGTGGCATCATATGTGCCAATATGTTGACATGAAATATAAGAAGTTTGAGAACAGTTAGAAGATAAAAAAAGATTGTGTTTTGTAAATATAGAATACTCATTTAAATGTATTGTTTTCAACTCATGCTTTATTTTTTTGATATACCTTGAACTAGGAACATGGCCTCCTCAAAGTGATGCTCCAAAAGGTTTTGCATTTGAGGGTTCAATACATGAGGAACAAAGCCTTCTTACAGTGACTAAGCAAAAAAAAACTTTTTGTGAACATACCCACAATCAGTAGCCTTATGATAAACAACTAGTCAGAAATGTAATCAAACAACCTGATTTCAGTTAGAAACATGTACATTCAGAGCATGGAGAATGACTGCATTTGGACACACAAACAGTTGTTATCGTTAGAAACATGTACATTCAGAGCATGGCGAATGACTACATTTGGAAACACAAACAATTATTTCATGTGACGATATTGTAACATCCCGAGATTTGCAGGTATTACTAAATCCCATCTTTTATTATTATTTTGTCATTTGTAGTCCCTGGGGTTGGAAGAGTCAAGCCATGAGAAGCCTAAGGGCTAAAGTTGCAAGTTGCAACTTTAGAGACCAAGAAGAGTACGCTAAGCGTACATAAGGTACGTTGAGCGTACTAGGCACGCCCTAGTACGTTGGGCGTACACTTGTGTACGCTGGGCATACTCACGATAGATGGAAACCCTAATATTTAGGGTTTGGGTGCTATATAAACGTCTTTATGAGCTCAAAACCCTTCATCACCTCAGCCTCCATAGATTTGAGCCGTTATTCCCAAACCTTAACCCTTTTCTTGAGTGTGTGAGCTTAAACTGTGTGTTTTGAGTAGTTGGAGAAGAAGGTATTGCATCAAGAAGTTGGAGAAGGAGGACAAGCTTGTAGATCTGAGGTTACTTTGTGCTCTAGAAGCTCCAGGAGGTAAAAAGCTCCAACCTTTATGTGTGTATGATATAAATCTAGTCAGAGTAGCTTTATGAAACCATTTCTTGTCCCAAAAGTCCCAAGTTGGTGCATATTATGATTTGAACGAAATAAGTTGTCCTTTCATACCCTAAAAAGGGTCCTAAGTGATAAAAATGATGTCCCAATGGCTTAAGGTGTCTCATGCATGTAGTAGGAAGGTCTTAATGGGTTAAGACCATGTATTAAGAGCTTTCTGGACGTCCAAAGTCTTAAAGTTCGAGACTTTATGGTTCTAAGACACATTTGGTCGATGGATCTAGAATTTGGGCTTAAGTGCTTAAGCTATTAAGCACTTATTAGAGTTTTGGTAAAACTTGCGTACGCCCCTCGTAAGTTCTGTATGCCCAGCGTACTGGATCAACCTCCCCGATGGTGGTCAACGCAAGACGGAGTACGCCCAACGTACCAGAGGAGTACGCCCCGCGTACGCCCTCTGTTGGGCTTTTGACGAATTGGGCTTCGGGATTGGGTTGCCTTTGGACCAGTTGGACTTGGGCCTTGCTGGACTTTCTGAATAATTGGGTTTTGGGCCAGTTTTGGTAATAGATTTTAAAATAAGGCCCAATTAGGGAGTTGGGCCTAATTGGGAAAATTAGGTCATTAATGGGCTTTGGATATATGGACTTTTAGATCATGGATTTGGTATTGGGCCTTGGCCCAAATTAGAGAAAAGGCAATAATGGACAATTACCCTATGTAGGACCCTTGGTCAAGATTGATATACCAAATGTTGACTTAGTATTCGTTATTTTGGATAGTTCGAGATTTTCAGTGAGACAGCGGTCGGAGACTTTCAGTCCAGTTCTGCACTACTTATGAGGTGAGTTCTTCTCACTATATCAACAGGGTCTACGGCACCAAAGCCGACCCTTTATGATTTGTATCCTGGTTATAGGATTATGCTATGTTAGTGATCTGTTAGATCGGTATCCTGGTTATAGGATGATGTTATGTTAATGATATGTGAGATCGGTATCCTGGTTATAGGATGATGCTATGTTAGTGATCTGTTAGATCGGTATCCTGGTTATAGGATGATGTTATGTAAGTGATATGTTAGATCTGTATGACTATCTGTACATGCTAGCTAGCGTATGATATTTATGCGCACATGATTGTTTGATTGGGGGTTGGGTTGAGGCGGTCATGCTTTGTGCTTTGTGCCAACATACCCAGGGCGGCCCGGATAGACTGCAGACCCGGTAAGGGCGTACTAGTCAGGCTGAAGGCCTGGCGAGCGGTCCGGATAGTCTGAAGGCCATGAGAGGCGGTTCAGACGTGCCGATGGCACGGAGAGCAGTCCAGATAGGCTGATGGCCCTGCGAGGCGGTCCATTCAGGCTGATAGCTCATTATGCATGTTGTTTGTATGATATTGTTATGGTTGTATGGCGTTGGTATTTTGGTGGAACTCACTAAGCTTCGGGCTTACAGTTGTTGATTTTGTTTCATGTACTACTGATTATCGCGGGAAGGAGAAGGCGTGATCGTGCACCTCCTTATATTTTTATGAATTGATTTTGGGATACTCTGACATGAAACTATTTTGAAAACAAATTTGTAATAATTATTGGTTTTAAATGTTTTAAAAAGTTTTAAATTGGCATGATTTTTATGGTCTACAGATATACTTACTTATCGCCTCATATAAAACAATTACATACACATTCCAAAAATAAAAAACTATCATGGCGAATGACCACATTTGGTCACATGTTTAGTGTGGCGGGTAACTGTCACGTTTTTAATCTAAAACAGTGATTACTATTTTGAAAAAAATATTACAATCGTCATATGTATAGCAAATAAAGTGTGGATAAAACTTGGCATGATTTTCAATTCTAAGCTACAGCCACATGAAAATCGAAAGTGTGGCAGGGCGATGTGTGGTCGTAGGTCATTTTTATACTAGTGTAAATTTAACATGTACTCAAATAAATTTTAATATTTAAGGGTTATAATTAATGGTTTACTGGTTAGGGTTTATGGCTTGTAACTTACATCGTATGGTCTATGGTATAAAACTTAGTGCTTATAGATTACAGTGTAGGGCTTAAGGCTCAATACATAGTCAATGTAACATTTAAGGGTTATAATAAATATGTCGTAAGCTTTAACCCCTACACCTCAATCCTAAACCCCTAGGCACAAAAATGTACCGAGAACATATTGAACTCGTCTAAATACTAACATAATTTCATTCCTTAACAATATTCGTAACAAAACATCAACGGTTAATTTACTCCATATCAAAACATCTACGAAATTGATTTTGGTAACAAGTTTTCATAGCAACATAACTATGAATTATAATTATTTATCAAAGTTGCTATGAAATTTAATTTTGTAACAAAAATCGTTTAAAAATAGCAATGAACATTCACTCCATATAAAACAAGCAACGGAAAACAAATTGTGTAGCACAATTTTGTAGGTAAATAGCTATGAATTCTACTTCCATAGCAAAGCAACTATAAAATTTTATTCCGTTGTAGATTAACCACAATATTTAATTTCATAGTAGAGTTACAACGAAAAGTATTTTCGTAAAAAAGTTTGTTGCAACCTTGCAACGAATAGTTTTTCCATAGATCGGTAGCAATATACCAACGAAGTTCGAGTCGGTAATAGTTTTCATAGCAATTTCCATGTTCGCTACCAAAAATTAATTTCATAGTAAATGTGGTAATAGTTTTCGTAGCAATTTCCATGTTCGCTACCAAAAATTAATTTCATAGTAAATGTGGTAGCAAATTAGCTATGAAACGATATTCAATAGCACGATTTGTTGCAGAATAACAACGAAAATACATTCTATAGCAACCTTCTGTAGCTATTTCGGATTTTCTTCTACTGTTACCACTAGTAAATTAAATTAAGAAAAGAAAAACCAATTTATATTGTTACATTTGGTATGTGTAGAAACAATAATACATGTATATATGTATAGGGAACACGAGGGATCTTATTTTATGTTGTGTGGTATAGAAATGAAGGATAAGAGCCAAAATTCATGTCAACTAGCCCAATCTCCCTTCTCTCTTCCAATGTAATTCATCTTCACTTCTTGAATAACATTTCCTATCTGTCATCGATTAAATTTGGTCATTAACTACCTAATATGTAAGTACCATATAATATGCAGTTATATGGTACATTTTACAAAAAATATATGTACAACAAACTCCCGTATAATATGATATAATTTGATGAGAACATTCAACGTTACTCATATAATTTCAGATTTATGCATCCAATTTTTTAGATTTCAATGAATTAATACAATAAAAAAATCTGATTTTTACATTTAACTTCATATTTCAACAAAAAAAAAATAGCATCTAATTTCATATTTCTTCATCTAATTTCAGATTTCTTCATCTAATTTCAGATTTAAGCAAAGTAATATAATAAAAAAATATGATTTATACATCTAACTTTATATTTTAACAAACAAATAACATCTAATTTTAGATTTCTTCATGTGTAATATCAAATTTCAGCACAGTAATAGTATAAAAAATTTGATTTATGCATATAATTTCATATTTCAGCAAACAACAACATCTAATTTTATATTTCAGAAAACATAGCATGTAATTTCGTATGTATTCTAGTATCAGAAAAAAGAAAGAAAAAGAAAACTTGAAGTATCAAATTAACGAAAAGAAAAAAAAAACAGAAGAAAACTTACCGGTCAATGTTGTAGTCGGAGTTGCAGAGTTGCAGGTACCAGAGGATGCACTTGCATACGACGGAGGAAGGCAATGGTGGAGGTCAGACGCAATGGAGGCAAAAGCAACAATGGAAGGTAAGAAACGAGAAGCGGTAACTTTTTACCAAACCTAGTAAAAAGTAATCAAGGAGAATCTTATACCCGAATTAATTAATAATAATAAATAAATATTGATTTTCATGTGGCATATATTATTAGGTAACGTCATAACAACATTTTTTTTCCTAAAAGGTAACAAAATAATAACTAGCGTTCAATCATAATACATGTTAATTGAATTGGGTAAACAAAACATCAAATTACTATAATGGATTAAAATATATTTACGTTTACTTCCATATGGATATAAAATTAGAAAAAAATAAATAAATAAAAAAATTAAATAAATAAATAAATATTTGGATAGAAATAATAAAAGTCATTAGTACTTTATTAGCCACCCACCTTATCATTTTGGTTTTAGTATAAATAAACACCATCTCATCCACGCTAAACCCTTACTCCAACACAACCATTGCCTTGTTGCCACCAAGACCTACCTTCCTCCTTCGTCAATCATGTGTTCTTCAAATTCGAAATTGCTGCAATCATCTGATGTTGCTACTCCGGCCACCACAGCCGTCTCCGACATCAATGGCCGCCCGGTACTTCAGCCAGCCACATCCAACCGAGTACCACCAAACGCTCCACTTTTCGAAAGACGTTCCCTCAAAAAAACCCTCTCCCTGCCAAAATCCATCTCTATGGTTCCATCCCCGACGCCACTTCACACCAAAACAAACCAACCCCCGATCTCCCCCAAACTAAAATCTCCACGGCAGCCGGCAGTCAAGCGAGGCGGTAACAGCCACAGCAACGATATGATGACTTCAAGCTCTGACAAGCTTGTACTACCCTTACCCACCAAATGTACAACCCCCAAATCCGTGATTCCGGTAAAAAAATCCAAGAAATGTACTGTTACCAGTGACCATGATCATCGTTTGCATAATTCTGTGGATACCACCACCAGCACCAGTCCTAATTCGTTGGTGGTTAAGTATTCATCGGCGGCAATTGTTGATTCTCCGGGGAGTATTGCGGCGGCAAGGAGAGAACAGGTGGCGGTGATGCAGGTTCAGAGGAAAATGAGGATCGCTCACTATGGTAGATCTAAGTCTGCTAAGTATGATAGCTGCAGCAAGCTCACATCTTACAATTTTGATCCAAATTCTCTTACTTCCGCTATAGTTAGAGATGAGAAAAGATGCAGCTTCATCACTCCTAATTCAGGTAAATTTCATTCAACTCTATATATAGTAACCCAAAAAATACATAAAATATTCTAATTTTTATTTGTTAAATTATCATTTTGTGTTAAAGTTAATACGGTTTTTTTTGTGACAGACCCGATATATGTTGCTTACCATGACCAAGAATGGGGAGTTCCAGCTCATGATGATAAGTAAGCACCCGAAACTCAACCGGTATCAAATATTAAATGTTAGTATATTTTTCAGTATAAAGTGTTTACTAACAAAATTTGGTTGTGTTTATGAAGAGTGTTATTTGAACTATTGGTTCTAACGGGTGCTCAAGTCGGATCGGATTGGACTTCTGTTCTAAAGAAAAGGCAACAATTTAGGTGTGTTTTGTGTTTTGAATCTTGAATTTATGGAACTGGTAATTAAATATTCCATAAATAATGAATCGTGTTATGTAATTTATAGGGAAGCTTTTTCGGGTTATGATCCGGAAATCGTGTCAATGTATTCGGAGAAAAAAATAACATCAATCAGCAGTGAATATGGCATCGAACTCAGTCTTGTCCGAGGTGTCGTTGACAACTCTAAATCTATTATTCAGGTACAATAATTACTCTTGTTTTTTCGTTTTTTATATAAACATAATTATGTGTAATGTCACTATAACTATAACTAAATATAAAATATATTAATTATAAAGATTATTATTTATAATTAATATTTATCACATTTAATTATATTAATATTCCTTATGATTAATACTTGGTACATATTATGTTAATATTCCTATACATTAGAAGATTCTTTGTTTTTTTATACAAGTTTTTATTCCCCAGTAAAAGTTAAGGTTGAAAATCGATGAAATTATGTATTTTTTTCTCTGTTTGTACATCTTTTATTAAACATTTTTATTATTATAATTATGTAGAATTTTTAAAATATAATATGCAATAAATAAATTGATAATATGATGTTGCAATAGAAAGCAATGAAAAGACATGCTACGCCTACATTACAAGAATTAATAAAATATGCTGTCATTTTTTTAATATAACAATCAATTGAATTAAATTAGGGTGTCTATATGGTAAAATAGAATGTCTTTTTAGTCAACCCCTAAATTAATAATGGTTTCAAATACTGTCTTAAGTTTTTTAACATTATTACAGACCAATAAAGCATTCAGATCATTCGACAACTACATATGGGGATTTGTAAACAACAAACCGATCACAACACAATACAAATCAAGTCAGAAGATGCCAGTAAAAACATCGAAATCCGAAGCCATAAGCAAAGACATGGTCAAAAGAGGATTCCGACAAGTGGGTCCCACAGTCATTCACTCGTTCATGCAAGCAGCCGGCCTCACAAACGATCATCTGACCACTTGTCCTCACCACCTACGATGCACCACTTTAGCATCGTCGACGACACTATGCCCTTAATCCATGTTAATTAAACACACTTTCTAGTTAGTGCCCTACAAATTAACATTTTATTTTATCGCTAACATGACATACAACCCTTGTTTTTGTTTTTGTTTTGGATTTGTGGTTTGTATTTGTTGATGTGGCTTATTTTCACTCATTTACTAGTGTGTATTGGAAAGGTTTAATTTATGAAGATAATTGTATAACCGATATTAACCCGATGGGTGATGTATTATTATAATAGGATTGATATGTGTGGTTTGATTGGGTGTAAAATTGATTTTGAGTTGAAATAAAGAGATTTGGATCATGTGACAACGCATGTGGAAGAATGGAATATGGAGCATGTGCTTGCCTTGGTGACCACTTGTCTGTCATTTAATCATGTTGCTTTACTTTTGTGTGGCAGCCTAGCAACGGGGACCACCAAAGTCAAATAGGAAATGCCACATTGCTATATCATTGCAAGATGTTCCATTTATTTGTTGTTATTATTATTATTTTTTTTCTAAATTAACAAATTAAACTAATTTTTATACCTTTTTTTAACAACATTTAGACAAAATTTTAATGTTTTTTAAAATTAGTAATGAACTTTGAAGGTTTGTCTAAGAAATGGTTGATGGACTATAAAATATCTACGAGATATGTGAAAAAATATTCACGATAAAAAAAAAATTAAAGTTGTGAATATAAGTATTATATGGTCACAGTTTAATGTATAATGTGTGTAAAAATTATAACACCTTAATTTTTAAAGATAAATTAAATAACAAAATAATCGTTCCAACATATCTCCGGATCTATTCTAACTATTACTATTTTCTAAATTATAGTTGAAGCAAATTAGTAAAATAAAATAAAGTCTTCAACTGAACAATTTCGAATGTTACTATTTTCTTTCTACCCTTGGTGACACACTTAGGGAACTACTGTCATTTCTAGGGAACGAGTCTCTCCGTCATGCACAACAAATATACTTACGGCTAGTTAATCAGAACGTAAGCTCTCCGCCGCGTAGTCACACCCTGGACAACTACTAATAATAAGATTGTGTAATTTATACACATGTTCCCTGTATATGTGTCACCTTCCTTTACACCCTTTAACAAGAAATAGTTAATACTTTCAACATAAATCTTTCTAGCAAAAGCAAAACCGACATGTACTTGCAAATAATTTCATAAACCACTTTTGATACAACAACCACAAAATTCATACAAAAACTCATCATATTGGCCGCTAGAACTTAACCGGAGCTTGGCGCATTACCCGCACCCTAGATTCCACCAACAAGTATTTTCTAATGCTATAATCTTAGAAAACATCCTATATATTCATTTTGGTTCCACTATCAACATATCTCGTTTCGCCAACTTATATTTAACAATCTATGTTAATGCCATTTTTTCAGATTCTTGGAGCACGTTTAATCCCTTGTGAGAGATGAAATGACTATAATGTCATTTTCAATTTATTTTTCATTTTTTTTATATTTTGATTATTTTTAATTAAATTTAATATATATATTTCTCTTTTGTTTTGCTAGAGAAAACTTACACACCACCACCTGAAAATGGTGCACCATCAGAAACCCTCTTGACTACCGCCATTGACCACCATCACATTTCCTTTCATTTGTTCACGTCCGACGATTACCACCTCCGTCGAAGATGTGAAACATTGTGGGAAAAAACATCTGAAACCCTTGAGCATTCATTGCCATCTGCTTCCTCGATCTTCTTCCCAAACAGAGCAGAGAAACACAAAACACACAAAAACACCTTATATGTCTGCTAATACGAGAGAGAGAGAGAGAGAGAGAGAGAGAGAGAGGTCGCTATCACCACCTGTGCACTAGGGTTTTGAAAAATAGGGGAGCTGTAATTACGAAAGTAGATCAACAGAAGATGTGTGGTTTCAAATCTAGCATTTTGGGGGTTTCATGATGGATTTCACTTTGGGACTTTCAGATTGAGCATCACCACCACCAATAATCAGAGGTGGTGAGACGAGTTTGGAACCTGCAAATCCGATGGTGGTGATGTATCATAACCAACGTTGAGCGGCGATGATGTATTGGAGCAAAGTCACCTCATCTCGATCTTCTGTTGTAATGGGAAAATCCATCACCAGAAAGATATGGAGAACACATCTCATATCTTTCATTCTTCTCTCGAATCCTTCAAGAACTTGTTGAGATTTTGCAAATCTAAAACTGTTTTTGAAGTTCATGAAGTTGAAGTTGAAATCTTGCTTGAAGTTAAAAGCTGAAATCATTGTACTTTTTGAAGACATGTGATGGTGGAGATAGGATCATCGGAGAAGCATAGGGTTTACAACATATTTCTTTATTAAAGATAATAAATAATTATCTTTTATAATAAAAAAATCAATAAATAATAAAAAAGTAACAAATAAATAGAAAAGAAATCAAAAAGAGAAATAATTAAGGGCAAACTTGTCTTTTATGTCCGAATGGATGAAACGTAAAACTTTTAACTTTTAACCGAGAGACGGTCCGAGTTAATTTTTGAAAATAGTAAATTACAGTTTTGGTCCCAGTGAGTTGGTCATATTCTCACTTTTAGTCAAATCTTTGAAAATTTGACAAAATACATCTTTGTGGTTTAAAAAAATTGCACTGACATCCTCAGCCCATTTAAAAAGACCATTTTAGCCTTACTTTTTTTTTTGTTTGTTTTCGAGTTATATGGTTTCCAATTACCCATTATATAACTTGAAACTCGTTTTCGAATTTCGGTTATCCTAGCTATTAATCCTATTAAAAAAAAATTATACCTAATCAATGTTAACTAGGGAAGAACCCCGCGTTGCGGGGTTGGACACGCCAAAGAATTTGAAAAAAAAACAGGAAGATTTTATTGAGTTACATTGTAAAGAGCTATGTTACCTATATATGAAAATCGCAACAAATAACAATCTACTTTCGTGTGCCACCACCAAGTGAATGTCCAAGAATCTGAAAAAAAAATACAAAAGGTTTAGGTAGTAATTAAATAATTTTTTTTGCTATGATGATAGGACTGTAAGAAGTACAAATTAAAAAAAATGGTTAGTAATTAACAGAGGAGGGTTGGTGGTAACATCTGTTAGTACTGGTATTAAAGAACCTACAAATGGTAGCTATAAAGCTTGAGTTTATTCATCTGCAAAAGGGGCTATATAAAGCCAAACAATAAAGAAAAAGTCTAAGGTGTACCCACGTAGTACACAGGCTAAACACGTGGCTAAGAAAGAATCAAAAGCTAATCCCTTATACATCGGGAATGCTAAACATAACAAAGACTTATTCAAAAACTAATAATTTCCTAACAAATCCTCCCTTAAACTAAACTGCTAGTCCAGTAGTTAGTTTATATCATGACTGGAACGAAGCCCAAGCAAGTCTTTCATCTTCAAAAACAACTCCAACTTTAGAGGTTTTGTCATTCCATCTGCTAACTGATCTTCTGTGCGACAATATGCCATATTGATTACATCATCCTGGATCAAATCTCGAAGAAAGTGAAATCGTACGTGAATATGTTTGCTCCTCCCATGCATGATTGGATTTTTAGACAACTTGATTGTGGAATTATTATCACAGAAGATGGTACACTTTCGTTGACTAGCTCCAAGTCTTTCAAGAATTCTTATCATCCATACACTCTGACATGCACATGCGGCTGCTGCAATAAATTCAGCTTCAGTTGTTGATAGGCTTACAACAGGTTGCTTCTTTGAACTCCAAGACACAGCTCCTGAACTTAGTTTGAAGACATAACCTGAAGTGCTTTTCATATCATCAAGATCATCTGCATAACTTGAATCACTAAAGCCTACCAATGTTTCTTTCCCTTTTCTTTCATATAGAATTCCCAAATCTGATGTTCCTTGCAAGTATCGAAATACCCTTTTTATAGCCGCATTGTGTTGCTCAGTAGGCGATTCCATGAACCTGCTCAGTAAGCTTACTACATACATGATATATGGCCTTGTAGCTGTTAGATACATGAGAATTCCAATCTTTTGTTTGTAGACTGTTGCATCTACCTTTTTTTCCCCATTATTACCCTTTGTGAGTTTGCAACCTTGAACAATTGGATTCTTCACTGAATTGTAGTTGATCATTTGAAACCTTTCTAATACTTCCTTAACATACTTTGATTGGCTGATGAATATCCCTATTGCATTCTGAACTACTTCCACACCTAAGAAATATTTCATCAGACCAAGGTCTGTCATTTCAAATTCATGCATCATTGATCTTTTGAATGCCTCAAACATTTCAACATTGTTACATGTAAATATCAGATCATCTACATATAGGCTAACAATGAGTAATTCTCCATTCTTACCAGTTTTGACAAACAAAGTGGGCTCACTCGAACATTTTTCAAAACCCGTGTTCAAGAAATAAGACTCTATCTTACTGAACCAAGCCCATGGGGCTTGTTTTAGCCCATATAATGCCTTTTTTAATCGATACACCTCTCTTTCTGCTCTCGGAACTACATAGCCTTGTGGTTACTCTACATAAACCTTTTCATTAATTTCCCCATGTAAAAAGGCGCTTTTTACGTCAAGTTGGTAGACTTGCCAATTTCTGCTTGCAGCTAGGGCGAGAATCATTCTGATGGTGTCCCAACGAGCAACAGGTGCAAATACTTCAGTATAATCAATGCCAGCTTGTTGTGAGTACCCCTTTGCGACTAGTCGTGCCTTATGTTTATCTACATCTCCCTTTTCATTCAACTTTGTTTTAAAAACCAATTAAACCCCAATCATTTTAGCACCCTTTGGCAGGTCAATGAGCTCCCACGTTTCATTTTTCTTTATAGCCTTCATTTCTAGATCCATAGCTTCTCTCCATTTGGCATGTGTGGATGCTTCTTCATAACTGGTTGGATCATTTCTGATAGCAAGCATTACTAAATGTTGTAGTTCCTCATCATCAGATAGCCCTTCTCCACTTACAAAGTCATCCATGTATGGTGGTTGTCTTCTGATCCTCCCTTGAACTAGACTTGCACTAACTGGACTTTCATTTACTGGACTTGAAACATTTGAGCTTGAGGCACTTGAACTTCTGGTTGAATTATTATTGCTTGGACTTTCATCATGATTCTGTTCATCTTCATTGTGCCCCTGTATCTCCTCATCAGGTGTATGATCATCTTGTTCTTCATCATCTTCCCACCTTAAGACCATATTTGTTGTTTCTGTCTGTTTCCAGATCCATTGCTTCTCTTCATCAAAGACCACATCATGACTTGTCACAATTTTCTTTGAGTTTGGATCATACATTCGGTAGCCCTTTGATTCTTGACTAACTCCCATAAACACACATGTAAAGCTTTTGTTATCAAGCTTTTTACGATTCACATCAGGAATGTGGACGTGACCAACACACCCAAATATCTTGAAATATTCTACTGATGGTCTGAATCCGCTCCAGGCCTCTTCTGGTGTTTTATCTTTTACTGCTACTGTAGGACATCTGTTCAATACATGGACAACCCAGTTAACAACCTCAGGTCAGAACTCCAATGGAACCTTCTTATCATTCAACATACACCTAACCATGTTCATTAGTGTGCGATTTCTTCTTTCCGCCACACCGTTCTGTTGTGGTGAATAGGCAGCAGTGAGCTGTCTACGGATACCATTTGTGGCACAAAAATCATTAAAGGCGGAGGATGTAAACTCTCCACCTCGGTCGGTACGAAGGCAGCCAATAGAACAACTTATCTCCTTTTCAACCATGTTTTTAAATTTCTTAAACAACTCAAAAACCTCTGACTTTTCATTTAGAAAGTAGACCCACATCTTCCTGCTATAGTCATCGATAAGGGTAAGAACATACCTTTTCTGACTGTTTGATGTAGGGGTAATCGGACCACAGATGTCTGAGTGTATCAGCTGTAATGGTTGAGTGGCTCTCCAAGCACTTGATCTCTGAAACTTATCACGACTTTGCTTTCCCTCAACACATTTGGTGCATAACTTGGAGCTCGCTTTCAAGATGGGTAAGCCATTAACCATCTTCTTGTAAGCTAAGGTTCGTAACCCCTTCATGTGGAGGTGACCAAATCTTCTATGCCATAGACGCGTTATTGAGTCTGATGTTGCTTGAAGACACCGTGTAATTGGCTTGTTGGTGGCAAGCATGTATGCAAACAATATAAACATGCGATTTGTCGACATGTTTGATTTCATAATAAGTCCATTGACTTTATGAAATATTTTACACGTATTGTCTTGAATTAAAATTGCCAACTGTTTTTCTTGAAGCTGCCCAATACTCAATAAGTTGTTTTGCAATTCTGGAATGTAAAATACCTCGCTAATGTTATGCTTCCTGCCATCCACTTCGATTCGAATGTTCCCCTTTCCCATAACAGTCATCCTTGAGCCATTTCCTAGTCTGACCGAATGCCTGTAAGACTTGTCTAGTTCAACGAACCAACTTATGTCTCCGCTCATGTGATTACTACAACCCGAATCAAGAAACCATATTGCTTCTCTGTGTGAGTTATGCGTTTCAACATACGACATAAGCAACATTTCTTCATCTTCATTAAAGGTTGTCTGGCTGGCGTAATGTGCCGATTGATCTGGACATTCATATGCAAAATGTCCTAATTTATGACAATTATAACATTCAATTGTGGATTTGTCAAAGCTTCTTCCTCGTCCTCTTCCCCTTCCTCTATAGTTGCCACGTCCTCTACCCCTTGGAGAAGACTTGAACTCTTCTCTTCCTACTGAACTTTGATCAGCGGTGACGACCTTTAGGGCTTGCTCTTCTTCCTCTTTTCCTTGCATACGTTGTTCATGAACAAGTAGACTTCCATGGAGTTCATTAATACTCAACCTTTTCAGATCATGAGATTATTCAATAGAGCAGACAACATAGTTAAATCTTGGGGTCATTGACCTTAAGATTTTCCCCACCACTACACTTGAATCCATATTTTCTCCACTGATCTTCATTTTGTTAACCACAGCAAGCGTTCTTGACAAGTAGCTATCAACTTTCTCTCCTTCCTTCATGCTTAGCAGTTCGTACTCTCTTTTCAGGGCTTGAAGTTGTGCTTGTTGGACTTTAGAGGAGCCCTGATATGTCTGTTGCATGGCATCCCAAATCTGTTTGGACGTATCATCTTCCACAATTGTCTCCAATACTTCTCGAGGAATAGATTGGTATAAGTAATTCTTTATCTTCAGGTCTTTCAACTTGTGTGTATGAATTTGAGTTTGATTTCCACCTGCAGGCACTCCATGCTCAACAATACTCCAGTATTCCTTGGAAAGCAGAAAATTCTTCATGAGTTTTGCCCACTGAAGATAGTACCCATCGAACATCGGAATATTTGGAGCATTGAACTTCACGGTGGTTTCTTCTTCCATCCTTTTCAATCTCTCCTTCTCTCGTGTTTACCGCTCTTGATTAATCTCTCTTGCTCTCGTGTTTATCACTCTCGGATCAGGCCTCGTGATAGCTCTGATACCACTGTTAGTACTAGTATTAAAGAACCCACAAATGGTAGCTATAAAGCTTGAGTTTATTCATCTGCAAAAGGGGCTATATAAAGCCAAACAATAAAGAAAAAGTCTAAGGTGTACCCACGTAGTACACAGGCTAAACACGTGGCTAAGAAAGAATCAAAAGCTAATCCCTTATACATCGGGAATGCTAAACAGAACAAAGATTTATTCAAAAACATCTTCAGGGACTAAACATGCAGCTTTTGCCAAACACGGAGACCATCTATGTAAAAATTCCAAGCTTTGGACTACGGTGCAGAGATGTGCAAACCACATAGAACAAAACTGTAATTTAGCCTACTCGTAATATTTTCAAAAGTTGGACGTAAATTGCAGAACAGTGCAAGCCACAGGGATAGAAAGTGTAAAATAGAATTAAAAACTACAGGGACCAAAACTGTAATTTGGAATTAAATACTACACGGACCGGTAATTTCCAAAATAAAAAACTACATCTGTTTAACAATAGAACCTTGAAACTTGGTAAACAATTTTTTTTAGTTTGCATAACATCTAATGCCAAACGTGATAAAATTTTAAAAAATATTTAAGTTGCACTACGTAAAAGCATTGTTTCAAGTTGATAATTTAAAAAATCAAACTTAATATGTTTATATAAAAATGGAATGGTATCCACCACACAAATGCTTCATATGATTGACCTTGAACTTCAGTGACGGAGCTTGAACATACGAGTTGGGGGCCGAAACTAAAATATATATAAATTTTGAAGAACAGGGGGGCCACAGTGAATTTTTTTTGTTTTGGGTCTAATATGTAAAGTTTTTAATAGTAATGGACTAATTCTAAAAAAAAAACAGGGGGTCACCACCCCCCCTCGCCCTTAATAAGATCCGTCCATGCTGGCTTGAACATCAAGATATTAGCAGAAAACTTTATACAACAATGAGCAAAGAAAATCCAGTTTGAAATTTCTTTGCCACCTGTTTTTGCTCCATCCACCCCCATCCAGTTGAGTAACCAGATGGTATACCACCATTGATGAAATGGTTACTTTAAAATATTCTGCCCAAGAAAATTAAAATTTATAAAATAAAATTTCCTTTAATCTTATTAAATATTGAATAGAACAAAAAAAAAGACCAAACATAAAAAAAGAAACAACCAAAACAAAAAAGATTACACCTGAACATAATTTATAAGCCAACTTAAGCCACCTCGAAATGGGCTATAAATGATAATAACTCTTAGATGCTTACCTACATAATATATGAGATACATAGCACAAAATAAAATTGTGGATGTAAATTAAACCTACAATAGTATTTCAAGTGTCCATCAAACAGAGTATGAAACTTAACCACATTCAGCTCAAGATTCAAGAACCATAAAGGACTGAAACATGTAAAATTCTAAAAACTTAAACGACATTCCAACATACCTGCACCAAATCATAACTGACCGTACAATAGGGTATCTCATTGTCCTGTTCAAATCAAAAATTACTCAGTTGCAGGCCTAAACCTAAAAACACAGAATCAGATGAAATAAATTAAACATTGGCGTCGATAGGTCTAGCATGAAATAAAAACTTTAGAACTGGGTCAGATTAAAAAAAAATGGTACCTGAAACTGATTGTCACTTTTACATGCAGAAATCATGGAAAATACGAAATCCTCCAGAACTTGAAGTACATCATCGTTACATGGGGAATGCAAGCATACAGAGAAATTACATAATTCAAGAAAATCAAAATAAAATATAATCAACTAATGAATAAGGTAAAATAAAATGGAATGACTACTTTAATTGGGTTAGGCATTTCAGCGAACGCCTTATGGGCATGCATGTGATAGGGTTCAATTTTATAATCGGTTTCCATCCACAACCTGCAAATATGAGCAATCAAATCAACTTCCAAATAAAACAGACAGACGATCTTAAACTACGTGAAATACTTAGAAAACGAAGTAAGAAAATCAAACCTACAACTGACGAATTTAGGTCGCGTAAGAATCCGTTCTGTAACTGTAGAAAATTAAAAAATCTTGTATTGAAAACTAGGGGTGAGCATTTGGACCGGTGGACCGGACCAGACCGTTTTTTTGGACCCCTGGGCCGGTTCTCGGTTATAGGAATCCATCAAAACCGGTTCGGTTTTTTTCTCGGTCCGGTCCAGTTTTTACCGGGTTTAGAACCGGTTGGACCCGATTTAAAAAAAATGTAATCTGTGAAAATTTTTAAAAAATCATAACTCATTCGTTTTAAGTCGGATTGACACGCAGTTTTCCAACGTTTAATTTACACTTTGTAGATGAATTTAGACTATAAATTTGTTGATTTTGGTACTATATTCAATGAGCTACAGTTTTTCAAAGTTGAGCTATCAAAGCTGAAAAATTTCAGCTTTTCAGCAACATTTTTAAAATTTTGTAATCTGTGAAAATTTGTAAACAACCATAACTCATTCGTTTTAAGACGGATTGACACGCGGTTTTTTCCAACGTTTAATTTACAGTTTGTAGATGAATTTAGACTATAATTTTGTTGATTTTGGTATTATATTCAATGAGTTACAGTCTTTCAAAGTTGAGCTATCAAAGCTGAAAAATTTCAGCTTTTCAGCAAGATTTTTAAAATTTTGTAATCTGTGAAATTTTTTAAACAACCATAACTAATTCGTTTTAAGTTGGATTGACCTACAGTTTTTTTTTCCAACATTTAGTTTACAGTTTGTAGATGAATTTAGACTATAATTTTATTGATTTTGGTCACTGAGTTACAATCCTTCAAAGTTGAGGTATCAAAGCTGAAATATTTCAACTTTCTAACTATTATTTTAGACTATAATTCTGAATGTTACTTATCTTTGACAGATAAATCATATGAAAAGGATCTTGGTGAAATTGATTTATATGTTAGTTTCTTTTATTTGGAAAATTAATTTTGTAAGTTATAATTGATGGGTTTTGAGCACTACATCATTCCTATGGTGTACATGCAAACCCTAAAGCTTTGGTTCTAGTTTGTCTAATGAAAATGCAATAATCATCCAAAGCTCATAAACCCTAGATCTAGCATACAATAATCAATATTATCATAATAAAGGATTTAGATCTTAGCTTTGATAGTTATGTAGCAATAACAATCTATTCCTTCTTGTAATTGGCTTCTGAAAGCTTAGTGCCTCAAATGTTGCACCTCTAATGGAGTCACAAACACCATGAGCAACAAGATGACGTAGGAAAATGAGGAGGAGCACCAAAAACGACCAAGAACCCTTAGGGATTACTTCCACACATTTTTGGGGACTTAGGGGTTCCTTATATAGTAAGTGTGACAACCCGAAAATTTTTGGCTTGTAAGTTCAGCCATTCAATCCAACCGAGTGTCAGACTCGTTTCTGCTATCTTTTAGCCTTGTTTAGAGTATGTTTAAGGGTTCAAAGCTCAGTACATTCAAGCATTGGGTATAGGATTGAATTGCGTAAGTTCTTCGCGTCGAAATCGAGCCGAACACTCCATTAGAGGGAGTGTACTGCCGTACACATGAGTGTACAGCCGTACACACTTGTGTGTGCAGCCGTACACCCATGTTGGCCGTACACCCCCTCCATAAGAGTGATATCCCTTCATTCCTAAGCCATTTCTTCAGTTTCCAAGTCAAGAACTCGAGTTTTCTCTCAACTATCATCAAGCTTTTCACCCCGATCTTCAAGAATGTAAGCCTTTCTTCCGTTTTGATTTGTTGTTATCCTTCTTAACCTAGTAACACCCTTTGATTTCATCCACGGAAATCATCTTTTGACTAGATCTTCAAATCTTCATCCATTTCACCAAGAAAACCAAGAACACACACTTGTTCTTGGTGATTGTGAACCCTCTTGAGCCTCCAAATCGTAAGTACTCCTTCCCTATGCTTACAACATGTTAGTGTCACACCCCCAAACCTGAACGGCGGAAACATTCGGGGGCGGAGGACGTCATGTACAGTATCATAACAAATGTAAAATAGTAATCAAAACAACAACAACCATTGTATTGATAATAAAGTGTTTACATTGAATACATAAAGTAGATAGTGTGATTTCAAAAGTAGATGACCAAAACAAAGACTTGAAGCTACTATGCTCCATCTTCTTGACACTTGTACGACTACCTGCTTATTAGATTCCTGAGAATACAAGTGATTTGGAAAGTGTATCAACATTTAAGTTGGTGAGTTCATAAGTATTTGATTTAGAAGGTAAGTTTATTGTTTCTTGAAAATGTTCGTATGATATTACAGAAAATCCTATATTTTCTTAATAGCTTGAAGTGTAGCCCTTAGCATTGATGGCAAAATATATTTGATCCTTACGTTTAAAGAGTGATATATGATACTTTGAATTTGTATATGAAAAGTGACCAATGTTAGTTCCTACTGTGATTACTTAGTGCATATAAGTTATATAAACTCAAAGACTTGAACCGGCAGTCGATTGTGTGAATCTGCCCTAAGTCCACAACCAAACAAGGAACAGGAGATAAGGCAGAAATCAAACATTCCACTGTCTATCAAATCTTCATTTTATATAACCCAAACATATCTACCAACTAGTCGTATCAATATGTAACTATATGTATATGTTTCCAGAAAATCCGATATTTTCTCATAAAAGGAGTTATGAATCTTTGTTTGTATAGAATGAAGGTGTCGAACTAGGAAAAACCTATATTTTCCTAACAGTGGAGAGTAGTCTCAAATGTCCAAGACTATGATTTTGTAAGTAAATATGTCATACTTAAAATAATGAGGCATAGTTTTATTAGTAAATAAAACTATAAGAAGTTTGTAATTTGACGCAGGAAAAACCTATATTTTCCTAACAATGAGGAGTAGTCTCAAATGTCCAAGACTATGATTTGTAAGTAAATATGTCATACTTAGTTCGGTATCTTGTAGTTTTATTAATAAGTAAAACTAAATGAAGATGTGTTTACCCTGAGTTTTGAATGTGTTGATAATAACCTATCATGATTACCTAGTTCCTACGAATTATATATAACTAAGATTTGAACCGGCAGTCGATTGGGTGAATATGCCCTAAGTCCACAACCAAACAAGGAACAGGAAATGAGGCGGAAATCATACATTCCACTGTCTATCAAGTAAAAGCCATATATAACCCTAATGTAAATACGAAGTAATCATATAGTTATTATCCCTTTGAGGTTGATTGAGTTACGTATTACTAAGAGTCATTGTTTCCGTGTTGTGAGTTCCTATAACCATGCTAATATGACGGATATCCTTACTGTAAATGACATTTGTCACCCCGGGTCGACTGTAGCTAACAGTCAAGGAGCGGGATTGTCAGTCCCGTATAGATCTATACACAAATTCATGCTCTCCATCCAGGAGACTCTGGTTATAAGTGATGGACTTTCGTTTATTACTAAACAAAGCCGCTGTCTCATAGATGATTCGCTAACAATAAGTTCACTAGTAATATATGAAAAACCTTTTAGTAAATAAAAATAACGATTTTTATTTATGACCTTGTACGATAGAAAAAGTGGATTGATTTGTAAAGTTTAATCAATATAATTTATATGATTTTGTATGAAAAGATTATCCTTTCGACGGTGTTAATAACAACATAATGATGAGATATATTTACTTGTAACTACATGGTGTTATAGTTGAAATGGTTAGCCTTGATATAATGTAGTATGCAAACGTATAAATAAAATGTATTTCATTTATAAAACATATTGTATCCCATAAGGGTAAAGTTGTGTTGTGAGGTGTTTTGCATGTTAACAATTTCCATATGATAGTTATAAAAGCAACATGAAAGGTATAGCAAAAGATTGATGTTTTCACTCGGGATTAACCGGGTGTTTACTTGTATTCCCCCCCCCCCCTATAAAACATATAAAAAGTTTAGAAAAGTGTAGGGGGTATGAACTCACCTGATAGAAGTGGTGAGTTGAAGAAGGCGAGACTAAAGTCGGGCAGTACTTCGACTGGAAAGAAGCAAGTTCCTCGGGAACTTCGGGACTTTGAGCCTTGCGTCGTGTGCTAGGGTTGTTATCGGGGCTTCGGGGTGGTCTCGGGATGCTTAACACAGAGTAGAAGTGGGAGAGAGAATAGGAATGAGCAGCCAAACTCGAAAGGCTTCAATTTCTATATATAGGCTAAAAATCAAAGTTCACGTCGTGAGTTTTGCCAATTCACGTCGTGAGTTTGTCCCGATTCGTCATGGAATGCGTCATCTGTCAAGTGGCTCTGAAATGGTCAGTCAGACTGTTCACGTCGTGAACTCTGAAAAATCTGACACAGCGTTGAAACTCGTGCCTCGAACTTCAGAAATTTATATCTTTCGCATACGAGCTCCGTTTTTGACGTTCTTTATATCGAAGCGTAGGTGAGATTATTCTCTACAACTCTCGTTTAGACTCCGTTGGCTAATTTTGACTTTATTTTTAATATATTATCAATATATTATTTTTAGTAGGCCTAGACAGGAAAACTCTGTTAGAAATCCATAACTTCTTCGTCCGATGTCCGTTTTCGTCAGACTTTTTACCGTTGTAATACCATTGATGAGATATTCGATTCTCGTTTAGGTCATGTTGGCAAAAAGTCGCTCGATCTCGATTTCGAGTTTTTAGCTGTCTACTGCTATGTCCGAAACTTCGAAAAATCATAACTTCCTCATATGAAGTCAGATTTGGGCGTTCTTTTTATGTATGTTCACGGTTTTGGGATATCTACGACTTTCATTTAGACACCTAAGGTTGAAAAGTATTTTATTGAAATTTCTCGTTTTATGCTTAACAGTGTTTTACCGGTATTGTCGCGTATCTTCGATCAGTCATAACTTCTTCGTTATAACTCGGATTTTAGTGTTCTTTATATTTTTGGAAACCTATTTACGATATCTACCACTTAGAATACTCAATTATGGTTACTAAACAAATTTATTTTTGACCTAATTTTCCTGGTGTTACATTATCCCCCTGTTAGAGAGAATTTCGTCCCGAAATTTACATTTTAAAGTGAGAATGGATTTGGGAGTTGGAGTTGGGTTCATCATTACAGATAGAAAGGGTTTCGTAGTTGTCGGTTACTACGAAGGGTCTTCCCTTAGCACATGGAGCTGGTATGGTGAGGACCAAGCCCATCCATGTCGAATGGCGATGTCGGAACTTCTCCTTGTAACAGTTGTTAAGATGATTAGGAAAAAGTGTTCGTTAACGCGATAGTGCATTCTACGTATGTGTTTTCAGTGCATTTTAGTTTATCCTTGTTATTACTACTGCGAAAATTGTACTTCGTTTAGCGATTGTTTGGACGTGAAAGTAATTTATAACTACTTTTTATTCGGTACTAGATTTTAGTAAAAAGTTAAGCTTTATATATATTTTACTGGGAAAAGCATACCGTTGTTCATAGGGGTTCCGGCGTAGTCTCTCCGGCGGTGATCATTAGTATTCTTCCATCTCTGCCAGAGTTCCTTGTTGTTGGACAATCCCTCTGGAAGTGTCCAGTTTCGCCACACCTGTAACAGCCAGGAATCTGCGAGATAGGTTGTGCCGGTACTCTACAGAAACGAGTAGTGTGTCCCTTCCTATTGCAGTTCTTGCAATGCATCCTCCGACAAGCTCCTGTGTGATGAAAGTTACACTTATTGCATTTCGGATGGTTCCCAGCATATCGACTAGTAGGTGCTGGATTGGTAGATGTTGTGGTAGCATGAACAACCACTATTTGTTGTCTTTTCGAGGCTTCTTGTGTTTTTGGTCCCTCTTCCTCATTCCACGACTTCCGCTTATAGTCGTCCACTTTTGTTAGCTCAGGAGTGGGGGTCATCATGCCTTGGCGGACTTCATGGTCGATGAGTCTCTGGGCCAAGCGTTTAACGCTATCGAAAGTAGTTGGGTTTGAAGCTAATACATGTCCTTGAATCTGAGGAGATAGTCCCCAGATGTATCTCTCTACTTTCTTGTTTTCCGGGGTAACCATCTCGGGGCATAGTGCTGCTAGGTCACTGAATCTATCAGTATATGCCAATATATCAGAGCTTGTCATAGTAAGGTTCCACAGTTCTTGCTCTAGCTTCTGTATCTCGCCCCTTGGGCAGTACTCTTCTATCATCATTGCTTTCAGGCCTTCCCAGCCTATTGAATTTGCCATTGTGAGTGTTAGTGACTTGACATGGCTATTCCACCATGTAAGGGCCCTGTCTGAGAAGGTGCATGCAGCAAACTTAACTTTGCTTCCTTCCGGGCACGTACATATCTCGAATACCGATTCTGCTTTTTCGAACCATTGCATCAGAGTAATGACTCCCCCGCTTCCACTAAAGGATTTGGGTTTGCAGTTCATGAAGTCTTTGTATGTACACTCCCTAGAGTGTCCGTGGCTATTTCCGAAGTTAAAGTTGTTAGTACCACTTCCCGCCCACTGGCACCATTCGCATGAATTTGAGTCATGACAGTTGCTACAGCGGCAGTTATGACAGCCTGGAACGCAACAGGATCAAACTGTGGTGGAGGCGGTGGTGGATTTGTTGACACGTTGCTATTACACCTGTTATATCTACGAGGAGGCATCCTTCTGTTAGAAGATGAAAGGTTGGTAAGATATTGGCAGTGGTTATAAGTCGAATGTCATAAGAACTTGGCTATCTTAGCTTTGAATGCATCATGATTCGAAAGTGTTTTGCAAACAATTCATAACAGAGGTTTATATATAAAATAAACTTATGAATTTTTGATATTGAATATCCTTAATTGAAATTCCGTGATTCGATTTACTGTTATTTGTCATGTCGGAAAAAGCATTAAGCATAACACGTAGTGTGAGTAGTGTAATCACTAACTCACTAGGTTATATTAGTTATTAGTATGACGCATCAGGTCCTTGATGATTTCTCTATTTCTTTGATCCTCGTCTGTTCCCTTCTCGGGATTCTCTTTATGAGTCACTTTTTAATCTTCCTTGACTCCTCTGTTGACTGATGTAATGGAGTGGTTATATCTAACTATGTTGTTGTGCGAGAATGGGGATGTTAAAGAATATTAATAGTTTTTATGGTGATCCTCATTGGGTCCTCCTATAATTATGCAGCATACACCAATTGTATATAATTGAGATTAAATAGACTTTCGATTAAGTGATCCTACCCTAAAACCACAACCAAACAAGGAACAGGTAGTAGAGTGAAGATCACTACTTCTAAGTCTATGAAATCTTAATTATATATAACCTTGGAGCATACACTCCGCAATTATAGACCTGCCAGCAAGGGTCTTTTAGTTTTCACATAAGGTATCTTATTGTACTTAAAATACTTCTATAGTATTTTTAACTTTATGTTTGGTTCCCTAGTTTCTTTGTATGAAAAGTTTGGTAAGTTTTAGACCTTGTTGCAACACCACGACCATTCCTAGGCATATGCTAATCATCTCTCGAATGAATATAGTTGATCAGGTTATATTCATCCCAGACCTGATTATATATTCCAAGGCCTACTCGTGCTATTCAACAATCTTAATACTTTTGTTTTGTTTTAATTATGATACTTTCTTTGTATATATGTTCGCGTGTATACTTTTACAAAAATATTTTTATATTTAAAAGTATAACTCTTGGTAAGAGTGTTTTAGTCCCATTGTATTTATAGTTGTATATCTTTTATAAGTTGATATACTTAGTTCACTATAAACAATGCTCTGATACCAATCTGTCACACCCCCAAACCTGAACGGCGGAAACATTCGGGGGCGGAGGACGTCATGTACAGTATCATAACAAATGTAAAATAGTAATCAAAGCAACAACAACCACTGTATAGATAATAAAGTGTTTACATTGAATACATAAAGTAGATAGTGTGATTTCAAAAGTAGATGACCAAAACAAAGACTTGAAGCTACTATGCTCCATCTTCTTGACACTTGTACGACTACCTGCTTATTAGATTCCTGAGAATACAAGTGATTTGGAAAGTGTATCAACATTTAAGTTGGTGAGTTCATAAGTATTTGATTTAGAAGGTAAGTTTATTGTTTCTTGAAAATGTTCGTATGATATTACAAAAAATCCTATATTTTCTTAATAGCTTGAAGTGTAGCCCTTAGCATTGATGGCAAAATATAGTTGATCCTTACGTTTAAAGAGTGATATATGATACTTTGAATTTGTATATGAAAAGTGACCAATGTTAGTTCCTACTGTGATTACTTAGTGCATATAAGTTATATAAACTCAAAGACTTGAACCGACAGTCGATTGGGTGAATCTACCCTAAGTCCACAACCAAACAAGGAACAGGAGATAAGGCAGAAATCAAACATTCCACTGTCTATCAAATCTTCATTTTATATAACCCAAACATATCCACCAAGTAGTCGTATCAATATGTAACTATATGTATATGTTTCCAGAAAATCCGATATTTTCTCATAAAAGGAGTTATGAATCTTTGTTTGTATAGAATGAAGGTGTCGAACCAGGAAAAACCTATATTTTCCTAACAGTGGAGAGTAGTCTCAAATGTCCAAGACTATGATTTTGTAAGTAAATATGTCATACTTAAAATAATGAGGCATAGTTTTATTAGTAAACAAAACTATAAGAAGTTTGTAATTTGACGCAGGAAAAACCTATATTTTCCTAACAATGAGGAGTAGTCTCAAATGTCCAAGACTATGATTTGTAAGTAAATATGTCATACTTAGTTCGGTATCTTGTAGTTTTATTAATAAGTAAAACTAATTGAAGATGTGTTTACCCTGAGTTTTGAATGTGTTGATAATACCCTATCATGATTACCTAGTTCCTACGAATTATATATAACTAAGATTTGAACCGGCAGTCGATTGGGTGAATATGCCCTAAGTCCACAACCAAACAAGGAACAGGAAATGAGGCGGAAATCATACATTCCATTGTCTATCAAGTAAAAGCCATATATAACCCTAATGTAAATACGAAGTAATCATATAGTTATTATCCCTTTGAGGTTGATTGAGTTGCGTATTACTAAGAGTCATTGTTTCCGCGTTGTGAGTTCCTATAACCATGCTAATATGACGGATATCCTTACTGTAAATGACATTTGTCACCCTGGGTCGACTGTAGCTAACAGTCAAGGTGCGGGATTGTTAGTCCCGTATAGATCTATACAAAAATTCACGCTCTCCATCCAGGAGACTCTGGTTATAAGTGATGGACTTTCGTTTATTACTAAACAAAGCCGCTGTCTCACAGATGATTCGCTAACAATAAGTTCACTAGTAATATATGAAAAACCTTTTAGTAAATAAAAATAACGATTTTTATTTATGACCTTGTACGATAGAAAAAGTGGATTGATTTGTAAAGTTTAATCAATATAATTTATATGATTTTGTATGAAAAGATTATCCTTTCGACGGTGTTAATAACAACATAATGATGAGATATATTTACTTGTAACTACATGGTGTTATAGTTGAAATGGTTAGCCTTGATATAATGTAGTATGCAAACGTATAAATATAATGTATTTCATTTATAAAACATATTGTATGCCATAAGGGTAAAGTTGTGTTGTGAGGTGTTTTGCATGTTAACAATTTCCATATGATAGTTATAAAAGCAACATGAAAGGTATAGCAAAAGATTGATGTTTTCACTCGGGATTAACCGGGTGTTTACTTGTATTCCCCCCCCCTATAAAACATATAAAAAGTTTAGAAAAGTGTAGGGGTATGAACTCACCTGATAGAAGTGGTGAGTTGAAGAAGGCGAGACTAAAGTCGGGCAGTACTTCGACTGGAAAGAAGCAAGTTCCTCGGGAACTTCGGGACTTCGAGCCTTGCGTCGTGTGCTAGGGTTGTTATCGGGGATTCGGGGTGGTCTCGGGATGCTTAACACAAAGTAGAAGTGGGAGAGAGAATACGAATGAGCAGCCAAACTCGAAAGGCTTCAATTTCTATATATAGGCTAAAAATCGAAGTTCACGTCGTGAGTTTTGCCAATTCACGTCGTGAGTTTGTCCCGATTCGTCATGGCATGCGTCATCCGTCAAGTGGCTCTGAAATGGTCAGTCAGACTGTTCACGTCTTGAATTTTAGTGTTCACGTCGTGAACTCTGAAAAATCTGACACAGCGTTGAAACTCGTGCCTCGAACTTCAGAAATTCATATCTATCGCATACGAGCTCCGTTTTCGACGTTCTTTATATCCAAGCGTAGGTGATATTATGATCTACAACTCTCGTTTAGACTCCGTTGGCTAATTTTGACTTTATTTTTAATATATTATCAATATATTATTTTTAGTAGGCCGGGACAGGAAAACTCTGTTAGAAATCCATAACTTCTTCGTCCGATGTCCGTTTTCGTCAGACTTTTTACCGTTGTAATACCATTGATGAGATCTTCGATTCTCGTTTAGGTTATGTTGGCAAAAAGTCGCTCGACCTCGATTTCGAGTTTTTAGCTGTTTACTGCTATGTCCGAAACTTCGAAAAATCATAACTTCCTCATATGAGGTCAGATTTGGGTGTTCTTTTTATGTATGTTCACGGTTTTGGGATATCTACGACTTTCATTTAGACACCTAAGGTTGAAAAGTATTTTATTGAAATTTCTCGTTTTATGCTTAACAGTGTTTTACCGGTATTGTCGCGTATCTTCGATCAGTCATAACTTCTTCGTTATAACTCGGATTTTAGTGTTCTTTATATTTTTGGAAACCTAGTTACGATATCTACCACTTAGAATACTCAATTATGATTACTGAACAAATTTATTTTTGACCTAATTTTGTTGGTGTTACAGTTAGGAACACTAGATTAACACCCTAAAAACAACCAAAACTTAAGATCATAAGGAGTGTACAGCCGTACACCCATGTGTGGCTGTACACCCCTCAAAACACCCCTAAAGGGGCTCCAAAATGCAATTCTAGCTTCAACACTTGATGAGCAATTGTCCCACAAGCTTCCCTATCATTAAAAGACACTTTTGTACACTTGTTACCATGAGTGTACGGCCGTACACCCATGCCCGCACACTCCATTTTGTTGCCGTACACTCCCCTTAGATGAATCACATGTGATTCTAACACTTGGTCCAAGTGTTTCATAGTCCCTAAAGGTGTTTCCTTGTATGTGGTTGCTTCTAAACACCATTTTCATGCCAATATATGCCATTATATGTCATTTAGGACTCGTTTGTGTCTCGGGACTTCATTCGTGGAACTTCTCATGCTTACACGCATATTCGTTTAAATCACCCACATAAGGTGAGTTCATACCCCTATCATCAATCTTTTAAACTGTTTTAAATGCTTTTAAGGGGGGGGGGGGAATACAAGTTGAACACAATGATAATTGTGTAAATGTTTGTTATAAACATCTTTCAAAAGATTACTTATGTCTTTTATAAGTGATCAAAACATTTCAAAAACTCTTTTTAAGTTATGTTACTTTATAGTTTATAAAACTCCGTTTTTAAAGTACAATCATAACTTAGTAGATAAATGAGTCTTTTCAATAACAGTTCAAGTAAACATAGTAGTAAACTATAGTAGGTATAGTTTAGGGGTTCAGTTCATACTAGATGCTAGAACATACTATAAAGACAATCAGGGAGGTAAATATAATACACGATAACATAGAGATCATACTATAAAGAGAAACAGGGAGGTAGATACAATACGCGATAACATAGAGAACATGCTATAAAGAGAAACAGGGAGGAAGATACAATACAATAGAGAGACACAGTATACACTATACACTATAACAAAAAGAACATAATAAATGCTATAGCAGAAGAACAATACATGATCTAATTATACCAATAATCACTAACTCATTGTTCTAAACAAAAGGTGATAGTAAATTAGGTATACATGATCATATAACTTTAATGTGAATTTACACGGCCTAGCAATTTGTTTGCGGAAGTGGCGTTTGGTCCCCAAAATCTCTTGCAGGGAGAGCGTATAGTATGGGTACTATTCATCACATTATGACCTTAATAAAACAAACATGTTTTAAGGTAATCAGTACGTCAGGATGTCAATTCAAAAGACAACTAAGTACTTACATTTTCCCATTACTTTCATATTGTGACAGTTCCACTTGAAAGTTAATGCAAGCTATTTTCGAGTTAAGATAGTTATAAACTAGGGAAAACTTACATCTTTTCAAACTACAAACAGAACAGTCGAGTCTAGTACCTTCAATAGAGAGAGGCCTATAATTATAACTTTATTATTCCTTAGTTTATACATTAGGAATATATATTAATCGGATCTGACAAGTAGTAGGATGTGTGCTTTCCGCTTCATTTCTTGTTCCTTGTTTGGTTGTGGGCTTAGAGCAGATTCACCCAGCCTACTATCTATCCGATCTTAGCTATATATAGATGTTCTGTATACACCAAGTAATCATAAGGGGTACCAGGTATGGGCCAGGTCATAGGACACTAATTCAATGCACCGTTTTCTAGTACAAAACGTACTTTTTGAATAGAAAATTTGGTATACAAAAGTAGAAACTTACCAGTAAAGGGTTTAATCCATTTTATTAAACCAGTATAAACTTAAAGGAGCTTAGGTTGTTAATTCTATGATACCTTAGTTTATATATCAGGGTTATATATAATTAATACCTGATAGGTAGTTGGATGTGTGCTTTCCGCCTCATTTCCTGTTCCTTGTTTGGTTATGACCTTAGGGCAGATTCACACAATTAACTATCTGTTCGATATTAGATTATATATAGCTAGTATAAACTAAGTGATTATAGAAGGAACCACCGTGGTTACCATTTTTACTAAAAGAAATAAGGGCTTTCTTAAAGAATCTTTTCATCAAATATAAAGGAACTATTACAGTTAACTCCGTGAGTACCAAATGAATACGCCAGGGTTATATACAACGATGATCTAACAAACAATGGGATGTGTGCCTTCCGCCTCATTTCCTGCTCCTTGTTTGGTTGTGGGCTTAGGGCAGATACATACAACCGATTGTTTGTTTACTCTGGGTTTTATATAACTTGTATCCATTTAGTACTCATAGAAAGGCTTGTAGAGTCATTTTTACTTATCTTTCATCAAAGCGGGAAATATAGGATTTTCTGGAGGAACAGACGAACTTTTCTAAACAGAACTTACAAATTACTACAAATTTCTTACAACTTACTTACATCGCTAAAATCTTATGAACTCACCAGCTTAAATGCTGATCTACTCTTTCAAAATAACTTGTATTCTCAGGAGACCAGTAGACAGGTACGCGCACTGGGATTCAGAAGATGGAGCAGTATAGCTTCATGTCTTATTTTTGTTATTTGCTTTGTAGTCTATGTTATGTGAACCACATACTTTGTAAACACTTTCTTTCTAACGAAATGATTGTTTATTACTTTGATTACTATGATGCATGTCTTGTGATACTAAACATGACGTCCTCCACCCCCGAACGTTTCCGCCGTTCCGGTTTTGGTATGTGGCAGATTGGTATCAGAGCATTGTTTATAGTGAACTAAGTATATCAACCGATAAAAGATATACAACTATAAATACAATGGGGCCGAAGTGCTCTGGATAATAATATATTTTAAATATATAAAGATACCTTATAAAAGTATACATACGTGTTCACACATATATACATACTAGAACAAGTATCACAAGAAGAACAGAACATAAGTATTTAAAGGTTGAACACTGCGGTCAAACCTAGACAGTTATGTAATCACATCTAGGATCAATATAGCCTGATCAACTATATTCATTCGAGATGTGACCGCCATATGTTTGGGAGTGATGTGGTGTTGCAATAGTCTTAAAACTTACCTAACGCTAGTGAAGGGATTTCTAGATCAGTACATAAGGATAAGATACTATGGGAGTATTTTATGTCACTATAACACGACAACAAGTTTAAAACATACCAAGTTCATTACATTAAACTACTATAGGAGTATTTTAGGCACTCTAAATAACTTATGTGATAATTTAAAAGACCCTTACGGATAGGTCTATAATTTTGGAGTGTATACTTCCAAGGTTTTATATAATTGAGATTTTATAGACTTAGAATTTGTGATCTATGCTTAACTACCTGTTCCTTGTTTGGTTGTGGTTTTGGAGTGGAATCAATTATTCGAAGGTCTATTTAATCTTAAATTATATACAACTTGTATACATTGTGCAATTATAGAAGGACTCTGTAAGGATCCCCCATAATGTTTCACTTAAATCTCATAGATTCTTTAGTCACTTCCATTCTCGCACGACAAACCCAGATAGATGTAACCACTTCCTCATAGCAGTCAACAGAAGAGTCAAGGAGGAACGAGATCAGGTTCAGGAGAAACTTTCAAAGAAGGATCAACCGAAGTAACCAAAACGTTTTATGCGTCACACTAATAAATAATAATCTTGGTTAACTTAATGAGTTAGTGGAGACGCTGCTCACATTATGTGTTAGGATTATTTTCTTTACATGCAACTGGTAACAGTTATTCAGGTCACAGATATTCATTCGAGGATAGCCATTTCTAATTCATAAAGTTTATTTGGTATAGACTCTTTTATGAATTGCTTCCAGAACCCTGTGAAAGTCAGGACCCGATACACTCAGAACTAGGATAACCTTGTCTTTCAGCGTTCGGCTTATATCCACTGCTATAGACTTATTCCATCTCATCTTTGTATTCTTTTAGCAAAGATGCCTCCTCGCAGATCAAACAGACGCACTACTCCGATAACTCCAACTCCAACGCCACAATTCGATCCTGTTGCTCTCTAAGTAGCGATATCCTCCGTAGTGGCAACTGCTCTAGCTCACTTCGGCGAAAGTGGTACATTCGGATCTGGTAGCGGTACCCACTTATCCAACCCCGGAGTTACTCACAAACACCCAAGGGAGTGTTCGTACAAGGACTTCATGAACTGTAAACCAAATTCGTTTAATGGAAATGGTGGAGTCATCGCTCTGATGCGATGGTTCGAGAAAACAGATTCGGTCTTCGAAATATGTTCATGCCCAGAAGGGAGCAAAGTGAAGTTTGCTGCCTGCACCTTCTCCGACAGAGCCCTGACATGGTGGAACAACCATGTTAAGTCGCTGACCCTATCAGTGGCTAACTCAATAGGTTGGGAGAACCTAAAAGAGTTAATGCTGGAAGAATACTGCCCGATGGGCGAAGTTCAAAAGCTGGAACATGAACTATAGGAGCTCACGATGGTTGGCTCAGACATAGTGGCCTACACTGACAGGTTTAGCGACCTGGCAGCACTATGCCCCGGGATGGTTACCCCGGAGAGCAAGAAGATAGAAAGATACATCTGGGGTCTAACTGCCCCGACCCAAGGAGATGTGCTGTCTTCTAACCCAGCCACATTCGATAGTGCCAAACGCCTGGCTCAGCGGCTCATTGACCATGGAGTCCGCCATGGCATGGAAGTCCCCGTTCTCGAGCCATCAAAGGGAGAGGACTATAAACGGAAGTCGGGGAACAAGAGGAAGAAGAAGAAAACAACACAAGAAACCCCGCAGGAGCAACAAACGAGTACTATGTACGCCGCCACAATGCCTACTACTCCAGGACCTGCCAGTCGATATGTTGGGACTCTCCCGAAGTGTGATGGTTGTAACTACCACCACACCAGAGTATGTCGGGAAATGCAGTGTCTGAACTTCCACAGAAAGGGACACACAATCCATTTCTGCTGGGCACCGGCTCAACCGATCTCCCAAGTCCCAGGAGTTGAAGAAAACCAAGCCTGCTATGGCTGTGGTGAGACTGGACACTACTAGAGGGACTGCCCGATAACAAAGAACTCATGAGCGGATGGACGAATTCTGATGATCACCTCAGGAGAATAAACCTCGGAGTCGCCAGCGAGCAGCGATATGTCTTTGAAATAGTAATTACTTTAAAAATTAATTTATATTTATATAAAATTAAAACTTGGGGAAAACACTTAAAAGTAATTATAATAACTCACTTATCGGAATAAGTCACAGTATTCAAGAGAACTAAAAGATCCGTTCAGAGAAGCTATGATGGCTGAGTATGTACATCAGGGTTGTGCATAGCTGAGATGTTGCAGACCTAGAGTGAGTGATCCTGCCCTAATTTTTGTTCCTTGTTTGGTTGTGGATTTGGGGCAGAGTTACTCAGTCGACCGTCTTATTCATCTTAATTATTCATAACTTGTATATGGCATGCGATCATAGTGGTACCGAGTAGGATCGTAGTATAAAGTATCGACACTAGTTATCAAAGCACTTTCACAGTATGTACTCGCTCATCGCGGTACGATACATAGAAGTGTTAACACAAGGGGAAAACAAAAAGCACTAGAACATTTACAAAGAGTACATTGTCGAGCACACTAGGAGTACATCATCGTATAACAGACATTTCTTTCAAATCGGCCAAACTTTTGTTTAGTAAAGAGTCCGTTGCTATCATTCGTCATGAGTTGGCATGGTCCTCACCATACTAAGTTCATATGTTTCTATCGCCTCGACCGTCAAATCCACGAAACCTCCATCATTCGTAACGACGGTCCGACCCAGACCTCAGTTTTGTCTCTCGTATTCTAAACCCCGAAGTACTCGTGCGAAGAGTACTTTGCCCTCCGAAGCCTTGTCGCCGTATGTTGAACAGACCTTCCCGAAATACCACTCGTCCAACAGACCATGTTCAAGCACAGAGGCTAGGGACGAATACAGCCCACTTATCACTAATTAGGGTATACGCGAGGGTGGTATATGTTTATGATTATGCAGATTTAGTATGTGTGCTTCCGACCTATCTCCTGTTCCTTGTTTGGTTGTGGACCTGGGGCAGAGTCGCACATCCGACCGTCTAACTAATCTTAATTATATACGACTTGTATACACGAGGTAATGATAGATGGACCAAGTATGAATCCTATCATGAATAGTAGGGAAAAGTTGCCAAGTCTTCGAGTGGGTATTCTGCCAATCCGAGGAGCGCAACCCCAGTAGTTATAATAAGAAAGCTAATTTTGGGACGAAATTCCTTCCAACGGAGGGATGATGTGACAACCCGAAAATCTTTGGCTTATAAGTTCAGCCATTCAATCCAACCGAGTGTCAGACTCGTTTCTGCTATCTTTTATCCTTGTTTAGAGTCTATTTAACGGTTCAAAGCTCAGTACATTCAAGCATTGGGTATATGGTTGAGTTGCGTAAGTTCTTCGCATCGAAATCGAGCCGAACACCCCATTAGAGGGAGTGTACGGCCGTACACATGAGTGTACGGCCGTGTACACTTGTGTGTGCGGCCGTACACCCATGTTGGCCGTACACCCCCTCCATAAGAGTGATATCCCTTCATTGCTAAGCCATTTCTTCAGTTTCCAAGTCAAGAACTCGAGTTTTCTCTCAACTATCATCAAGATTTTCACCCCGATCTTCAAGAGTGTAAGCCTTTCTTCCGTTTTGATTTGTTGTTATCCTTCTTAACCTAGTAACACCCTTTGATTTCATCCACGGAAATCATCTTTTGACTAGATCTTCAAATCTTCATCCATTTCACCAAGAACACCAAGCACACACACTTGTTCTTGGTGATTGTGAGCCCTCTTGAGCCTCCAAATCGTAAGTACTCCTTCCCTATGCTTACTACATGTTAGGAACACTAGATTAACACCCTAAAAACGACCAAAAATGAAGATCATAAGGAGTGTACGGCCGTACACCCATGTGTGGCCGTACACCCCTCAAAACACCCCGAAAGGGGCTCCAAAATGCAATTTTAGCTTCAACACTTGATGAGCAATTGTCCCACAAGCTTCCCTATCATTAAATGACACTTTTGTGCACTTGTTACCATGAGTGTACGGCCGTACACTCCATGTCCGTACACCCATGGCCGCACACTCCATTTTGTGGCCGTACACTCCCCTTAGATGAATCACATGTGATTCTAACACTTGGTCTAAGTGTTTCCTAGTCCCTAAAGGTGTTTCCTTGCATGTGGTTGCTTCTAAACACTATTTTCATGCCAATATATGCCATTATATGTAATTTAGGACTCGTTTGTGTCTCGGGACTTCATTCGTGGAACTTCTGATCCTTACGCGCATATTCGTTTGAATCACCCACATAAGGTGAGTTCATACCCCTATAATCAATCTTTTAAACTGTTTTAAATGCTATTAAGGGGGGGGGGAATACAAGTTGAACACAATGATAATTGTGTAAATGTTTGTTATAAACATCTTTCAAAAGATTACTTATGTCTTTTATAAGTGATCAAAACATTTCAAAAACTCTTTTTAAGTTATGTTACTTTATAGTTTATAAAACTCCGTTTTTAAAGTACAATCATAACTTAGTAGATAAATGAGTCTTTTTAATAACAGTTCAAGTAAACATAGTAGTAAACTATAGTAGGTATAGTTTAGGGGTTCAGTTCATACTAGATGCTAGAGCATACTATAAAGAGAATCAGGGAGGTAGATATAATACACGATAACATAGAGATCATACTATAAAGAGAAACAGGGAGGTATATACAATACGCGATAACATAGAGAACATGCTATGAAGAGAAACAGGGAGGAATATACAATACAATAGAGAGACACACTATACACTATACACTATAACAAAAAGAACATAATAAATGCTATAGCAGAAGAACAATACAGGATCTAATTATACCAATAATCACTAACTCATTGTTCTAAACAAAAGATGATAGTAAATTGGGTATACATGATCATATAACTTTAATGTGAATTTACACGGCCTAGCAATTTGTTTGCGAAAGTCGCGTTTGGTCCCCAAAATCTCTTGCAGGGAGAGCGTATAGTATGGGTACTATTCATCACATTATGACCTTAATAAAACAAACATGTTTTAAGGTAATCAGTATGTCAGGATGTCAATTCAAAAGACAACTGAGTACTTACATTTTCCCATTACTTTCATATTGTGACAGTTCCACTTGAAAGTTAATGCAAGCTATTTTCGAGTTAAGATAGTTATAAACTAGGGAAAACTTACATATTTTCAAACTACAAACAGAACAGTCGAGTCTAGTACATTTAGTAGAGAGGGGACTATCATGCTAACTTTATGATTCCTTAATTTATACATCAGGAATATATATTAATCGGATCCGACAGGTAGTAGGATGTGTGCTTTCCACTTCATTTCCTGTTCCTTGTTTGGTTGTGGACTTAGAGCAGATTCACCCAGCCTACTATCTATCCGATCTTAGCTATATATATATATATATATATATATATATATATATATATATATATATATATATATATATGTTCCGTATACACCAAGTAATCATAAGGGGTACCAGGTATGGGCCAGGTCATAGGACACTAATTCAATGCACCGTTTTCTAGTACAAAACATACTTTTCGAATAGAACATTTGGTATACAAAACTAGAAACTTACCAATAAAGGGTTTAATCCATTTTATTAAACCAGTATAAACTTAAAGGACCTTAGGTGGTCAATTCTATGATACCTTAGTTTATACATCAGCGTTATATATAATTAATACCTGATAGGTAGTTGGATGTGTGCTTTCCGCCTCATTTCCTGTTCCTTGTTTGGTTGTCAGCTTAGGGCAGATTCACACAATTAACTATCTGTTCGATATTAGATTATATATATAGCTAGTATAAACTAAGTGATTATAGAAGGAACCACCGTGGTTACCATTTTTACTAAAAGAAATAAGGGTTTTCTTAAAGAATCTTTTCATCAAATATAAAGGAACTATTACAGTTAACTCCGTGAGTACCAAGTGAATACGCCAGGGTTATATACAACGATGATCTAACAAGCAATGGGATGTGTGCCTTCCGCCTCATTTCCCGTTCCTTGCTTGGTTGTGGGCTTAGGGTTGAGACACACAACCGATTGTTTGTTTACTCTGGGTTTTATATAACTTGTATCCATTTATTACTCATAGAAAGGATTGTAGAGTCATTTGTACTTATCTTTCATCAAAGCAGGAAATATAGGATTTTCTGGAGGAACAGGCGAACTTTTCTAAACAGAACTTACAACTTACTACAACTTTCTTACAACTTACTTACATCACTAAAATCTTATGAACTCACCAGCGTAAATGCTGATCTACTCTTTCAAAATAACTTGTATTCTCAGGAGACCAGTAGACAGGTACGCGCACTGGGATTCAGAAGATGGAGCAGTATAGCTTCATGTCTTATTTTTGTTATTTGCTTTGTAGTCTATGTTATGTGAACCACATACTTTGTAAACACTTTCTTTCTAACGAAATGGTTGTTTATTACTTTGATTACTATGATGCATGTCTTGTGATACTAAACATGACGTCCTCCACCGCCGAACGTTTCCGCCGTTCCGGTTTTGGGGTGTGACAGTAAGGCTATTAGGGTTTTGAACTAGGAAACCCTAATCTGACTGCTTAGGCCCTAAGCAGCCCATGGACTCCCTCCTTAGAGGCCTTGGACGAATTCTAATGGGTTTCCCCATAGATTTTGTCCACTCCAACTTCTATGGAGTCCATTAGCCCAATATGCAACTATCACACATTTGACAGTTCTAGTCCCCTTTATTTAATTAATGTCTTTTAGCCACAAAATTAATCCTTAATTAATTCTTGACTAATATTAATTAAACAATATGATTTGTCTTTAATATATTATTCATATAATATATTAATAAATCATAATTAATCTCTTTCTCCTTAATTCATCTTATCAGTTGCTATGGTGAAGGCAACCCAAAAGGACCATGCTCACAATCGGGTCAAGTACATACCAAAATAGTTATGGGCTTAGACACCTAATTCAATAGTCTCCCACTTGGATAAGACTAATAACTATTCTGCATATAACTTCAACCTGATCAGCAATCGTAGCTTTCAAAAGCCGCTGTCAACTCTGATCTTATCAGAAGCACATCTTTTAGATAAGGGATCATATATTCCTCCATTCTAGATATCGTATGAACTGAGACATGAATTTTAATCATACTCTCTGCTCATGTGTTGTTTCCCGATTTCTGATTTATGACGATTGACAACAGACTACAATTGAACACATCAACTTTGTCCCGGCTTGGCCAAGCGCTTAGGGTGTCATCACTAAATCATCGAGGGGCCCACAAATATCTCTTTTATCCCACATTGGGTAAAAGGAACGGATAAACTTCGACTCAGTGCTCGCTTGTACCTACTCATCAAATCACACACAACAATATGTTTTATAACACCAAGTTACTGGTGCGTTTACATATTATCAATGTGCAACCGACTTGTAAATTACAACTCACACGTCTCGGTTTCAAGAATACAAGATATTATCGTCTCACCAATCACTCGTGATAAAATCCATGAAGCGATTCAAGTGAGCGTGTGTTTAATCCAATGCTCAAATCATATTCATAAGCATTCATGAACGTTGCAGCAAACATTTGCTATGTCTAATACACTTTAGACAATCTACAAACCAATTCACGACAGTCTTCTTTCATACCTACTTCCAAAATATGAGCGACTGTGGAACGTTTGAATAATTTTATTATTCGGGAAGTCAAAACATGCAAAGTAAAACACAAGAATAATCGAATCCAATATGGCCCCAAACTTTTGAGTATAAATAAAACTCCTTTTATTTAGTCATAATATTGATACACATTATTCATTGTATAATGTTTCGGATAATCAACTTATTACTTGAATTATAACAACAGTTGTCCCATGCTCCAAGCATGCACACTATGTTTACCTATGGTCCTTAATTTGTGAAACTTATCATTTGAAAACATTTCTAATGATGCTCATTTCACAATCCCTAATCCTTATCGTTAGTGTAAGAACACAAAATTCTCGTCACTACTAGAATATGTTAAATTCTAACATTTTATGCAATGATCATTTTGTAATCTTATTGCACAAAAATCACCAAGACTTTGCCAACGAAATTACAAAGTGTTCTATTCGAGATTGTTACAAGGCAATTCCATAGATACGAAGTCTCACATTCAAAGTACATTCCTTTGAACATCCTTCTTGCATAAAAGTTTCTAATCTAGACATGGATTCTCAATATCCAACTCCCAATATGGAAACATTTCCATATTAGCCATACGACAACTCATTATTAATAGAATCATATCTATTCATAATAATGTCATTATGGTCCATTCATTACTATACTTCCAACTGCTCAGAAGCGACCAATCCTTAGCGAACCTTAGATTGTCCTTGACAGTTGTTTAATTATTTTAGTCAAATCTGGTTCTAGTCCTTTTTCCCTCTTGGTGCCCTAGGCATTTGGAAAATTCTAGAACGGTCGAATATTACAGCATATGCAATCGATCCTATACCCGAAGCGTATGGGACACGATTCATAATGAAAAAAACGTGATACTTTACCAGTTCCTTGCTATAATATTGCCATATATAGAATCCTTTTAAGTTGAATCTTTTCAACATAACATCCATATATGTCCTTTGACTAAATTTGATTAAAATTTCTCGATCCAAGCTTTAAGATTTTGAAACGAAGTATAATATTTTCTCCCTTAATTATAGCAAAACAACTTTTCAACCCCTGCAACTTTGCAATGTGAACCTTTTGTTTTCTATAATTAACATTGCTAACTTGCAACACTTAAAATAATAATCATGCTCCCACTAACATGATGATTATATCCATACCATCATAACATTTATGCTCCCACTAGCTTTGACACGTATTTAGAAAACCATTGGACTTATAGAAAGGCAATATTTATTGACTTCCAAAGTTCATATTTCTAATACGATATGCTTCGATAAGCCTTTATCTAAGCTTCTAGAAGACAACTCATACACCTTTCCTTAGATAGCTCACATGTGTCTAAACAATTCTACAACTTATAGCAATAGGTCTCGAATATTCAAACTAATTGCCAAATCTCACAATTCGAACTATGAAGAGGGATGTCGTAGTCATAATCGAATTTAAGAATGCAATTTACATAATCGCTATCTCATTAAAATCTTCCTCGTGAAAGCGTTTCCTCACAATTATTTTCATGAAGGAGAGAAACCTTATGACACTTAGATTTTATGGTGTAAGTGTTCCTATCCATGTGAATTTGTCATAACCATAATCATAAGATAATGTTTGTGACAAATCCAAATTCTTATGGACAGAACTTGTTTATTCTTTATTTCTTGCCACCAAGGTTCCCACCATTGCTTCCAAGTCTTAGAGCAGCTCACCCTTACCTATGAATGTACTTTCCATTGATCAAGATGCCTTGCCTCTATACAATCAATTGAGAACTCATAGAACTCATATTCATAGTTAACTTAAACTGGAATGGCACAGAAACAAAATTTATGTCAACACGATAGGTTACAAACCTCAAGTCGTGTTCTAGTGTTTAACAATATGTTTACCCTTGATTAGTTCTTGAAACTTTTCAAGATCATTTAGACTCCCACTGACCTCTTTACATATAAGATTCTCTTGTCAAGAAACATTTCTTGACAAAACAAACATTCAAGAGTTAGTGTAGGTCCTTATCAAGGCAAATACTACACACAATTGGTCTTAGTTGGTTTTTGTCTTATCCAATACATCACAACTTACCAATTTCAAACGTGCAAGAGCAAGAAAATATTTTCCTACTTCACATTTGATGAGTGTGTTAAAAATTCTTAAGATGTGTCACTCAAGTCACAATCTTGGAGTATGACTCTAAGACTTGATTTTTGAACGAAGTATGATTCGCCTATTGATTTAACCATTTCAACAATTTCCGATTCCTCTTCTTAGCCATACTAGTGCACTAAGATTTACTTAGAGGATCAATTATGACATGGCTATACAATCACCAAGTTAATCATAAAACAGATACTTAAGTACTCTTCCATCTTTTAAGATTGGAGAAACTTTTATCTTTCTGCCTAATTGATTCTTCTTATTCGTTCTGCTATTATTGAAACTTTTCAATGATTCAGAATTACACCTAATCTTGTAAGCATAACCATATTTACCAGACTTTTAGTAAATCATGACGAGTATTTTATCGTTCTTCATGTTGGACTTGACCAGTGCGCAACATTGTGTACCAGCTCTCCTAGTCCTTCACTTGACTCTTTGTCAAGGAATTAGTCTCAATTTTCCAAATATGAAGGTTCTCATTAATCATACAATACAAGTTGTATGATTCCAAGTTTCTATCCAATTGAAACTTGGGCGATGAGAATATTTACTTATTTGGTAAATAACATAACTAAGAATCAAATCCATTCACAATATTGCTAACGGTAGAAACATTCAAACACCAATTTTCATAAAATCCATCGCAAGGAAACATAAATAAGACAAAATCAAAATTTATTTTATTGCGGAAAAATATTATCCTTACAATGCGATTACACATGAAAACTATGTAAATATTATTTAGCAATCTGTCCTAACTCTAAAGTAGCAGCTAAAAAATCTGATCTTTGAATCATGCGATCGAAATCCATTTCTTCATGATCAGATTCAGCTCACTTCTTTCTTTTCAGCTTCCTTTCTTTTCTTCGATTCTACAAAACATCAAATGTAATCATATCACATCATGTATTAAGAATCTAAAAAGGAACTTAATAGAGTTAGATAAGGGATTTTACCTGAAGCAGAGTCATACATCTTGACTCTCCCATCTCTTAGATCTCTGAGGTAATCAGGGTAGCTTCGTAACCAATGCCCCCTTTCTTGGTAATAGAAACAAGTGGACCTCTTCGGAATAGCACACAGGACAATCTCAGACTCAGCCTTTCTCTTGCGTAGAGAAAACTTTTCTGGACTTCCAATGTTGCCATTGCCCATAGAAGATTGGGATATTGATTTACCAGACAAATTTGCTCGACTAGTGCGCCAAATCATTTCTGATTCAGCAGCAATAAGCAAATAAGTCAAATCAATGAGGGTCACGTCGTGGTCCATCATATAGTACTCTCTTACGAACTTACCATATGATTCGGGAAGTGACTGAAGAACCAAGTCAACAGCCAACTTCCCCGAGACATCGACACCCAACATTCCTAATATTTTAATATGCAACTTCATATCCAAGACATGAGCGCATACCGACTTTCCATCTTCGTGTCTTTTCCCCAATAGGGTTTGAGTGACCTTGAACTTTTCAAGTCTTCGAACACGTGGGTCAGGGGGAATTATTGGAGGAGGTGGAGGAAGTGAAGCATGATTTCCATTTCCACAATCCAATCGTGGAACATCATCTTCATATGAAAAACTTTTCCTAAGGATTCGGGAAGACCATATTTGTCAGACTTTGACATCTACAAAACGGGAGAAATTCAAGTTAGTTGATTGAGTCCCTAATAAAACACCCAAATGAGATATTAAGGCTAGGACCCAACACAATATTCTACAATTTGGAATAGGGATGCCGTAATCCAAACTGAAGAACATTTGAAGGTAGGTAAATGACGATTTACCAATTTCCACCATGAAAAATGAAAATTGAAAATTAAGTTTTAAATGAATTGAAACTCCTAGATCTTTTGAGATTCATTGAACTTTTCAATGGCATGTTTAATCTCGATTATGCCCTTCATTTGTGACTGGGATGCTGAGGATCACAAATAAGGTGTTTAATCTTGAACTAGGAAACTCTAATCTGACTGCTTAGGACCTAAGCAGCCCATGGACTCCCTCCTTAGAGGCCTTGGACGAATTCTAATGGGTTTCCCCATAGATTTCGTCCACTCCAACTTCTATGGAGTCCATTAGCCCAATATTCAACTATCACACAATTGACAGTTCTAGTTCCCTTTATTTAATTAATGTCTTTTAGCCACAAAATTAATTCTTGACTAATATTAATTAAACAATATGATTTCTCTTTTAATATATTATTCATATAATATATTAATAAATCATAATTAATCTCTTTCTCCTTAATTCATCATATCAGTTGCTATGGTGAAGGCAACCCAAAAGGACCATGCTCATAATCGGGTCAAGTACATACCAAAATAGTTATGGGCTTAGACACCTAATCCAACAGTATTATAACATCAAGGTAGATTAGTTATGCATGAAATGGAAATGTAATCATTTTTACAAGTTATATCGTATCAAACCCAATAACATATTCGTTTTAACGAGTTCTATCAAACCCAAAAACTTATTTTAACGACTTGTACTCTATGCAATTAAAGTTGTACCGGTCCGGTCCACGGTCCACAATATTCTCCATAACCGGTCCGGTCCAAGAGCCGGTCCGGTCCGGTTCGGTCCAAATGCTCACCCCTATTGAAAACTGCAGCATGCATCCTATTCAAAAGCGCAACAAACATACATTTGTAGATGTGTAACGAAAAGCGGTGGACGGAGGAATCAGATGTGGATTGAAAATCGCAACAGCCATCCTATTGAAAATAGCAACTAACACACATAATGTCCACTTGAAAATCCCTAAATTAGTTGGTGAGACAGATTGGACGCTAATGGATGTCGGTGGAAACAACCTGAGGCAAATACTACATAGGAATTGGTAATCTGTAATTGGGAGATAATGAAGGTCGATTAAATTTCTTCCGGTGAGTGTACAACCCACCAACAGCAGCACCCATATGCAGATTGCAGAATAGAAACAGAAGATACCATATAGATTCGGGTTAAGCGCCATCGATCGCTTTATCGGAGGCCCATGTTCGCTGATTTTTGCTCTTGTCTAAGGCGTGGATCACATGAACCACTCCTGGGAGCCTTAATCTACGTAATCTGGACGCATCAGCACTGATGATATCGAAGAAGGAGTATTCGGCTGCTCTGGAAAGTCCCACGCGAACCCGAGCCTCCGATAAATCGTGGTAGTCAAGAACCCATCGATGCCTTTAGAGAGAGACGGTGGGTTTTGGAGTCGATGGAAGTTTCTTGACGTGTAGAAAGATGGAGCGGTGGACATGTGGCTAATCTGTGTATGTTTTTTATTGGAAGTATAAGCGGTGGAAGGAGACATGTATAACATAAACGGTGGAACCAATAATAGATGAGCAACAAAAAAAACCTTCAGAAAAATCAACAGGTACTCAGGGAAAACAAAAAAAAAAAATCCCCACCAATAGGAACAGAGTATTGTTCACTAAAGGGGTTCAAAATTAAACTATATATAATAACATTCACATTTAACGAACCTTTTTACATTTTTTACAAATAATATTTTAAAAAATATAAACAAACAAAACGTCAAAAAATATTAAAATGTATTCAAACAACACGTCAAAAAACTAGAAAACCTATTAAAAAAAATATAAATGAACAAAATAAAAAAAGTTAAACAATATATTCAAAAAAATTTCAAATAAAATCTATATAATAAAAAATATAAATAAATAAAATTAAATGTAAGCAAAAAATATAAAAAAAATAAACGATAATATATATATATATATATATATATATATATATATATATATATATATATACATTTGATCCTACTCCTATATAGGGAAATGATCAAATGAGAACACCTAAAAGGTTGAGAACGCGAGAACAAGTATATTCATTTGTGATTCCATGTATTCATTTGTGGAGAAATGATAAATTTTTACGCACAATCAACATGAATATGCTTTTTCTCTTCAATTGAAATTAAAGGCGTAAACATTTATCATTTCTCCACAAATGAATACATGGGATCACAAATGAATATACTTTGTTCTCGCGTTCTCAACCTTTTTGGTGTTCTCATTTGATCCTACTCCTATATATATATATATATATATATATATATATATATATATATATATATATATATATATATATATATAAGAAAAAAAAATATAAAAGTAAGGGTAAAGTAGTCTTTTTAAATGGACTAAAGATGTCCATTGCAATTTCTTTAAACCACAATGATGTATCTTGTCAAATTTTTAAAGGTTGGACTGAAAATGCGAATTTGACCAAACCATAGGGACCAAAACTATAATTTATTCTTTGGAAAATATGGATTGAACTGTGACACCTGGACAAAGGACAGGACGATTCGTGTAATTTACTCCCTAGAAATTAACATTACTACCTGCCATTTTAGACTTGCTAAAACTCCATTTTGTTTTTACCCAAACTAAGTCAAAAAAAATTCTAAAATCACCATTGGTATTTCTCCTCTAACTAACATATATCCACACATAATTTTCAAGATTAAACTCGCATTAAGATGCATTCAAACTTTTTATACCGAAAATTTTAATACTTTAAACTTTATCAAATTACACTATCACTGGCCCGAACAGAGACATTAGGTGGAACCAAAACACTTACCACACACGTATAAACATTTATGAATGACTACAACAAGCTTAAATCGGTCGAACATACCTTAATTTCTAAAATAGCTCTGAAAACCTTCACGAACTTCAAACCCCGATTTCTACTTCGTTTCTTCAACCTTTCTAGCAATTTTGGTGGGGTTTTCACACAAATATTCGAGCTCTATATAATGGCTAAGATTTAAACTGCTAGAACCCTTTGGCATAATCGAATTTACTACATTTTTAAGGGTGGCGGGTTTGTTATTAAAAATCCAACAATTCCCCTTTATTGTTATCATTAACTCATTAATTTTTTTTGAAATAATCATTATATCTAACAATATAATCAGACTATATATTTTTTTATTTAGGTCATCACAAACTCCCCCCTTAGAAAAATTTCGTCCGGGGAATTTGACCCTTTGATCTATAATTGTGATAGGTTATTTCGTATAATGTAAGTTTTTATTAACTTTGATTACAGTGACACTTATGTAGCCGCATCCACCAAAGACATGAAATTTGATATGATTTCCCTAAATTTTATTTGAACGATCCAATTAATAAAGTAACTCTCCAACACGTTCCTTAATCAAGAAGGTGTAATAGGTCGAAGACTCAACTTACATTTACCAAAAAGCACTACTTCCTTCCATGGGAACACATTCAACATGATTGTCTCCCACCTGAAAAACTACTGGCTTCCTACGTTTAACCACCCAACCTTTTGGTCATTCATGTGCATCCTTCACTTAAATTTTTCGGTAGTTTGTTGAATAAGCTCCAGTCCAACCATTTTTCTCCTCTACTTCATTCCAACACAATGGTACACTTCCTACCATATCATATTCCATACTAGACTAGAGAATCCATTTCTCGTTAGATCACTCTTCAAAAATTATAACAAAAAACAAAGGTTCTGATCAGACATAAACAACTAAACTATCTCATCAATATACAACTTTAGTAACTTTTACATCAAGTATGTTTCACCTAATGACACAATTTAAGGGAACATTTTTATATATCTAGAGAAAGAACCAATGGTCCTCTTCCCTTCTCTCTTGGCACAACACATTCGTTAAGCTCAAGCATTCAAATATCTAAGGAAATGAGTAACATATCAAATATTATCCCCCGCTGATCACAACATGCCCATCATGTTCCCCTCTATCATATACCAGATGGGTTTTAGTATACTACAACATCCTATGGTGCACATACAACCCTAAAAGCTTTGGATCTATGTTTTCTCTAATTATACATGCAATATTGTTTCCAAAGCTTTAAACCTACAACTAGCATATAAATGGTATAAACTACATAAAATACTAGTTAGAAATTTACCTCTTTGTGTAGCTTGTAGAACTTGATGAATTTGGCCTTTAAAAGCTAAGCCCCAATAGTGTGGAAGCCTCAAATGGAATCACAACACATCATGGACAAAGGTGGAACTTGAGAGAGAATTCCATGCACCCAAAAACACCCATGAACTCCAAGAACATGCATATAGGCGTTTTTTAGCTATAGAGTACATATTTATATGTAGGATTCGAAGGGTCATGGGTATAATCCAAATCCATACCCATGGGTTTTATGATTCGTGGTTCATGTGGCCCAACTCTTTATGTATCCATACATAAACTTAGTCCAACATATAAGCCCAACACATATAAATATAACTAATTACCATAATTAGTCCCCATAGATTTAATTAGTCTCTTTTGATCACTAAATTAACTCCAAATCAATTCTTTATCAATACTAATTAAAACATATGATTTCGTATTAATATATTATAACTTATAATATATTAATAAATCATATATAACATTCTCTCAATAGTCCATCCTAACAAACTGTCCTGATGATATGTAACCCAAATGGACCATGCTAACCACTTGGGCTGTGGTGACTTGGTAAGGCATGTGGAAGATATGGTGGATAACCTATTGACCCATGTTCAAATTCTAGCACCACTCAGCCTTTGTGGCCATGGAGGTTCGCCTGCAGTGACTCCAGGGCATGAGGCAAAGCCTCATGTTTGCAGCGGGGGATTAGTCGGTGCGCGAAAGCTGGCCCGGAAACCCTCGTTAGGGAAGTTCCCTTTCCAAAAAAAAAAATGGACCATGCTACTCTCGGGTCAAGTACATACCAATAATAGTTATGGGCTTAGACATATAATCCAATAGTCTCCCACTTAGATAAGTCTAAAACTATTATTGCAAGTACGACTCCAAAACCCGACCAGCAATCGTATCTCTTAAAAGCCGCTATCGAACTCTGACCTAGACAATGACATGTCCATTAGATAAGGGATCATATATTTCTCCATTCTAGATACCATATGGACTGAGACATGGATTATAATCATACTCTCTGTCCAACTGTTGTTTCCTGATTTCCTATTTATGACGACCACCTAATTGAACAAATCAAATCAGTCCAGGCCCGGCCGAGCACTTACGTTTGTCATCACTAAATCATCGAGGGGCCCACAGATATCATTTTTGTCCATATGGGGTAAAAGGAATGGATAAACTTCGACCAAAATGCTCGCTTGTACTCACTCATCAAATTACACACAACGATATGTTTTATAACATCCAAGTTACTGGTGCATTTACATATGTCAATGTGCAACCGACTCGCAACTATAACTCACACGTCTACGTTTGAAGAATATAAGATATTATCGTCTCATGATCACTCGTGATAAAATCCATGAAGTGATTCATATGAGCGTGGTTTTAATCCAATACTCGAATCTTATTCCAGGAGCACTCATGAATACTGCAGCTATGTCTAGGCCACCTAGACAAACTACAGACCCATTCATGACAGTCTTGCCTCAATACCTACTTCCAAAGTATGATCGACTGTGGAAGGTTTGAATAACCTAGTTATTCGGGAAGTCAAAACATGCAAAGTGAAACATAAGAATAATACTAATCCTATATGGTCCCCATACTTATGAGAGTAAATAAAACACCTTTTATTTAATCACCGTATTGATTACTCATTATTCATTGTATAATGTTTCGAATAATCAACTTTATACTTGAATCAAAACAATAGTTGTACCATGCTCCAAGCATCATGCACACTATGTTTACCTATGGTCCTTTGTTTGTGGAATAGATGAATTGACAACATTTCAAATGATACTCATTTCACAATTCCAAATCCTTATCGCAAATGTAAGAATGCAATATTCATTGACATTTACTGAAATCTGTTAGATTCTAAAATTATATGCATTGATCCTTTTGTAATGACTATGCACAAAAGCCACAATGACTCGGCAACAAACATTACAAAGTATTCCAATGGAGAGAAATTCCATGGAAACGAAGTCTCACATTTAAAGTACATTCCTTTGAACATCCTCCTTGCATTAAGTTTTCTAATCTTACACAGATTTAATGAATAACTTCCACCTACGGAAACATTTCCATATTCCTATTTTGACTATCACTTCTGAACAAGAGTTGCCTCTTTTCAGAATATGTCAATATGGTCTTTCCAAAATTTACACCATACTTCCAACTGTCCATGAGCATCCAATCTTTGGTAAACCTCAAATTGTCCTCGACAATTTCTTAATCATTTTAGTCATATCCAGTTCTATTCTTTTTTCCCTCTTAATGCCCTAGGCATTTGGAAAAATTTAGAACGGATGAATATTATACCACATGTAATCGATCCTATATCCAAAGCATATGGGACACGATTCATGATGTCTCACATAAAGACATGATACTAGACCACTCTTTTGCTATAATATTTCTATTTCTATTTTCCATATTCTCATAATTCGAATTATGAAAAAGGATGCCGTAATCATAATCGAATTTTAGAACGCAAATAATGTAATGACTAAATTTGATTAAAGACTCACAATCTAAGCTTTTAGAATTGGAATGAAGTATAAAATCCTCTCCCTTAATTATACCAAAACAATTTTCCAAAGCCTGCAACTTTGAAAATTGACACTTTTGTTTTCTATAATTAATATTGCCAACTTGCAACACCTAACATAATAATCATGCTCCTACTAACATGATAATTATTAGCATAACACTTATGCTCCCAGTAGCTTTGACATATATCCAGAAATCAGCTGGACTTCTAGACATCAATACTGATTGACTTTCTTACCAAAGTTTAGATTTCTGATACGAGATGCTTTGATAAGACTTTATCAAAATCATACACCTTTCCTTAGATAGCTCACATGTGTGTCTAAAAAATTACGAAGAGGTATGCCGTAATCATAATGTCTAGACCTTTTTCCATTCTCACTAGTCCATGTTAGTGTGTCAGTTAACCACACACACTCCACTAACGACTTTGAGAATGCAAATATAACAATTGCTATCTACTTAAAATCTACTTAGTGAAAGCATTTCATCACCATCATTTTCATGAATCGGAGAGAAACCTTATGAAACTTAGATTTTTATGGTGTATGTGTTCCTATCCATGCAAATTTGTGATAACCATAATCACAAAACAAGGTTAGTGACAAATCTAAACTCATATGGACTGAACTTGTTTAATCTTAGTTTTCTTGCCACCCGGCAGTACAAGGGCCTACCATTGCTTCCAGGTTGTTATGCAAACAATTGAGAACTCATAGAACTCACATGCACAGTCAACTTTAACTGGATTGGGCACATACACAAGAATATGTCAACACGATAGGCTATAAACCTCAAGTCGTGTGCTAGTGATAAACAATACCCTTGATTAATTCTTGAAAAATTTCAAGATCTTTAAGACTCCCACTGACCACTTGACATATAATATTCTCTTGTCAAGAACCAATCCTTGACAAATAAAATATCCAAGAGTTAGTGTGGATTCTTATCAAGATAAACACTTCACACAATTGACCTTAGGTCTTTGTTTTACCCAAAACATCACAACTCCCCAATTTCAAAAGGACAAGAGTAGAAAACATTTTACTCTACATTTGATAAGTGTTTTAAACGTTCTTAACATTATGTCACTCAAGGCTCGATCTTGGAGTGTTACTCTAAGACTCAATTTTGGAACGAAATATGATTCATCTTTTGATTTAACCATTTCAACAATTCACGATTCCTCTTCTTAGTCAAACAAATGCACTAAGATGTCCTTAGAGGACCAATTGTGATATGGGTTTTCATAATCATTAAGATGATCATAAAACATGATACTGAAGTACTCTCCCATCTTTTCAGATTGGAGAAACTTTTATCTTTCTGCCTAATTTGGTTCTTCTCATTCGTCCTGCCATACATTGAAACTTTTCCAATGTTTCAGAATTATACTTAAACTTGTAAGCACAACCATATTTACTAAACTTTAGTAAATCATGATGAATAACCTTATCGTTCTTTGTGGTGTACCTGATCAGCGCACAACCAAGTGTACCCGATCTCCTAGTCCTTCACTTGATTCACATATACATGTCAACAAGGAATCAGTCTTAATTTCCCAAAGATAAAAATTCTCATTCATCATACAATACAAGTTGCACGATTCCAAGTTTCTATCCAACTGAAACTTGGATGATGAGAATCTTTCCTTATTTGGTAAATTATAACACTACCAAAAACAAAAGAATCAAATCTATTTTCCAATATTGCTATCAATGGAATCATATGAAGAACAATTTTCACAAATCCCATTGTAAGGATACTTAAAATAAATAAAATCAAAAATTTTCCTTTTATTTTAAAATTGCGGAAAACTTATCCTTACAATGCAAATACATATGAGAACTATGTTGTTATCTATTCCTAAGCAATCTATCATAACTCTTAAGCAGCAGCTCAAAATTCTGATCTGCCAATCATGCGATCGAAATCCATCTTTGCGATCAGAATCAACTTACTCTTCCTTTAAGTTCCATTTCATTTCTTCGATTCTACAAAACATCAGAATGCGACCTAGTCACATCATGTATTACGAATCTCCAAATAGGAACTTAATAGAGTTGGACAGTGGTCTTTACCTGAAGTATAGTCAAAATTTTGACTTTTACCATCCTAGTGAACTTACAGGTAAATAAGGCAGCTTCGCAACCAATGCCCCTTCTTTTGGCAATAGAAACATATGGACTCTTTAGTAATGGTACATGGGACTATCTCAGACTTAGCCTTTCTCTTTACCATTTGGAAGTGAAGACTTTTATGGACTTCCAATGTTTCCATTGTCAATGTCCATGAAAGTTTGGGAAGTAGATCTTCCAATCAAATTTGCTTTACTAGTGCTCAAATCATTGCTGATTCAGCAGCAAAAAGCAAATAGGTAAGATCATTAAGGGTCATGTCGTGGTCTGTCACATAGTAGTCCTTAATGAACTCACTATATGACTCGGAAAGTGATTGAAGAACCCAGTCAACAATCAACTTCCTTGAGACTTCGACACCCAACTCTCCCAGCTTGTCAATATGAGACTTCATCTCCAAGATGTGAGTATATATAGACACTGCTTGCCAATAGGGACTGAGTGAACTTGAACTATTCAAGAACTTGTGGGTTAGGGAGAGTAATTGTAGGAGCTGGAGGAAGTGTAGTATGATTTCCAGTCCCATTAATGCACAACAAAGGGATTAATCTTTCACCTTGATTGCCATTTGGGATATCATCTCCATTAGGATAGCTTTATCCAAAAGGATAAGGAAGACCATAGTTGTCATAACTAGACATCTATGAGGGAGAAATTCAAGTTTAGTTGATTTAAGTCCTTAATATAACACCCAATATGAAATATTAAGGCTAGGACCCAACACAATATTTTATAACTTGGAAGAGGGATGTCGTAATCCAAGCTACAAAATATTTGAAGGTAGGTAAATGACGATTTACCAATTTCCACCATGAAAAAAGAAATTCAACATTAGGTTTTAAATGAATTGACACTCATAGATCTTTTGAGATTCATTAAACTATTCAATGGCATGTTTAAATCTCGATTGTGCCCTTCAAGTTTGTGACTGGGATGCCGAGGATCACAAACAAGGAGTGAATAACCATGCAAATTAACTTGGTACACTTAATGTTACAACCACCTAATCAATGTGCCGGTTAACCACACACGCTCCATTGATCTATGATTAACATCAAGCTACCCTTTGCCACACATTGTCAATCCCAGATTAGTGTGCCGGTTAACCACACACGCTCTACTAACGACTTAACAAGGTGCAAAGTGCAATTTCATGGGTTAGCACCAAATTCACATTTTCCTAAGTAACTAAGATTGGGAATTTATAAGTGTTTACTTACTTCGTATTTCATTATACTTTTAATGAGAATTTAAATGTCCTGTCAAACCCGTTCGGCTAACGACCCTCCACCAGTCAAGGAAGCGGTGGGTGAGAGTGGACACCCATTAAACTGCCATTTTATAGGCAGTAAACTTATACCCGCCTTATAGATCGGCTTCGTGAATGAGGCCTACTAACGGTAAGACTGACTTACTCTTATACATATATATAAGTATTAACTTTTAATATTATAATAGTATAAGGGTGTATTTTACACATTTAAAATACATGGTGGTTTAATCTATTAATTAAACTATACTCTTAATTTAATTAAACTTAAACCATATCATTATGGAGTTATTAACTTTCTTTTAATTAGACACTTTAATTAATTTATTAAAGTCCATAAGGTTTGAATTTTAAAATTCTAGAGTTTGGAATTAACGTAATCATGAGAGAGACTTTACAAATTCCAAAACTTGAGGGCAAGTTTTGAAACTTGTCAAAACTTTTCAAATCCATAACTTATGAGTTTAAAATGGTTTAATGAAAAAACTCTTTAAGTTCCATAACTTGAGGACAAGTTATAAAAGACTTTAAAAACGTTTTGATGTGATTATACAACATGGTTTGGCATGCAAAATTAAAGATTACACAATTAACACGGTGATTTCGGTGTTTAAGAGATGTATTGATTATGTATTGTGTTTCAAAAAGGGATCTAGATCTAGTTTACATAAATAACACACACTTACACACTCAACTTTTACACCTCTCAAGCACACCTCTACAAGTGGAATAAATCCACCTTATATAGAGGTGTTTACATGTCTCTCTCTCTCTCTCTCTATCTCATATCATAAGGCTAACACACCACATGCAAGTGGGTCTACAAAAGTCAACCCATTTACAAAGTCATACATGGATAACTTTGTACCCTAACATTCTCCCCCTCAAAGTTAGGAATGGATGACCCACTTCAAATCTTCCAAAATCGAGCAACTACGCGATCCGAGCCTCAAGGGTGACACATGTCGAAATGAACTTCAATCTTCAATTCTTCCATGGTTCTTCAATTTGGGCTCTAGGATGTGAGACCATACAAACCGAGCATCAACGAATGATCACGAGCTTCTCAAACTCCAAATTGATCACCCAAAAGTTGAGCATAAAAACAAACCCCGAAAATCTTCAATAAAATCAAACCCATCTCGAAAATAAATCACTTCCGAACTTCCAATTGCATCATTTCGTAAGCTTAAAAAATTTAAGGTTACTTCGGTCTTCAAATCCGCATAATATGAAAAATTTAAGTTCGAATTTCCATATAAATTTCTCCCCCTTTTTATAATCGAAATTTGATTATAAAACCTTCAAGGAAAGAGAACGTGCTCTATTCAGAATTTTTCGTGTCAAAACTCCCCCTTAACATGTGGCATAAACTTTGTGCTTTAATCCGGAAAACCCAAAAAATATTCAATTTTTAGCTTCGTTCACGGACCGCCTTTGACAAAATTTCTCAAAAATGGGTAGAAATTGTAAATTTCAAAATTCTGCAGTGACCCGGTGCGCCCAAAACAGCAAAAAATGCGAAACTATCCCCCTTTTTCGAAGCTGGGTAGAAAGCGTCAATTCGCATAAACTGCAGGGGCCTGAAATGCATATTCTTCAACTTCTCAGCAAAAACAGTCCTTCTGCGAAATTGGGTACTTGCTTCCAACTTTTCGAAATATGAGGGACTGCTTTCGAAAAATTCTGTTTTTGTCCCAAAATGTCGAAAAACACCCCAATTGTCGAAGTTGGTTAATTTGTGCCAAACTGTCGAAATTTCAGGGGCAGTTTTCGAAATTACTTCCTCCTTTCTTCAAAACTAACGAAACTTATACCATCTTTTCGAAATTTTGTAAAAGATGTCAAACTTTCGTAAGTGCAGGAATCATTTTCGAAAATTCTGAGTTTCTTCCCCAATTCGTACGAATCCACCTTCCCTTCGTACGAAATTCTCAGCAGCATTTTAACCAAATATTTCCACCACCATTTTAACGAAATCTTTCAACATCATTTAAACGAAACTCTTTCTTCTTCACTTCGTTAATCAGGTAACAAATTCGCTTTTCATAGACTGGCTTCAAATCTTCGTTAGTTGATGTCGATTTCCAAATCCTAGACTATCGACTTCCTGTTCATTCTTTCTTCGCTTTTCATTCACCAATCCAAAACCTTCGTTAGTCAATCAACCCCAATTTTTCGACATCAGATCCTTGACTCCAACACTTCAAAGTCTTGTTCGTCCCACAGTTCTTCCCAAATTTATCAATCGACAACTGCAATTGAATCACCAAGCAGCTAAACATCGACTTCCGAATTCATCATCCCTTGATATCACATTCTAATAACGAATCTAGACCCCAATTTTCGAAATCATACCTAAATCAACACAAATCATCCATCATATCCCAACATCGACTGCTTGTCTCAACCATCTACTTCTTCGTTATGAAAATCATCAAGGATTCGCTTTTTAATTGAGGCTAAAATTGACATTACTTCCCAAATATCGACTTCACAAAATCAACAGATGAACATCAACTTACGAACCCAACTCCAAATTTTCGTAATGGCAATTCTTCTCCTTTTCGTTATCATCCCTTTTGATTTCAAATTGACTTTGAATCCCTAACTTTCGATTTCCAGAATATCATCAAAGATTTCGTTATTGTCAAACCCAAACATCTCGATTCTAAATCTTCATTCTCACAGTTTGTTGAGAGAAAAACTTTGAGACACACTTTAACAAACGTTAGAACAAGTAGATTGCGGAATAGTTAATCTCGAAGGATCTAAAAGCTCAACAATAATATTAATAAGTTAGAGTTAGATAGTTAGAGAGTTAGTTGCGGAAAAGTAAAGAAATAGAAATGAAAACAATTGTTATATCAAGTATACACATAAGTTGATTCATAACAAGGAATGCATTCATACCAAGTTAATAAGGAAAATCAAACTTAGTGATTAAGTCACAAGAGACTTGCTCCGAAGAGAGGTTATAAGCAGTTATATTCTAGTAAGATTTGAGAGTAAGAAGGGATGCGTAGTAAGATAGAGAGATAGAAAAGATATTCTTCATAGTTGTTATTAAGTAAAAACGAATGAGCTCTATTTATAGAGACTCAGGAAGTACACTAGATTACATCTCTAAGAGTAGCCATGCAAGGCATACTGGACAATAGAGAGTATTACAACAAAAGATAAGTAAAGTAATCTAGTAAAAGAGACTGCGGTAGATTGTGACTCCGGATGCGGTTGGTGATGAGGGAGCTTGACTGCGGGTGCTTGTAGGCTGTAGTGGCTGAAGTTCAAGAGGGTCACTTTTCATGATCCAACAATTTCCCCCTAAGTGACCTCTTTAACTTTTGTTCAGCTATCAAGTTTAAGAAACTTGATTAGGATCCACCAAAACTTCCTGATGTTTTCCAACCAAATGATCCTCCTTACAATCTCGAACTTGACTTCTGCAATAGTGTGCTTTGATTTTTCAACTGCGGTTCGGCAGATTTCAAGTTGCTTCCTAGTGAGGCGATGCATGGCAGTCATAGGAATGAAGTATTTGACATTATCGATCTTCCTTTTGAAAATGACTCCAAGTTCAGGAAAGTTGGTTGCACCTAAGGATCTTTCTTGATAGCCTTCGGTAGGCATTGGTGCAGGATCGAGTGGTGGCAGATCAAATTTTTTGGCAATGGTGGGGTAGATGTCTGCGTCGATTTTAGCAAAATCACAGACAGTTTCCTTCAAAAAGGTATTAGCCCTTTCAAGCACTATCTTCATCTTCGGGTGCTTCTCCGACTTGTTCTGGAACACCTTTGCTATGAGAAAGACTTCTTCCGGATTCATGCAGGGGAAGTCATCTTGGGTGCGGACATAGTCGTGCTCCCTTCTAGTGAGGGTGTATTGGATGAAGTCAGCCTTCATGAACTTCCGAAGCTTGTAGTTCTTGACTGCGGATGGTCTATCGTTAGACCATATTTTCTCAATGGGAGAGGCATGCTTTGCATAAAAATGACTAAGTCTCTCAAATTCCATTGGCAGTCTTTTGTGGTCTGGAAGGCTGCGGTCGAACTGTTCAAACACTGTGAAGTATTTGGAATTTGGGGAGATTAGAACATCCCAGTAGCCATCCGAAGGGGGTTCAGCATATGTGAGATGAGGTTTGTAGTCGTCATCCAGCAGTCTGCGATGAGGATTGATCCAAGAGTTTATCAAGGATTCATCCATGATAGTGTCAAAACCGCATTCTATCCATATAAGCTCAGCAAGTTTAGCTGCCTTCCAATCTTTTTTCCTTTGGGTGGTGGCAGGGGAGTCATTTGAGCTTGGAGAGGACATGTGATCCACCAGATTTTTGAAGTGAGGGGGAGTCTCTGGTTTCTCAATAGTGATCTATTTTTGTGGTGGAGTCTGATGAGATGGTGGTGGTGAGGGTTGCGTTGTAGGAATTTTTTCTGTAATGATGGGGGGACTCTGATGTTGTGAGATGGAGTGATTGGAGTGATGGACTTCGTCTTCACTGTGATGGACTTCATCTCCTCTTCCCCCTCTTGAGGAATGCAACCCAGGAGCATCCTCAAGCCATTGACGTAGGCCATCAACTTTGGCATATATTTCTTGAAATTGGGCTTTCAGGGCATCCGCCAATTGTTGATTGTTGGGAATGGTAGAGTTGAAGAGCAGCCTGTGAATATCCTTAGTGAGTTGAAGGATTTCAGGACCGTGGAAGTTGGAGGATAAGGATCGTTGCAGTCGATGGATTGTGGCTTGAAGAACTGAGATAGTGGACTCATACGCAATGTGAGTTTCAGCTATCAGTTTTTGAGACTGAGTGGCTTGATCCGCAATTGCTGCTTGCATATCTGTCTTGATTGTAGTCACCTCAGAGATGAGGTGTTCCGCAGTGGCCATGAATGCCTTGTGATCTGCTTGGCGATTGTTGTCCAGGGACCGGATTCCCATTTCGACTTTGAGAGAAATTCTTTCAGCAGCCAATCGCTCACGCGTTTCCAATCTTTCGATCCTTTTGATCAGGGACTGCGGTCCGGGCATGTCTTCTGGTTGCGGTTGAGTTGGCTTGACCGCAGCGAGAATTTGATCAACCTTTGCTTGCAGGCTCATAAATTCTTTCCTTGATACCGCATACTTCTTCTTTTTCTTCTTCTCTTTGGGCTTTGAAGTTGAATGGTGAGAGCCACTGGATTCTTCTTCTTCATCGAACATCATAAGGTCATCATCAGAAGGACTGGGCTTATTTACCTCCTGAAGATCATCATCATCAAAACCGAAGGTGGGAGCAGAACTGACTTCTATTGCGGTTCCTTCGTCTTGTGATTCATGAACTGTTGGAGTTGGAATTGGATTTGGAGTTGGAGTTGGAGTTACTTTGGAGGGGCCGACACCTTCACCAGTTGCTTGAACTTTAAGGATTGTCTCAGCCATCTCTGTCATCCAGTCTTGAACCTTCAGTATGGTGGCTACGGTATTGGCATTATTGATTGCATCTGCCCAATACTTAGCCACTGATTGGATTTCTTGTTCCTTCTGTTGCTGTTGCTTGATCTGTTGTTCCTTGCGTGCTTAGAATGCCCTCCTGAAAGCGGCATATTTCTTGATGTCTGACTCAGTCACCGGAGTGTAGCGTAACCATGAGTCGTTTGATTCTTCCCCGTCAAATCCTTGGAATCGCACCGAAGTGTCCTTCGGGTCCACGGATCCTTGCACATTTGTGCTCACCGTGCCTAAACCACCTATTACAGATGTAAGCAGAGTAGGATTTCCTGAGCTTCCTCGGTCTCCTTGACCCGTAGTCAAGTTTGGCCTCGGCTCAGTTCTGGCAAGGGCGGAAGAAGTGCCCTGCGGTTGGGAAGGTGTTTGAAGTGTTTGGGTTACGTTCAAGAGGATGGAGTTCAACTCCTCAGGGGAAAAGAAATGCAGTCGGGAAGCCCTGGAGACCTTAGGGCGTGAACCAGTTTCATCCTCGTGGGAGTGAACTGGGGGGGGGGGGAGTCTCCACGATGCGGTGAATCAGACTCACTTTCTGAGTCTGATTGGAAAAGGATAGTGGTGTTGAATGGGTCTGCGGCCACCCCAAGGACTACTGGAGCCTTTTGAGAGGCTTCGGTATTTGTCCGGTCACGCATTTGGCTAGTGGGATTGGTTTTCCTTTTCTTAAGGATGGCAATTGGTTGCTCATCCTCATCAGAATCACTATCATGTGTGGGTGCGGTTGGTGTGATTTTACGTTTCTTTGTGGGTGCGGTTGGTTTGGGAGCATCATTCTTTGGAGTTCTTTGTTTCTTCTTTCAGGACAATTGCTTTCTTCTTTGAGAAAGATTGGAGAGAGTAGTGGAAGAGGGGACTGCGGTACTTCCAGGTTTAATGATTGCGGATGGGTTTTGAAGAGGCGGGGTAGGAAGGTATGGGGCAATACCTTCCATAGCCTCAATATGATCTGAGACATCAGCAGTCTCAAGACCAAGAGTAGAAAGAATGTGGGTTGGAAGTCTTCGAATCGGTCCAAAAATAGATTGATCAGATGAGGGATTGTACCTTTTGAGATCCTTGGTGACAAAGAGATTGATGTCGCTGCCCATGTTCATCCCTGCATCCGCATGGAGGTCTGAAATGCAGAGGGACCAGAACCTTGCAAAAGTGACTTCGGTTGGGTTCTCCCTTGGGCTCTCCTTGGGAATGTATTGCAGAAATTCGTCCCATAGAATCTGACCGTAGTTCACGTCATGGCCTGTGAAGATACTCCACACCAGCTCTAGAATTTTGAGTCCCAGATTATCCATGCCTCTGGTTCCGCCGGATAGACTGCGGATGACAAAATGGTAAACGAATTGCCAGACCGCAGGCAGTTGGTTTTTCTTGAATTCCCCAATCCCTTTAATCTTCTTCTGATATCCCATTTGGTAAAGTGCAGAAGTGATGTCCGTCATGGATGGGGTGAAAATCTTGATGGAGGGATGAACAAGGAGGTTAATGGCAGAAATAAACTTTTCTTTGGACAGAATGACCAAAGAATCGTTAACCAGGTTAAGATATACTTCTTGTGGATTTTCGAGTGGTCGATAGGCTGAAAAGGCACATTTGAATAGGGTTGAGAGTGGGACAACATCTGTGAAAGCATCGAAGGGGCCAAACAGGGGGTGATTTTTCAGAAACTTGATTATCAGCTTGATCGGAGCATTATAGGATGAATGATCTTCGAACACGGCTCTGAAGTTGCTTGAAGCAATCGTAGGTGTGAGATGACGTGAAGCAGAGTCTGAACCAGTAGGGTTCACTGATCCAGATGCCTTGGATTGTTTCTTGGATACACCGGATTTCACCATTGTAGGAGTTTGAGAGAAAGAGTAGAAAACAGAGTGCGAAAATGGAGAGAAGATTCAATGTTCAGAGAGCGTAAAGTGATTTTGGGGAAGAAGAAAGGTTTATATAGGGATCAATTTGAACAGTAACTATTTTTACCCTAGGTAAAAAGAAAGGATAAGGTTTACCAAAAAGGGTTTTCATTTAATGAACTGTCAGATGTACAATATCAGGTCAGGTGATCGTGTGGATGGGGTTGATTTAATCCGTTGTGCAAAGAGAAGTTGTAACGGATTGGAAGTGTTGGGTAAGAGGAAAAGACAGATTAAGGATTTGTTTGTGGAAAAACGTTCTTTTTGTCATCATACCTAAAATAGGCCTGACACAAGGTTTATTCAAAAGGTGAGGAGACAGTTTCTCAAGGAATGTTTTTATTTAATGTCTTCTTATTTAATGAAGGATCATTAAATAGCACACCATGGATCAATGATTTATGAAACAGTTGAGAAACTATCAAGGTGGTTGCGGATGGAGATTGCACTGCGGATGACCAGATGTCATTGCGGATGAACAAATGAATGTCTGGAGTAGAGGAACTGAGGAGAGCACTTGTACAAGAAGTTAGTAATAACAAACAATAAGGACCCATGAAAGATAAGTATGATATATGGTTGCGGTACATAGACGGCGGTACACAGGATACACCAAAACCATCTATCATAAGTAACTTTCAGTTAGAACCGCAACGGAGACCAAGGATGGTCTGCGGTATCTATCAATTCAAAAAGAATTGCAGGTCTGGATTCATCATTCCTAACATTTGCAGGAAGGTGTTAAGTTTTGTAGAGTCGAGCGCTTTTGTGAACACATCAGCAATCTCTTCATGAGTATGGACAAAGATGAGTTCAATGTTACCTTTCAAAATGTGGTCTTTGATGAAGTGATACCGTAGTTCAATATGCTTAGTCTTGGAGTGCTGAATTGGATTGTGAGAAATAGCAATAGAACTTTCAGAGTCACAATAGATCGGTATCCGCAACATTCTATATCCGTAGTCCAATAGTTGAGTTTTCATCCAAAGGACTTGAGAACAACAGCTGGCTGCGGCCACATACTCAACTTCTGCGGTAGACAGAGAAACGAAACTTTGTTTCCTTGATGACTAGCTGACGAGTCTTCCTCCCAGAAATTGACATCCTCCTGAGGTACTTTTGCGATCTAATCTGCATCCGGCGTGATCCGCATCTGTGAATGCTTGCAGGCTGAAGTCATTGCCTGCGGGGTACCATAGACCAAGAGTTTTTCTTCCTTTCAGGTACCGTAGTATTTGTTTGGCTGCGGTAATGTGAGACACTTTTGGGTCAGCCTGATACCTTGCACATACACCAGTTGCAAAGACGATGTATGGTCGGCTTGCGGTGAGGTACATTAGAGAGCCTATGATACCTCTATAAGTCTTGTGATCCATAGGTTCTCCTGAGGGATCAGCAGAGATCTTATAACCAAAGGCCATGGGGACCTTAGCTGAAGAACAGTTGTCCATAGAATATTTCTTTAATAGTTCGGTGGTGTATTTTTCCTGATGAATGAAAATTCCTTGTGGAATTTGTTTCACTTGAAGTCCTAGAAAGAAGTTAATCTCTCTATTCATGCTCATTTGGAATTTGTTAGTCATGAGCTTAGCAAATTCATTCACCATTTCTTGATCAGTTGATCCGAAGATGATATCGTCCATATATATTTGTACGAGCATAAGGTGGTTACCATTTGCTTTTCTAAATAAAGTGGGGTCAATCACTCCTCTCTTGTACCCGGATGAGATAAGGAATTCAGAAAGAGTCTCATACCATGCTCTTGGGGCTTGCTTCAGACCGTAGACTGCTTTTTCAAGCTTGTAGCAGTGGTCTGGGAATTCAACATTTTCAAAGCCCGGAGGTTGCTGAAGATAAACCTCCTCTTTTAGTTCCCCATTGAGAAAGACACTTTTTACATCCATTTGATGAACCTTGATATTCTTGTGGGCTGCGTATGCTAGGAAGATCCGGATAGCTTCCATGCGTGCTACCGGAGCATACGTTTCATCGTAGTCAATTCCTTCAAGTTGACTATATCCCTTTGCAACTAACCTTGCCTTGTTTCTGACTACCGCACTAGATTCATCCAGCTTATTTTTGAACACCCATCTAATGCCAACAATGGTGTGACCACGTGGCTTCGGAACGAGCTGCCATACTTTGTTTCTTTGAAATTCTTCTAGCTCTTCTTGCATTGCGGATATCCAGTCAGGTTCAAGCAATGCTTCTTTGATCGTTCGGGGCTCTACCAAGGACATAAATGTTGCGTAGTGGCAGTGATCAGATAAGTCCTTCGAAGATCGAGTCTGGATACCTGCGGATGGGTTTCCAATGATTTGACCTGGTGGGTGGTCCTTCGTCCATACATGTAGACGAGGTTGCAGATGATTAGCAGCTGCGGTAGAGGGAATGTCTTCGATATCAGAAGACTCTGCGGTTGGAGATGGCAGTTCCCCCTGGATTTGAGAACATCCTGCAGAATCATCTTGGATTGTTGGAGCGAGAATGGAATTTTCTTGAGCAGTTGGAATAGGTTCCCCTGGATTGCTGATGGGAGATCCTCTGGAACCTGAGAAGGTTCCCCCTGGACTGCGGATGGGAGAGTGATAATCCTTGAATCAGTTCTTGTGACAATGTGCTCTATGTGTTCATCATCCGAATCCGAAGATACATTTGATGGTAATGATTCTCTGCGGATGGGAACTTGAGCAGCATCAAATACTGGAACCTCGACGGTTGTTGCTTGATCCGGAGTAGAGCTTTCCCCCTCAACCGGAGAGGTGGAAGTATTGAGAGATGCTACTTCGGATAGTGATGGACCAGAAACATCAGCGTGTTGTTGTTGAGCTGCCGGAGACACAAGAACTTCGGATAATTTCACCGTTTCAACAGGGTCAAAAAGATCGTCATAATTGACTTCAACTAGATTTAAAGGACCTGAAGAGGCAGGGATATCGATTTCCATGATTGTTGTGGTTTCAGTGGATGGAGGGGCGTTGCGGATGTGAGAATCATCAAATTTCACATCGAAGCTTTCAATGATTAGCCTTGTACGTCAGATGAGGACCCTGTAAGCAACTTTGTTAGTGGAATAGCCAAGGAAGATGCCTTCATCAGACTTAGGTGCAAGCTTGTTAAGATGATCGCGGTTGTTGATCACAAAACATCTACACCCAAAGATATGAAAGAAGCGGACATTTGGCTTTCTGTTGTTAAGGCCCTCATACGGTGTTTTGTTGAGACGTTTGCACACAATGCTTCGGTTTTGAACAAAGCATGCGGTGGCTACAGCTTCAGCCCAGAAGTAGAGAGGAAGGTGTGTAAAGTTAAGCATGGACCTAGCTGCTTCTACTCGAGTGTGATTCCTTCTCTCTACTACTCCATTTTGTTGCGGTGTATAAGGAGCTGAGAAGTTGTGAGTGATGCCTTTGGAAACCAAGAAACTGTTGAGGAGATGATTAGTAAACTCGGTTCCATTATCACTGCGGATACGTCTTACTGGAAGCTTGATCTGAAGCTCTATTTCCTTGATGAAATTGATGAGAATCTGCGGTGTTTCTGACGTGAGTCTAAGGAAGAAGACCCATATGAAGCGTGTAAAGTCATCTACAATAACCAGTATGTATTTCTTGTGATGGAGACTGGCTACGGTGGATGGACCACAGAGATCAATGTGTAAGAGCTCTAGTGGTTCAGAGATTGAAGAATCAATCACCATGGGGTGACTTGCTTTGGATTGCTTTCCACATTCACAAGCCGGACAGAGAGTATCGTTGCTGAATTTGAGAATAGGGAGACCACTGACTAGTTCTCCGGTGACCAAATTGTTGATGTACCTGAAGTTGAGATGAGCTAGCTTGCGGTGCCATAGCCAGCTGACTTCGGATATGGCTTTAGATAGGATGCACAACTGTGGTCTACCAATGATCAGAGAGACATCCAAAGGATACATGGTACCTTCGGATCGGGATTTGATCAGACACGTGTTCCTATCACTTGTCATTACATAGCAAAATTCATCATCAAATTCAACTCGATGTCCTGCCTTACATAGTTGGCCACCACTGATGAGATTGTGTTTAAGGCTTTCTACATAAGCAACCTTCTGAATAGAGAAGTTCCCCGTGGTGAGAACACCATAACCTCAGATGACTCAATTCGCATTGTTGCCGAATGTGACATTTCCACCATTGCATATTGGCCTGAAATCCCGAAGGTATTCTAACCTTCTGGTCATGTGCAAGGAGCAGGCACTGTCAATTAACCATTCATCTTCTTGTTCCTCCTTGCACAAAGCCTGTGAATTACGCACGGTTAGTTTAGGCATCCAAACTAGTTTGGAGCCTGGGACAATTGGTGAATTTCTGAATGATGCATGGACCGAGGTTGCAGGGACGGGTCTCTTGTCAACTTTTAATCCTAGTCCTGGGTGTTTGTGCAGTTTTGGAGTGTTGTGAGTTTTTGAAAAAGTACGAGGTTTCTGACTCCGACTAGATTTGACATAGGATGAATCTTTTTGACAACTACACTGACATTTACAAAAAGAGATTTTGTCTTTTGATCTGACACTATGCTTGATCAGCGGTCTATAAGATGAATTGGACTTGTTACCGGTCCGAGGTTGGTGATCCCTGACATGAGTGTTATTGGGTTTTGAAAAATTTTGTTTTTGAAATGGTTTAGCACGTGTAGGTCTTTGAGTTCTTTTTGGTGGATTTTGTAGAATACCCTTCCACATTTTGAAATTTTGACGTGACTTTGAAAGTGTTGGAGTGGGTAAGATACCCTTCCATTTTGGATCATCTGAGGAGTAGACTTGAAAACCATTGTTTCGAAAAGACTTTACACTCTTTTGGGTTGTGTCAGATGAATTAGGAATGACTGATGAAGCTGGACATTCTTTTTTGTGTGTTTTCTTGATGAGAGAGTTTTTCTTAAAGTAGTGTGAGAAAACAAATTTTTCTGGACTCTTGGACTTTGGAAATCTGACATGCTTCTTGTTTTTTGAAAAAGCTTGTCTATTTGTGCCTCTGGATCGAATTTCCTCTTTGAAAGCCTTTTTAGCTAAGGATTTTGGGGAACCGCAGTCTTTGTTGTTTAACTGCGGTTTCCTGGAACCCTTTGAAAATTTGTGAAAACGAGGGCTTGAGCCATCAGAACTTGAAGATTCAGGGATTTGCGAGCATTGACCCACTTCAAAGTTTTCTATGGGTAATTCGTGATGAATTTGTTGAAGAGTTGCATAACTTTTGTTCGAAGACTGCGGTAGGGATGACTTGACTACCGCAGAGTAAGTCTTAGTTGGGACTGCAGTGGGACTTTTGTGAGACTTTTGGCTACAGTGAGAGACACTGCTGTCTGAGGCCAGAGATGGAAAGTTTTGTAAGACTTTCGGACTCTCAGCAACTATTTCTTCATCGAATTCGGATGAAGTTTGAGAATTTGGGTAAATGGTGCCACAGATAGGAGTTTGATCACTTGAGTGATCCGAAACCTCAGGCACGATTTCCTCAATGACACAATTATTGCTTAGATTATGGAGTCTACCGAAGTGTGTTCTGATGTCTTCGGGAAAAGTCTTGTCATTGACTGGGAAATGAAATTCTCGGTCTGGAGGGACATACAATCTATCTTTGTTAAACCAGGGTGAGGAATCCATTGCGGTAGGATATCCATTTGACCAACCCCAATTGTATGTGTTGTCTACGGTTCCATTATTTACCAAATTTTCAGTAGCTTCACTTTCATTGAACAATTTTTCGATTAAAAGATTTAAGCGTATAATCTCACTCTGAGCTAAATCTCTCTGGTTCAAAGCTATCTCTAATTGTGTTTCACTCAACATTCTTGCATCTTTTTCTAACTCTAAGTCCTTCTCTAACATAGCCATTTTGAGTCTTTTGTTATCCAGTCGTTCTAACTCTTGAGCCATTCTAAGATAGAATGCTTTATCTCTTACTACATTGGCCTTACAATCTCTTGCGAAATGATTCTCTTTGTTGCACTTGTGACAAATCACAACATCCGTTTTGTCATCTGAGGGAGTACCGGAGTCAGTGGTTTGAGTAGACTGCGGTGCCTCCTTTGGTAGAGTATTTTGAGATTGCGGTGGTAGATGAGAACTTTTGGGATAACGAGGATGATTATTCTGTGGGTTGAAGTTACGGTTGAATGGACGTTTGTTGAACTGCTGATTCTTGCGGAGGGAAGGAGGTGGTAGACGGTTGAACTGTTGGCTAACAAGAGCAATAGCCTTCTGAAATTCTTCTTCATCATCATACTCTGAATCAGCTTCGTATGACTGCGGTGGAGTGTCATATGAGGGAGAGTAGGATTGATTGAGTGGGGCTTGTGCTATGATAGCAAGTGGTCCTCCGAAGTCAGCACAGTCTTTGAGTACGGTGGATTCTTGTGCTTGCAATTATCCATAGAGCTTGTAGAGAGACAAAGAGTGAATCTTTCTATCGCCTTGGACTATCATCTTGGCCGTAGTCCAATTTCTTCCCAAGCCATTAAGAAACTGAAGATTTGTTTCATGGTTACTGCGGATGGTGCCCACATTGGATAACTTGGTGACCATCAGGTTGAACCTTTTGAAGGAGTCTTCCAAACTTTCGCCGGTATGAACTTTGAAGTTGTTGAACTCATTGAGTGCAGTTGTAAGCTTCTTGTCTTGTGCTTGTTCTGAGCCTTCGTACAAATTCTTGAGAACTTCCCAGATCTCTTTTGCTGATTTGCAATTTATGATATTATCAAAGTTGTTAGGAGCAACTCCACAAGAAATTTCATAAAAAGCAACAGCATCATTTTCCATTTTATCGAGGTCATCCTTGGTGGGACGGCTCATGACTGGTTGACCTCCTCCTAGTCTGGCTGTAGCGCCGTCAGTTTGAAATGGTGTAAGAACTGGGACATGTGGTCCTTCTTCTACGGATCGCCATACATCTCTACCAAGTCTCCTTAAGTATCTTTCCATTCTTTGTGACCAGTGATGATATTCATTTGCTACCAGTATTGGAGCTCTATTAGAACCACCAACACTGTTCGAAACATTCAGAGATAACGATTGTGCCATATTTTGAAGTTTTTTTGTTTAAGAAATGAGCTTTAGTGGTATAGAAGGCCCTTTGAAAATCAGAGTTCAGTTTTTCAAAAAGCAACCACTATGGCTCTGATACCAGTTGTTGAGAGAAAAACTTTGAGACACACTTGAACAAACGTTAGAACAAGTATATTGTGGAATAGTTAATCTCGAAGGATCTAAAAGCTCAACAATAATATTAATAAATTAGAGTTAGATAGTTAGAGAGTTAGTTGCGGAAAAGTAAAGAAATAGAAATGACAACAATTGTTATATCAAGTATACACATAAGTTGATTCATAACAAGGAATGCACTCAAACCAAGTTAATAAGGAAGATCAAACTTAGTGATTAAGTCACAAGAGACTTGCTCCGAAGAGAGGTTATAATCAGTTATATTCTAGTAAGATTTAAGAGTAAGAAGGGATGCGTAGTAAGATAGAGAGATAGAAAAGATATTCTTCAGAGTTGTTATTAAGTAAGAACGAATGAGCTCTATTTATAGAGACTCAGGAAGTACACTAGATTACATCTCTAAGAGTAGTCATGCAAGGCATACTGGACAATAGAGAGTATTACAACAAAAGATAAGTAAAGTAATCTAGTAAAAGAGACTGCGGTAGATTGTGACTCCGGATGTGGTTGCTGATGAGGGAGCTTGACTGCGGGTGCTTGTAGGCTGCGGTGGCTCAAGTTCAAGAGGGTCACTTTTCATGACCAAACACAGTTCTTCCCAAACCAACACCAACCAAAAAATTCAAGTCCAGACTTCGAAATCAATCACCAAAATTGACTTCAGTCGATTCTTAGACTTCTAAATCAAAATCAACTTCCAATTTCTTCAACTGTTCGTCCTTCGAATTCTTCAACATTCAATTTTGACTTTTCAGTCAACTGTTCTTCTTTTTGGATCAATAAACACAAATCGATAACACATTTGATATCCAGTGAAACACCAAATTGTGACATTATGAGTGATTCGGTTTTGACTTCCAATTTAAATCAATGTCAAGCAAAATCAATTGCGACTCAAACTAAAATCAAACAACACCAGTCGATTTTCAGAGATAATGAGATGAAATCGAAGAAATTAAGTCGATATTCATGAATCTGTGAAACTAATGAAATCAATACTAACAATGATACAGATCATGCGACTCAAGAATCGAACAAGAAAATATCGATTTCAATATAAATCGAGTTTTGATTTTATTGATCTTGACTTTAATAGAGTTTTGATAAATCGAATCAACGTTTTACAGTCGATTGTTCAAACTCCGACTTCATTGATTTTGAGTGAAACTGATATATCGAACACCATTATTTACAAATGGATTGTGGATTGGTTCGGGCTTACGAACAATAATCATAATTGATTTTGGGCTTACGAATCGATAATTGCCAGAACGACATTGAATTGGACATCCAATCAAATATTATGAACATTAATCGGATTACAATATTATTAGATTAATATCAAGAAGGAACAGTAATGGATTTAGAATATTTTTGGGCTAAATCTGATTGAAACAAACAAATATGAAATTGGATCGGGCTTTGATAAAAAAAATTTATTGGATCATAACAAGTGGGTTTTTCACGAAAAATTTGATCCAACGAGTCAAATGATCACAAATAAAAAACGTAACGCACGATTCAATGAAATTAACAGAGATCATAGAGAGAGACTCACCAAAAATGCTCCAATTGTGACAAAATTTTCCAAACCGAGAATCTTTCTTCAAAAAAATCACGTTGATCTTTGAAGGCCCGCTCTGATACCAATTGATGTGATTATAGAACATGGTTTGGCATGCGGAATTAAAGATTGCACAATGAACACGATGATTTAGGTGTTTAAGAGATGTATTGATTATGTATTGTGTTACAAAAAGGGATCTAGATCTAGTCTACATAAATAACACACACTTACACACACAACTTTTACACCTCTCAAACACACCTCTACAAGTGGAATAAACCCACCTTATATAGAGGTGTTTACATGTCTCTCTCTCACTCTCTATCTCATGTCATAAGGCTAATGCACCACATGCAAGTGGGTCTACAAAAGTCAACCCATTTACAAAGTCATACATGGATAACTTTGTACCCTAACACATTTAAAAAATGAGACTCTTCATTTTAATAACTTATGGAAATTTTATGAGATTTAAAATTCTTGAATGATACTTTTCATGTAACTTGAGGACAAGTTACAAAACTCATATCAAGAATATTTTAGATCAAACTTTGAACAATAACTATCATCATACAACTTTCTATTGATCAAAAACAAACTCATAAATTAAGATAATTCATATCAAACAAATTTTAAGAAATTAGCCTAATCATATAAACTAATACAAGTCTTGAAACTTTGACAATTATCTTGTTTTTGGATGAGGATAATCATTACCATAGCATCAAAATCAAATTTTATGAACAAAAACATCTTGTGGTAATGATCCTAATCCAAAATGGCCAAAAAGTCGAATTTTTTTCGCTGAACAGTCACCACCTCGTGGTAAATTTTACCACCTCGTGGTGAACAGGCAGATCCAAAAATAAAACGATTTTTTCTTGCTTTAAAAACAATAAGCATCAAATATAATAGAAACCAACCCTATGCTCTGATACCACTGATCGGTTTTAGGATACTACAACATCCTATGGTGCACATACAACCCTAAAAGCTTTGGATCTATGTTTTCTCTAATTATACATGCAATATTGTTTCCAAAGCTTTAAACCTACAACTAGCATATAAGTGGTATAAACTACATAAAATACTAGTTAGAAGTTAACCACTTTGTGTAGCTTGTAGAACTTGATGAATTTGGCCTTTAAAAGCTTAGCCCCAATAGTGTGGAAGCCTCAAATGGAATCACAGCACATCATGGACAAAGGTGGAACTTGAGAGAGAATTCCATGCACCCAAAAACACCCATGAACTCAAAGAACATGCATGTAGGCGTTTTTTAGCTATAGAGTACATATTTATATGTAGGATTCCAAGGGTCATGGGTATAACCCAAATCCATACCCATGGGTTTTATGATCCATGGTTCATGTGGCCCAACTCTTTATGTATCCATACATAAATTTTGTCCAAGATGGATCATAAGCCCAACACATATAAATATAACTAATTACCATAATTAGTCCCCATAGATTTAATTAGTCTCTTTTGATCACTAAATTAATTCCAAATTAATTCTTGATCAATACTAATTAAAACATATGATTTCATATTAATATATTATAACTTATAATATATTAATAAATCATATATAACCTTCTCTCAAGAGTCCATCCTAACAAATTGTCCTGATGATATGCAACCCAAATGGACCATGCTACTCTCGGGTCAAGTACATACCAATAATAGTTATGGGCTTAGAAATCTAATCCAACAATACCCATATCCCCATTAAACGTGTCATCCTATAATAGGTACACAAATCTAAAACTTCCCGCTTATTCTCTATCGAGGAGAATTTCTGAGTCTACTTTAGTTCACCCAGTATATTGACGGTTACATCAATTCTCATCATTTAAATGTTACTTGGTTCCTCCCTTTCCTATAAACCACACTACCCTCTTTATCCATTTTATTTTTAAAAACCCATTTTAAAACAACTATCGAAACATTTTATAGTTTAAGAATTAACCTCCAAACTTTGTTTCGCTCAAATTCAGCCAACTCAGATTGCATCGCAACAACCCAATCGGGATGTTCTAATGCAGTCTTGTTTGTATTTTGTTCGATTTTTGATATAAAAACATTGAACATGCAAAATTATTGATGAACATTAAGAACTTCATTCCTAGATCTAACTTGTGCACGTATTAACACCCCAAAATTAGGATTACCAAGAACTTGTTCGTTGGGATGATTACGTGTCCATTTCTCTATAGGAGGAAATGATGGGTCAAAATCCAAAGGAGCATCTTCAAATAGTTCTTCAACTTCATAAAACTCTTCTACAACAAAAAGATTATCATTAATATCATCATTATCATTGGAGCTTCGTTATAAACTTTGTTATGTGTTCATTCTTGCTCTGCCTGAACACATGTATCTGCTATGTGTTGCTCCCCCTCAACATCAATATACGAAAGTAACAGTTCCCCATCGACTTGAGGTTGAGAAGTCAAGTGCTCCCCCTCCACTTGACCAGATGTCGAAGTTTGTCCCCCTTCGACAATGACTCTTGGTGTTGATGACGAATGTCCATCGGTTCGTTCATATGATATTGTTGAGTTATCAGAGTGCTTTGATTCTTTCGGAATTTGATTGTCTTCGATATTGACCTCCACATCAATAGCTCAGTCAGGAATACCAAAAAGCAAATCAAAATCAATATCGATAGTAAGCATTAGACTCAGAGAGAATTGGTTTCTTTGAAAATTCGTGTTCAACTCTTTTGAAGTAGTAGTCATCGAATGTAATATTGAACGTTTCTTAAACTCTGTGTTCGTTTGTTGAGCACCCTATATGTTACAAAATTGTGTGAATATCCAAGAAAGATTCCTTCATCTGCCTTCGTTTGGAACTTTGATAGATTATCTTTTAGATTCATGATAAAGCATATGCAACCAAAAAAATGGAAAAAATTAACATTATGTTTCCTTTTTTAATGATTTCATAAGGTGTGATGTCAAATCTACGATGAATGGAAGAGCGATTTTGAGTGAAACATGTTGTCGAAACTGCTTCTGCTCAAAAATATGGAGCCAGATTCGCATATGTGAGCATCGTTCTAGCAGCTTCACAGAATGAACGATTCCTCCTTTCGATAACACCATTTTTCTAAGGTGTGTACGGAGACGAAAATTTATGGTAGATTCCCAAATTCGTCAAAAATGAATCTAGAGCATGATTTTTGAACTCTGTTCCATTATCACACTTAATTCTACGAACTTTCCTCTTCAAACTTAATTCAATGTTTTCGATGAAATCAATCATCACTTGAGTTGTCTTTGATTTCTGTCTAATAAAATAAACCCAATTAAAACGAGAAAAATCATCTACAATAACGACTATGTACTTCTTCTTATTAAGAGATTCAACAGTCGAAGGACCACACAAGTCAATGTGTAGAAGTTCCAACTGTTCGACAATCTTTGAGTCAATAACGATTGAATGACTTTGATGATGTTGTTTTCCTTGTTTGCAAGCTGCACACAAAGAATCATTATCAAATTTTAAAACAGGTAAACCACGAACAAGATCATTTAAGACAACTTTATACAATTTTTTGAAATCGAGATGAGAATGTCTTCGATGCCAAAGCCAACTGAGGTCAAAAGAAACCTTCGATAGTAGGCAAACGAAGAGAATGCCAACTATTGGTTTTATGTCCGGATTGAACATATCGCCTTCCTTCTTCGACTTTAACAAGACTTTATTTGTTTCTTTGTTCGATATCACACTTCCTTCTTCATCAAATAGAACTTGATTTTCAGTTCCAACGACAAGTTGAGATACACTTATAAGTTTGTGCTTCAAACCTTCGACATAAGCGACTATATTTACAATAAACTTCCCATTCATCACCTTCGCATATCCCTTGACTTTACATTTCTGATTGTTCCCAAACTTCACCACTCCAACATTCTCTAGCTTCCTAAAATCTCTCAAATTCCCTTCCTTCTTGTCATGTGACGCGAGAATCCACTATTGATATGCCAATTTTTGTCATATTTCTCATCACATAGAATGTGCAATCACTCAGAGAGATTTAGGTCCCCAAGGCTTTTTGGGTCCTTCGATATTATTGTGAAAAATGGTGTGCAGTGAAGAACTAAAAATCCAACTACTAATTTTCGTTTTGATTTTGTCAATTAAATCAACTTCGTCAGATTTGCGCATAAAAATTTAATCATTCAATTGGGAAGTTTCAACTTTGATTTTCTCCTTTTCAACGTTTTTCTCAGAAAAATCGACTTTATTGTTTGTTTTAACTTCTTTCCATTTTTTTGGCTTCTGTCACACCCTCGAACCAGACGGCGGAAACGTCCGAGGGCTCGCGTGACTTAAATTGAAATATCATCACAATGAATATATATGAAACATAACACATGAATCACCAACCATTACATAGTACAACTGGCATTGTTTACATCAAGTACAAGGTTTACATTACATGATTTCAAAATATAAAGTGTTTGGTGATTAGCAACTACAAAAGAAACTTTCAACACACTGGATGCCTCCTTGTCTAATGATTACCTAAGAATACAAGTTATTTTGAAAACGGTCAACATATATAATGTTGGTGAGTTTATAAGTGTTTTTGATGTGAAACAGTTTATGTCATTTGAAAAACTCAGAAAATCCGATATTTTTTGTATTAAAACTTTTCTTGAAAATGTGGTGATGATCCTGTAAGTATGTGCGTGAGTGATTTCAATACGTGAATAAATGAGAAGTTTTTTGCATTATAGTTTTTGAAAGTACAAATGAGTAAGATTTGGTTTCCCCGGAAAACCCGATGTTTTCCGATAAAAAGTTATGATTGTTTTGCTTTATTGAATCGTTACATCGAATGAATATAATTTCCCTTGATTAATGATGTCGGATTTCTACGTGAGTCGTTATAACCATGCATGATAATGACTAGTTCGTCTGTCTTGGTATTCTAATGAACACCGAAATTTGATCTTAAGACTTTGACACCCTAGACTGGCCGAGTCTAACTGTAGCGAACAGCTTAGGTGTGGGGGAGTCACCCCCGTATAGATCTATACACAAACTCTCGCTCTCCCTCCAGGAGACTTTGATTACAACTACAGACTATGACCGACACTTATTGGTGTCACCCGTTATTACTCACTCAATCCACATGAATTTGATTAACCTTGATTAATGATCTAATTTTATTTTACTTGAAGAGAAGGTAAGCCTAACAGACGAGGAGAAGAGGACTACTAGGCCCTACTAATTTCGTATGTTATTTAAGGCTGTCGAGTATACGAAAAGCGCGTTGGCCCATTTCGCATATGATTTATTTGGACCTTACTAGTAATGCTAATGGGCCACTGAGGCCCAATAGCATGTAAAAACCATTGAGGGTCCATTAAGCATGTAATTGGGTCATAGGAGGCCCAATAACATGTATTATTTATGTTGGGCCCAAAAGCCATGTTAATGAATCACGAAGGCCCATTAAGCATGATTAGAATCTCTCAAGCCCAAACATTTGAATGTTTACTTGTTTTGTATAGAATTAATGTTGCGAGTTGTTTAATCGATGTGTCGTATAAATCACGAATTTGTTTTATAACGATTTATAGATTTATAAAAATAGTTATTTTTCTATTTACAACCCAAGATATAAAGTTTTGTATATTTTGACCCAATTATTATTATTATCAACATAATTGACCAAAAGCATTTGTTTGACCTATTCAGCCCCTTATTTTGTAAAGTTGGCAATTTTTGCCCTTTTTTATAAAAAAAATGACATTTTAGGTCCTTGAACCATTTTTCTTGACATCTTTGACCCAAACACTTATTTAAATAATGTTTTAAGCCCAAAAGTAAATTTTAGAAAGTTTCAACCCTTTAGTTAAAAGATTTGCATTTTAATCCACCTTTTTCGCAATTTTTACACTTTTTACCCAAAATCCAAAATCTTTGCATTTTCAATCCTTTTTAACAAATATGATCATTTTAAACCCCAGAAATAGATTTATTTACCTTTCTACCCACTATTTTGAGAAATTACCATTTCAGCCCCTTGAATCCATATTTTTTGCAACTTTGGGCCTATGGGCCGAAACGCCCAATAAGCCACAAATTTCATTTTTAGTCCTTTGACAACCATAATGTTCATAAAAATTTCCATTTTAACTGTTTTGGCATTTTGAACCTTGTAAAAACCGTATGACAAGTTTTTCCCAAACTTTTGTTTATTTGACAAAAATAGTCCAATAATGAGTTTTATGTTGTAGTGTGTTATTTTAAAGCTTGTATATTAGTTTATCTTGACATGTTAAGTGAAATATGAACTAGGTCACATATTTTTCCTTCTTGAACTATAGATCTCGAAATACCTTTCATTTTTAGCACATATATATCACAAAAACACAAGAAATCACACATATCATACAAATACACATAAATCTTCACATTTTAATTCCATTCTCCCCCATAAAACATATGAAAACCGAAAATAGAGGGGTATGAACTCACCTTAGGTTTTTTGCTTCGGTTTTGAAGAAAGAAAATGGAAGAGTTTGGTCCTAGGAAGCTTTCTTGGGTGGATCTCGAACTTAGAGTTTTCTAGGATGATGATCATGAGTTTGTGTGAGTTTAGAAGACATCCTTGATGAAATAAAGAGACTAGATTATGGATCCAAGCATCAACTTACCTAGGATGATGATTCTTGTAGAAGAACCTCCTTGAAATGTTCCAAAATCTCGAAAATTTGAATGGAGAACAGGATGTGCTTGAGAGTGTTTGGGATGAGAGTTTGAAGATGTGTGTGTGTGCTTGGTGATCCTCGGCCGAGAGTAGAAGAAGAGAGGGGAGAGAGAAGTGATGAAGTGATGGATGCATGGGGAGGAGGGAAATCTAGCATGGATATCCAAGATGTAAAAATGATGTGTCTTCCTCCCATCATTCCCCATTTTTCCTTTTATTCATCTTTCTTTTCTCATTGGGCCGAGTTGGGCTAAAAGAGAGGGAAGGAGTCATTTTTGGGCCCATGCTCGAATTTAGGAGGCTCAAATAAAATTTTTCGGCCCATTGGGCCTCTAAGGCGTCTCACGGCCCATATGACTTAAAAGGTTAGGTTTTATGGCCCATAATAATCAAATTAGGTTAGTTATGGCCTAATAAGGAATTTAAATTACTTATGGCCCAATAAGGCCCATTAAAGGTAAACCAATCCATTTTAGGCCCATTATGGCCCAAAAGTTAAGTTTCATGTAAGTGGGTTGAATTTCAAGCACAACATGAATTAGGGTTTACGAGTTTACAGTAGATAATGTTTACAACATTACAAAATTTCCTAGCTAGAATGCTAGTTGTGATATCATCCCCCCGTTAGAGGGAATTTCGTCCCGAAATTCTTTTTGAAGCTAGATTTAAGAATGCGAGAATAAGTGAGGGTACTTTTGCTTCATCTGGTCTTCGCGTTCCCAAGTGAATTCCGGTCCATGCTTTGCATTCCACCGAACCTTCACTATTGGAATGCGACTTTGCTTAGTACGCTTCACCTCCCTGTCCATGATCTCGTCGGGTTCCTCGATGAACAGGAGATTCTCGTTGATTTCGATTTCTTCTAACGGAATGACGAGAGTTTCGTCGGATAAGCACTTCTTCAAATTGGAAGCACGAAACACGGGGTGTACATTGCTGAGTTCGGCAGGTAGTTGCAATCTATAAGCCACCGGACCGATTCGGGCAAGAATCTCGAAGGGTCCAATGTACCGTGGGTTTAGTTTTCCCCGTTTCCCAAAACGGATCACCCCTTTCCAGGGGGAGACCTTTAACAACACTCGATCCCCGACTTGAAATTCCAAAGGCTTTCGCCGCTTATCGGCGTAGCTCTTCTGTCGGTCGTGTGATGCTTGAAGTCGAGCTTTGATTTGAACTATTTTCTCTGTCGTTTCGCGTATGATTTCTGGTCCTGTTATTGCATTGCTTGGTGTCTGCCCTCTTGCCAGCTGAGTGTCACCTACCTCTGTCTAACACAACGGTGATCTACATTTACGACCATATAATGCTTCGAAAGGAGCAACTTTGATGCTTGTGTGATAACTTTTCTTGTATGAAAACTCAATTAAAGGTAAGTGGGTATCCCACGACCTTCCAAAGTCTATCACACATGCTCGTAGCATATCCTCAAGCGTTTGAATGGTTCGCTCACTTTGACCATCCGTCTGTGGGTGGTAAGCAGTGCTCATGTCGAGTTGTGTCCCCATAGCCTTCTGTAGCGATTACCAAAAGCGTGAAGTGAACCTACTATCTCGATCTGAGATGATAGATATTGGTACTCCATGGAGTCTCATAATTTCCTTGATGTAGATTCTTGTTAGTCGCTCCATCTTCTATGTCTCCTTTATTGGCAGGAAATGAGCGGATTTTTTCAACCTGTCGACTATCATGTTGGATTAATGTCTAAGTCCATAACTATAATTGGTAAGACTTGACCCGACCCGGCATGGTCCATTTGGGTTGCATGGCATCATGCATTTGGATAGACTATAATGAGAGAAATAACATTTAAGGTTGGTTAATATATTATAAGTTCTAATATATTAATAAGGTTATTTAATTAGTATTGATCAAGAATTAATTTGGAATTAATTAAGTGATCAAAAGGAGACTAATTAAATATATGCGTTGATTGTATAAATCATTCATTCTTATATATGTGGGCTTGTGATCCAAGATTTCTTATGTTGGACTAAGTCCATAGGGTGACCCATGGATACTCCATGGAGGTTAAAATCCATGGAGCATAAGGAATGGGTAAAGTTATGAGTTACATGGTGTAACCCTAATAGCCACCATATAAAAGAATCCCATGGCTCAAGAAATCGTGCACTAATGTGTGAATATGAGGGCTAGACGATTTCAAGGAGTGTTCCATTTCTCTCAAGTCATTCCATGTGCATTTGGTGTTGTGTGAACCATTTGAGGTGTCACACTTGGGGCACTAGGCACTCAAGCTTCATGGACACAAGCTACATCAAACAAAGGTATGTATTATATCCATTTGATTACCCAAGTATCAAGTATTGTATGCTAGATAGGGTAATACCTTGGAAAGTTCATAATTTCATGTATAATGGAGAAAACATAGATCCAAGGTATTTAGGGTTGCATGTACACTTAGGAGTGTTAGAATGCACAAAACCCATCAGTGGTATCAGAGCCAAGGCTTGTTTTCTTGTTATACTTGCAAAATTAGCTGAAAAATCGAATTGTATTAGTTTAAAAGTTATGCTAATTACTTGAAAAAAATTTGATGTGAATTATCTTTGTTCATATGAGTTTATTAGATTAATAGAAAAGTTAATTGATTATGTGTTTTCAATCCATTTTAATCTAAGAGTTGATTCTAAAATGTGTTTTTGTAACTTGTCCTCAAGTTATATGAAAAGTCACATTTAAGTTTCATAAAACTCATAAAAAGTTAGCAATGGTTACAAAAATGAAGAGTCTTGTCCTCATTAAATGGTTTTATGACTCCATAACTTGTCCTCAAGTTATGGAGGTTCAAGAGTCACTTCATTAAATGATAAAATGTGTAACCTTAATTAGTTTCATAAGTTACAAAAATAAAGAAAAGTTACATTCTTATATTAGTTTAAGTCTTCTATAACTTGTCCTCAAGTTATGGAACTTGAAGAGTTTTTTTTTTCAATTAAAATTACTTTAAACACATAAGTTATGGAATTAATTAGTTTTGAATATTTTCAAAACTTGCCCTCAAGTTTTGGAATTTGTAAAGTTTTCCCCATGAATACTTTAATTCCAAGTTAGCCCTTAGAATTTTAAAAGTTAAAATTCAACCCTTATACTTTATAGTATTATAATTTAATAATAAATATATGTATAAGAGCAAGTCAGTCTTACCGTTAGTAGGCCTCATTCACGAAGCCGGTCTATAAGGGGGGTATAAGGTTACTGCCTATAAAATGGCAGTTTAATGGGTGTCCACTCTCACCCACCGCTTCCGTGACTGGTGGAGGGTCGTTAGCCGAACGGTTAGGACAAGGACTATAATTCTCCCTTCATTAAAAGTATTAATGATAAATACTAAGTAACTAAACTTTTTATAAATTCCCAATCTTAGTTACTTAGGAAAATATTAATAAGGTGCTAATCCATGAAATTACACTTTGCACTTTGTTTAAACCGTTAGTGGAGCGTGTGTGGTTAACCGGCACACTAACCTGGATTTAACAAAGTAGGCAAAGGGTAACTTAATATTTATCATAGTATCGGTGGAGCTCGTGTGGTTAACCGGCACATCGATTGAGGGGTAAATATTAAGGGTACCAAGTATATTTGCATGGTTACTTCACACCTTGTTTTGTGATCCTCGGCATCCCAGTCACAAAACCTGAAGGGCACACTCGAGATTGAAACATGCCATTGAAAAGTTCAATGAATCTTAAAAGATCTAGGAGTTTCAAATCCAATTAAAAACCTAATTACATTATTTTGTTTTTCATGGTGGAAATTGGTAAATCGTCATTTACCTACCTTCAACTATTTTATAACTCGGATTACGGCATCCCTCTTCCAGTTATAAATAGGTTGTTGGATCCTAACCTTAATATTTCATATTGGGTGTTATATTAAGGACTTTAGATCAACTATCTTGAATATCTCCCAAAAGATGTCTAGTTCAGACATCTATGATCTTCCCAAATCTCTTGGAACTTTACTTCCTCCACCTCCTCCAATTATTCTCCCTAACCCACAAGTTCAAGGTCACTCAAGCCCTAATGGCAAGCAAGGTCTATGTGTGATCACATCTTAGAGATGAAGTCACATATTGATAAGCTGGGAGAGTTGGGTGTCAAAGTCTTGAGAAAGTTGGATGTTCAATCACTTTCTAAGTCACATAGTGAGTTCCTTTGGGACTACTATGAAACGGACTATGACATGAACCTTAATGATCATATCTATTTGCTTGGTGCTGCTGAATCAGCAAGGATTTGGAACGATAGTAAAGCAAATTTGATTAGAAGATCAACTTCCCAAAAACTTTATGGACAGTGACAATGGTGACACTAGAAATCCAGAAAAAGCATTCTCTTCCCAATGGAAAGGGATTGGCCATAGTCAACCCGGTTGACCAAATGGTAAGGAGAAAGGCTAAGTCTGAGATAGTCCCATTACCAAAGGGTCCATATGTTTATTTTGCCAAAGGAAAGGGCGTTGATTGCAAAGCTGCCAAGTTTACCTAAGGATGTTAAAGTCAATAAGTCTGACTCTACTTCAGGTAGAGCCCATTATCTAACTCTGTTAAGTTTCTATTCTAAGATCCTCATTACATGATGTGACTGGGTCACATGTTGATGTTTTAAGAATCAAAGAATAGAGAGAAAGCTTAAAGGAAGTATATGCTGATTCTGATCGCGTAGGTGGATTTCGATCGCATCAGAATTTTGAAGCTGTTACTTAGGAGTTATGATATATTTCTTAGGAATAGATAACAACAAGTTTTTCCGTATCCATTTGCACTATAAGGATAAGTTTTTTCCGCAAAGTTTTGAAATAAAATAAAAGTTTTTAATTTTATATTTATTTTAAATATCCTTACAAGTGGCAATTGTGAAAAATGGTTGTTTATATGATTCCATTGATAGCAATATTTGAAAAAAAATGGACTTGATTCTTTCGTTTGTGGTAGTGTCATAATTTACCAAATAAGGAAAGATTCTCATTCCCAAGGCTTCAGTTGGATAGAAACTTGGAATCATGCAAGTTGAATAGTATGATGAATGAGAACTTTCAAGCATTGGAAAATTAAGACTTGTTCACATGGATGTGTGAGTCAAGTTAAGGACTAAAGGGATCGAGTACACATTCTTGTGCACTGGTCAAGTCCACCACAAAGCTCGTTAAGACTATTCGTCATGATTTACTAAATTTTAGTAAATATGGTTATACTTACAAGTTTAAGTATAATTCTGAAACATTGGAAAAGTCTCAATGTATGGCAGGACGAATGGGAAGAATCAAATTAAGCAGACAGATAAAAGTTTCTCAAATCTGAAAAGATGGGAGAGTACTTTAGTATCATGTTTTGTGATCATCTTAATGATTAAAGAACCACATCACAATTGGTCTTCTAAGGACATCTTAGTGCATTCTTATGACTAAGAAGAGGAGTCATGAATTGTTGAAATGGATAGATCAGGAAGATGAGTCATACTTCGTTCCAAAACAATTCTTAGAGTCATACTCCAAGATTGTAACTTGAGTGACATATCTTAAAGAAAGGTTTAAAACACTTGTCAAATGTAAGAGTAAAAGTGTCCTACTCTTGTATATTTGAAATTGGTAAGTTGTGATGTTTTGGATAAAACAAAGACCAACTAAGGCCAATTGTGTGAAGTGTTTGTCTTGATAAAGAATCCGCACTATCTCTTGAATATTTGGCAAGATAGTCTTATATGTCAAGAGGATAGTGGGAGTCTTAAAGATCCTAAAAAGAATTTCAATAACTAATCAAGAATAAAACCTGAGGTTCTTCACTAGCACACGACTTGAGGTTTATAACCTATCGTGTTCACATATTTTGTGCCCATTCCAGTTAAAGTTGGCTTTGCATAGGAGTTCTGAAAGTTCTCAATTGGTTGCATAACAACTTGGAAGCAATGGCAGGCCCTGTACTGCCAGGTGGCAAGAAGTTAAGATTGCATAAGTTCAGTCCATATTAGTTTGGATTTGTCATTATCCTTGTCTTGTGACTATGGTTTTGACAATTCACATGGATAAGAACACATACACCATAAAATCTAAGGGTCATAAGGTTTCTCTCCGATTCATGAAAATGATGGTGAGGAAACACTTCCACCAAGTAGATTTGAAGCAGATGGCAAAAGGTCTAAACAATTGAGACTATGATTACGGCATCCCTTTTCATAGTTCTGAAGTTGTTTAGACACACATGCATGCTATCTAAGGAAAGGTGTATGATTTTGATAAAGTTTTATCAAAGCATCTCGTATCAGAAATCTGAACTTTGGTAAGAAAGTCAATAAAGTATTGATTTCTAGAAGTCCAGCTGATTTTTGAGTACATGTCAAAGCTAGTGGGAGCATAAGTGTTATGCTAATAATCATCATGTTAGTGGGAGCATGATAATTATTGTTAGTGTTGCAAGTTAGCAATGTTAATTATAGAAAACAAAAGTTTCAATTCGTGAGGCTGCAGGGATTGAAAAATTTGTTTTGCTATAATTAAGGGAGAGGATATACTTCATTTCAGTTCTAAAGGCTTAGATTGAGACCTTAATCATCTTTAGTCAAGAATATATATATGAATTTCATGTTGGATTGGTTCAACTTAAGGAAATTCTATATGTTGCGTTCTCAAAATTTGATTATGATTACGGCATCCCTCTTCATAGTCAAATTTTGAAAACATGGCAAATAAAAATATTGTAGCAAAAGACTGGTCTAGAATCATGTCTTTATGTGAGACATCATGAATCGTGTACCATTTGCTTTGGGTACAGGATCGATTGCATGTGCTATAATATTTGTCATTTCTAAATTTTTCCAAATGCCCAGAGGCATTAAGAAGGGAAAAGGTCTAGAATTGGATATGACTAAAATGATTAAGCAATTGTCGAGGACAATCTGAGGTTTACCAAAGATTGGTTGCTCAGGGAAAGTTGGAAGTATAATGCTAATTTTGGAAGGACCATATTGACATATTCTGAAAAGAGGCATCTCTTATTCAGAAGTGATAGTCAAAATGAGAATATGGAGTTGTCTCCATAGGTGGAAGTTATCTGTGTAAGATTAGAAAACTTAATGCAAGAAGCATGTCCAAAGCAATGTACTTTGAATATGAGACTTAGTTTCCATGGAGTTGATCTCCATTGGAATACCTTATAATGACTGTTGACAAGTCTTTGTGACTTTGTACATATTCATTACAGGATGGTCAGTGCATATAAATTTAAAATCTAAACAGATTTCGATAAATGATAGGAATTTGAAATTCTCACATTTTTCGATAAGGATTTGGGAGTGTGAAATTAGAATCATTGAAATTATGTTCAATTGGTTTATTCACAAAGTAAGGATCATAGACAAACATAGAGTGCATACTTGGTGTATGGCAAAGCTATTGTTTAAGAAAAACATAGTGTGCATGCTTGGAGCATGGGACAACTAGTGTTTTTAATTCAAGTATAAAGTTGATAAAACCGAAACAATGAATAATGAGTAATCAGTTTGGTGATAAATAAAAGTGTTTATTTATATTCATAGGGTTTGATACCATATTTGATTCATTTATTCTTGTGTTTCACTTTGCATGTTTTGACTTCCAGAATAACTAAGTCGCTCTTCCTGAATGATTAAGTTATTCAAACCATCCACAGTCGGTCATATGTTGGAAGTAGATATGAATCAAGACTGTCATGGGTTGGTTTGTAGAGGTCCAAGTTGGTGGACAAAGTGGTGCTACAACACTCATGAGTGCTCATAAGTTCTGAGTATTGGATTCAACCCGCGCTCATTTGAATCACTTCATGGATTTTATCACGAGTGATCATGAGACGATAATATCTTATATTCTTCAAACCTAGAGATATGAGTTGTTACTATGAGTTGGTTGTACATTGATTGCACGAAAACGCATTCGATAACTCGATGTTATAAAACGTGCCTTTGTGTATGATTCAACAAGTAGTAGAATAAGCCATATGAGTCGAAGTTTATCCATTCCTTTTACCTTCGGGATAAAAGCGATATCTGTGGGCCCCTCGATGATTTAAAGATGATACATGTGAGTGCTTGGCCAAGCCAGGACTGATTTGATTTGTTCAATCAGTCAGTCATCATGAATCGGAAATCTGGAAACAACAAATGGACAGAGAGAATGATTGATAATCCATGTCTCAGTCCATATGATATCTAGAATGGAGGAATATATGATCCCTTATCTAATGGACAAGTCATTGACAAAGGTCAGAGTTCGACAGAAGCTTTTGAGAGCTACGATTGCTGATCGGTTCCTGAAGTCATACGCAATAATAGTTTTAGACTTATCCAAGTGGGAGACTGTTGGATTAATGTCTAAGTCCATAACTATAATTGGTAAGACTTGACCCGACCCGGCATGGTCCATTTGGGTTGCATGGCATCATGCATTTGGATAGACTATAATGAGAGAAATAACACTTAAGATTGGTTAATATATTATAAGTTCTAATATATTAATAAGGTTATTTAATTAGTATTGGTCAAGAATTAATTTGGAATTAATTAAGTGATTAAAAGGAGACTAATTAAATATATGGGTTGATTGTGTAAATCATTCATTCTTATATATGTGGGCTTGTGATCCAAGATTTCTTATGTTGGACTAAGTCCATGGGGTGACCCATGGATACTCCATGGAGGTTAAAATCAATGGAGCATAAGGAATGGGTAAAGTTATGAGTTACATGGTGTAACCCTAATAACCACCATATAAAAGAATCCCATGGCTCAAGAAATCGTGCACTAATGTGTGAATATGAGGGCTAGACGATTTCAAGGAGTGTTCCATTTCTCTCAAGTCATTCCATGTGCATTTGGTGTTGTGTGAACCATTTGAGGTGTCACACTTGGGGCACTAGGCACTCAAGCTTCATGGAGACAAGCTACATCAAACAAAGGTATGTATTCTATCCATTTGATTACCCAAGTATCAAGTATTGTATGCTAGATAGGGTAATACCTTGGAAAGTTCATAATTGCATGTATAATAGAGAAAACATAGATCCAAGGTATTTAGGGTTGCATATACACTTAGGAGTGTTAGAATGCGCAAAACCCATCATATCACCTATATGGTATCTAATCCATTTGTTATCTTGGGTAATTTGGTCACAAAGTCCATAATAATCCTTTCCCATTTCCACTCGGGTATTACCGGCTGTTGTAATAATCCCGAGGGCTTTTGATACTCTACCTTCACTTTAGCACAAGTGAGGCATTTGCTAACGTAAGTGGCAATCTCTGCCTTCATGTTAGGCCACCAATAACATTGCTTGACATCCAGGTACATTTTATCTGACCCTGGATGGATAGAGAATCGTGTCTTATGAGCTTCATTCATGACTACCTCTCTGAATCCTCCATGTTTAGGGACCCAAATTCGGTTCATGAAATAATATGTTCCGTCCTCCTTGACTTCGAAGTTCTTTTCCATTCCACGTAACGCTTCGCTCGTTCTATTTTCTGTCTTAATGGCGTCGAACTGGGCTGTTTTGATTTGTGAGGATAGATGGGATTGGATGGCTATTGAAAGAGTCTTCACACGACGATTGGAGTATTCTTTCCGACTCAAGGCATCAGCTACCACATTAGCCTTGCCTGGGTGGTACTTGATTTCGCACTCATAATCGTTTAGTAGCTCAACCCATCTTCGCTGCCTCATGTTTAACTCCTTTTTATTTAAAATGAGCTGGAGACTCTTGTGGTCGGTGAAAATGGTGTACTTGGTACCATAAAGGTAGTGCCTCCAAATTTTCAAGGCGAAGACCACAGCTCCCAATTTGAGATCATGGGTGGTATAATTCACCTCACGTGTTTTTAGTTGTCGGGATGCATAAGCTATCACCTTACCACGCTGCATGAGTACACAGCCTAAACCCTGATTCGAAGCATCGCAGTAAACTACGAAGTCCTCTGTTCCCTCTGGTAGTGATAATACTGGTGCACTACAGAGAGCTCGCTTCAGAGTTTGGAAGGCAACCTCCTGCTTTTCTGTCCATTTAAATGGTACACCCTTATGTGTAAGCATGGTAAGTGGCTTGGCTGTTTTGGAGAAGTTATGAATGAATCTCCTGTAATAGCCTGCGAGACCTAAAAATTGACAAATTTTTGTGGGTGTCGTTGGGACTGCCCATCCTTCAATGGCTTTGATCTTAGAAGGGTCCACATGTATCCCTTCTTGGCTGACAACATGACCTAAAAAGTTTAAGCTTCGGAGCCAAAACTCGCATTTAGAGAGTTTTGCGTATAACTTTTCAGTTCGTAAGGTTTCCAAGATTTGCCGGAGATGTCGGCCATGCTCTTCTTCGCTTCGAGAATAGACTAGAATATCGTCGATGAAAACGATGAAAAAGTTGTCGAGGAATGGTCGGCAGACTCGATTCATCAGGTCCATGAATGTGGCAGGGGCATTCGTTAGACCGAAGGGCATTACAACGAATTCATAATGTCCATAGCGGGTTCAGAAAGCGGTTTTGGGAATATCCTCTTCCCGGACCTTGAGCTGGTGGAAGTCGGACCGTAGATTTATCTTAGAGAAGTTATTTGCTCCCTGGAGCTGGTCGAACACATCCTAAAGGATCTGTCCTTCTTCTTAACAAAAAGGACCGGAGCTCCCCAGGGTGAGAAGCTAGGTCGGATGAATCCTTTACTCAAGAGCTCGCTGAGTTGGCTTGACAGTTCTTGCATCTCTGTAGGAGCTAACCTATAGGGTGATTTGGCCATTGGCGTAGCTCCTGGTACCAGGTCAATTCGGAACTCGACTTGTCTTTCTGGGGGTATCCCCGGAACATCTTCGGGAAAGACGTCCGGGAAGTCGCAAGCCACTGGGATGTCTCGAATATTGACCTCTTCCTTGGACTTATCCACTATGTGTGCCAGAAACGCCAAGTCCTTCTTTTGTAGACACTTTTGTGCCTTAATGCACAAGATAAGACGAAGGTTCGTATTGGGTTTGTCTCCGTATATAATTAGGGTTTCGTGATTAGGAAGATGAAGGCGAACGGCCTTCTCGCGACAAAAAATTTCGGCATGATGGGGGCTCAACTTGTCCATGCCGATAATCACATCAAAACTCCTAATAGTTATAGGCATCAAGTTTATTTGAAAGGTATGCTGATTTAAAGTTAGGGTACATCCTACATAGATTTCCCCGGCTGATTCTGTTTTCCCATTAGCCATTTCCACTATAAAGGTTTCATTAAGATTTTGGGGTTGTTGTTTTAGCAAGTGTTTGAATTTGTTACTCACAAAGCTTCGCTCTGCTCCGGTATCAAACAGGATGCATGCTTATGAGTGGTTAAGGAGAAATGTACCGGTGACGACAGCGGGATCCTGAACCGCTTCTCCTTGCCCCATAGTCAGCACTCTTCCTGCTGCTCCTGTCGCCTGGGTGTTCGCATTGGGACAATTTCGTCTGCAATGTCCAGTTTTCCCGCACCCATAACATGTATAACTGGCTCTGTCCTTGGTGTTGTTGTTGTTGTTGTGCATCTGGCTTTATGGAAACTAGGTCCTACAATATTTTGTTGTATGGCCCTTCCGGTTGCATCTTGTGCACATCATCTCTCTGCATTCCCCGAGGTGATGGTAGTTACATTTGTTACACTTGGGAAGATTCCCTGTGTACTGCTTCAGAGTATTAGGCATGGATGAGGCTGGAGCATGTGGTGCTGGGGTAGCTTGGGTTGCTGCGTGGACAGTCACTGTCTGTTGCTTCTTGGATGATTCTGAGTTCTGTTTACCTCTTCTCTTTTTACTCTTTCCTTTCTTATTCTCTTCTTCCTTCTTAACATCCGCTTCACGATCTTAACACTCTTCTTGTTGCCATGATCATACAGTTTCTTGGCCAATATTTTGGCGCTATCAAACGTCTCAGGGTTTGCCGCAATAACATTCCCTTGGATAGGTGCAGTCAATCCCCAGATGAACCTCTCAATATTTTTCCCTTCTGAGGTGATCATACCCGGACACAGAAGGGATAGCTCACTAAACCTGGATATGTATGCTTCGATGTTGGAGTTCTGAACTGTCAAGTTCCACAATTCTTGTTCCATCTTTTGTATCTCGCCTCTAGGGCAGTACTCTGCCAACATCATTTCCTTCAGTTCTTCCCAGGGTATCGCGTTTGCCACTGGAAGGGTCATCGCTTCAATGTGACCATTCCATCATGAAAGAGCTTGATCAACAAAGGTACATGCTGCGAACTTGACCTTGCACCCATTTGGTCACCCGCAAATATCAAAGACGGATTCGATTTTCTCAATCCACCTCTTTAGGGTTATGACGCCTCCCGTTCCATTAAAGGTTCGTGGTTTGGCGTTGGTGAAGTCTTTGTAAGGGCATGTTTTGGTAGGTTCTTAATTTATTCCGTTGTTTGAACTTCCAGCTCCCTGCCCGTTTCCTCCGCCATTGTTCCGCTGGTGGATTTGCGCCATGGCTGCTGTGACCGCAGCAGATACAGCGGCTTGAAACGCGGCTGAGGTGACTTCCGGTGGTGTCGGTGGTTGGTTAGTTCAGCGGTTTGGTCTCTGAGGCATCTTGCTGTTACGGAACAGAAAGATGTTGAGTATGTACTATTTTTAAGTTGAGAATTTCGTGAATCGATTTTTGTATCTAATTTTTCCCATAAATTGACACCAAACAATAATAGTATAAAGCACATAGCAGGTCACAACATCACCATAAGACACATAATATTTTTCACTAATAATATCCATACTTTGGTACATGAAAATTTGCTCGAAAGAGCATACATAGAGGTACAAAGTTCGACAGCATAACGACTCTATGAGTAGTGTAATCACTTAAACATGGAGTCGGTAGTACATAATATAGCGATCATAGAGAACATAGCATTAGTAGGGTAAAGCTGGTCCTAACACACTAGGAAGCGCCCAAGGGTGGTAGTGAGATCATATGCCGAAGTGTTGTGCCAAAAACTGGGCCATCTCAGTCATTTCTCCAATTACTTCATCTCTTTCCTGTTTCGCCTGCACCGCTCATGCTTCCTTGGCGAATAGTTGTTATCGTAGTGTGGCAACCTCAGCCTCCGGAGAACGATTCTCACTTACAGGATTTCCTGGTGGGGCGGGGTGGTTCTGTGGTGTCTCGCCAGGAGGTGGTGTGACGGGGGCTTCGTTTGTGCCTCCTTCTTCCTCCATATCGTCATCGGTCCCATCAAACTCATAGTCTGTGTCTGTGTACTCGTCGGGTCCAACGCCGTGTGCTCTCCCTTGCTCTTCCCCCAGGTCATCCTCAATCATCCCATGGGCCACCAAGACCTGATGAAACTAGATGCCCTGATCCTCCTCTTCCATGGTGACTGTGAGGGGGAACACGTAATGAGGTATATGAATAAGCTATTATTAATCCTAAAGTATTCTTAGTTGTTATAAAATTGGGTTAATGCATTCTTCTTGATTAACAATAGGGTATGCCTTGGGTTTACTGACCATCGCGATCTTTCCAGGGCATGTGATAGTTGTATTACAAAGAAATGTAGTTAATCAGGCTACATTCATCCCTAATACAATTGTGAACAGTTATGGCTTAACCGGGATGTCAGGTTCTCCCAATTGTTTTATTCGAGTTGTTATTGTGTTCATTTTTCTAAGTCGCACAAATAAGAGTGTTTATTGGTATATTTTATTTGTTTTGTTCAGAGTTATTTAGTCCCTATATGGGTTTATAGTTGCATATCAATGTGTGGTTAGATATGCTAGTTCACTATAAATAGAGCTCTGATACCAACCTGTCACACTCCTGAACCAGACAGCGGAAACGTCCAAGGGCTCGCGTGACTTAAATTGAAATATCATCACAATGAATATATATGAAACATAACACATGCATCACCAACCATTACATAGTACAACTGGCATTGTTTACATCAAGTACAAGGTTTACATTACATGATTTCAAAATATAAAGTGTTTGGTGATTAGCAACTACAAAAGAAACTTTCAACACACTGGATGCCTCCTTGTCTAACGATTACCTGAGAATACAAGTTATTTTTAAAACGGACAACATATATAATGTTGGTGAGTTCATAAGTGTGTTTGATGTGAAACAGTTTATGTCATTTGAAAAACCCAGGAAATCCGATATTTTCTGTATTAAAACTTTTCTTGAAAATGTGGTGATGATCCTGTAAGTATGTGCGTGAGTGATTTCAATACGTGAATAAATGAGAAGTTTTTTGCATTATAGTTTTTGAAAGTACATATGAGTAAGATTTCGTTTCCCCGGAAAACCCGATGTTTTCCGATAAAAAGTTATGATTGTTTTGATTTATTGAATCGTTACATCGAATGAATATAATTTCCCTTGATTAATGATGTCGGATTTCTATGTGAGTCGTTATAACCATGCATGATAATGACTAGTTCGTCTGTCTTGGTATTCTAATGAACACCAAAATTTGATCTTAAGACTTTGTCACCCTAGACTGGCCGAGTCTAACTGTAGCGAACAACTTAGGTGTGAGGGAGTCACCCACGTATAGATCTATACACAAACTCTCACTCTCCCTCCAGGAGACTTTGATTACAACTACAGACTACGACCGACACTTATTGGTGTCACTCAATCCAAATGAATTTTATTAACCTTGAAGAGAAAGTAAGCCTAACAGACGAGGAGAAGAGGACTACTAGGCCCTACTAATTTCGTATGTTATTTAAGGCTGTCGAGTATACGAAAAGCGCGTTGGCCCATTTCACATATGATTTATTTGGACCTTACTAGTAATGCTAATGGGCCACTGGGGCCCAATAGCATGTAAAAACCATTGAGGGTCCATTAAGCATGTAATTGGGTCACAGGAGGCCCAATAACATGTATTATTTATGTTGGGCCCAAAAGCCATGTTAATTAGTCACGAAGGCCCATTAAGCATGATTAGAATCTCTCAAGCCCAACCATTTGAACGTTAACTTGTTTTGTATAGAATTAATGTTGCGAGTTGTTTAATCAATGTGTCGTATAAATCACGAATTTGTTTTATAACGATTTATAGATTTATAAAAATAGTTATTTTTCTATTTACAACCCAAGTTATAAAGTTTTGTATATTTTGACCCAATTATTATTATTATCAACATAATTGACCAAAAATATTTGTTTGACCTATTCAGCCCCTTATTTTGTAAAGTTGGCAATTTTTGCCATTTTTTATAAAAAAATGACATTTTAGGTCCTTGAACCATTTTTCTTGACATCTTTGACCCAAACACTTATTTAAATAATGTTTTAAGCCCAAAAGTAAATTTTAGAAAGTTTCAACCCTTTAGTTAAAAGATTTGCATTTTAATCCACCTTTTTCACAATTTTGACAACCATAATGTTCATTGATCATTATGTCTTCGAAAATAACTTATTCTTGAGTTTTCAAAGACGAATCATTGTTTGGCTTCGTTGTCAAATCATCATTTCTTTGCCTTTGGCTAACGAAGTGAAATTAATGACAAACAGTTTTGAGCAATCAACACATTCCTCTTCCATAATTTCACTGATATTGTCAGAATTATCTTCGATATCAACAAATTTTTGTTGAGTACTTTGTGTCAAATTCTCAGTTTTGTTCAAAATTTTCATTTGTTTGTTTTTCGACAAGGTATCATTCACAATATCGACTAAATCATTAGCATCTAAACATTCATCGATATTAACAACACCATATGCATACGAATCATTAGGAACTTGGTCAAATTCAGCTACCTTACTCTTACAATCGTATAGTGGTTTCATCAACTAATTTTCGTTTGAAATTAATGAATGGGAGTAATTTTCTATGTTGTTCTTTGAAAATGTCTGATGAATGATAAAGATCAGTTAATTTCCTATTCAGACGTATAGCAGTTTTATAGTAAATACTTCTTTGTTTAACCAACATGTTATTGTCCATTCTTATGGAATCCCTATCTATCATTAAATTTGTGATTTTTAACTCTAGGCCTTCTATCCTAGTGTTCTTCTCCTCCAGTTTATTTCTTTCTTCGTAAAGCACTGTCTTAGTTTTCTCCGCTTCACTACTCATAGAAATCAACATATCATTCAAGTAATAACATGTATCATCAAAACCAGATAGAATAACATGGTAAGAATTCAAAGGAACTTTAAGAGAAACAAGAAGATCACATACTTTCTCGGTTATTGACTTTGAAGCTGTGGTCACGAAGCACCTTCCAGTCAACATCTCTTCCTTCTCTTTACTCTCTTCTTCTTTCTCTTTCTCCATCTCTTTCCAATCATTATCTGTCACAACTAGCCTTTTTAGCTTGGAAATTCTGCTCTCATGTAAGCAGCAATTATTGTAGGGCTTGTATCAACGCATTAAAGTTTATATTATGATTCCTAATGATCCATGTATTCTTATAATCCAAATCTCTCTATGTATCTCAAATCTCTCCCAAATCTCTCTACGTATCTCAAATCTCTCCCAAATCTATCTAAGCATTTCAAAATCTCTCCCAAATCTCTCTAAGTATCTCAAATCTCTCCCAAATCTCTCCATGTATCTCCCTGAGTCGAAAACAACTCAAACGAAAGGAGAAAACTTGAAGGAGCAAACCTAGTTCGGAAACCCTTAGGAAACTTCGGACCTCCTAAGGAACCGAGCATTCTCGCACATAGGAACCTCTTGACTCCAGAATACCCTTTCATTCAGACCATTTCGCATCCAGAAGTTTTTGAGTTGCTCCGGACAAACTTGCTTCGAAATTTTCCATTTTGGTCCGGAATGGGAAGAGCAGTTTCGGATATCCTGAAGAACCGGGAAATCTCGCAGCTCCGGAAGATCTCGCCTAGGAAGGAATCGACTCCGGAAGATCTCGCCTTAGCCGCTTCGGAATTTCTAGCCGACTTCGCACCCTCGGTCCGGACCTCCTGATTTCGCATCTGACTCCGGAACACCTTGAATCCACTCCGGAACTTGAGTAGAGCTTCAGAATTTATGGCTTGACTCCGGAACTCACTATTTGGCTCCAGATTATTGCCCATTTCAGAAATTTTCTTCATTTTAGGAGATTTTGGAGTCAGAAATTCCTCCAAACTCGTATTTCTCATAACTTAGACCCCTTAAACCCCTATTTTATGCCAAATTTGATTATTTTAAACATATTTACATAAAATAAAATCCAAAATTTATAAAGGAATCCTAAGGTGGAGAAGAGGGTTTGACTTTATGATGTGATGTAAATCCCCCATTTCCCATACAAATCCCAGTAATTTATGCATTAACCCTTAGTGATAGACATTACCCTCCAGTACTCCAAGCAAGGGTCAATTCATCCTTATCCTCCATTATAGAAAACGTGAACTACTCTTTTCTCCATATCCCACTTCCCATACCTTCAATCTGTGAATTCCAAAGTGTGCTCTCAAACTTGTTCAAGCTTCAAGTTCCATTCCGTCAAAGAAATTCCCAGATTTTTGGTAAGTATCTCCTCTTCTTTGACTAAGTGACTCTCCACATTTTTCCTAAAACTCCATTATATTTATATATTCTTAGGATATTCTAATGTTCAAAGAGTTATCAAACCTTTCAAGTGTTGGAACTTGGAAACTCCTTAACACCTCTTCAAATCACACAACAAGCTAAACCAAGGTGAGCTTCATACCCCTACTTTTTCGAGATTTTTATTGTTTTTTCGGGGAGAATGCAAGTCAAAACCTTGCTTTAAACCATGATTTAATTGCTTACTATGCATGTATGCTAAGTTATATGTATAAAAATTGTGAAGGCTCCTAGAACTCGAAAACTTGAGCAAGTCTCAAGAGTTTGATGCTTATCTCACAACTTATGTATAAGAAATGAGAACTAGAAGGTTACAAAAATACAAGTTACAAAACTTTATGACAAAAATCCTAAATATTTATGTCAAAAACTGCTCAAACAAGTATTTTGGACGAAAAGGACCACTTTCAACAAATCACATAGCTTTGAGCCACTTTTTGGCAAATATGAGTCTTATTTGATAAATTATAAATTGAAGGACCATTTTGCCAACATCAAGAATATTGGGTCATTTTGACAAGCCTGAATTACAAAGGAATATTTTCTATAAACGAAAACGAAATATCTAGTCAACAAGTATACCATTGTTACTTATGTAATAAATAATGGATTACAACGATTTGCTCAAAAATCTGTTAGTATTCTAGTCAGACAAATCTTCACAGTACCTATATATATAAATAATATTGTACGCTTAAAGCCCTGTAAGAGTTATAACCAGAGTCTCCTGGAGGGGGAGCAGAAATTTGTGTATTGATGTATACGGGGTTGACACCCTGCACCTTCGCTGTTCGCTACAGCTAGACCAACAAGTCTAGGGTGACAAATGTCTTAAACAAAACCGATGCCTGAAAAACGTCAGAACAGGCACTCCGTCATATTAGTATGGTTATAACGACTCACTGAGAATATAACAATATGCTTTTAGAAAATTACTCAAGTTAAACTTTTCAATTATTGACAACTATTGTTCCGAGTATTATAAACGAAGCTTTTATAGTCTTAGGGTTTTAAGACCACCATCTATACATCATAAAATATAGGATTTTCTGGGGGAAAAGAATTTTATACGATTTCGTAAAACGATAAACTAAAACACATATGCAACTATACTTTATTAGAAACAAGACTCACAACAATTTGATAAGAAAATATGGGATTTTCTGGTTTTCCAACTACTACAGATTTTTATACAAAATGCTTATGAACTCACCAACATATTTTATGTTGACGCTTTTCAAACGACTTGTATTCTCAGGAAATCAATAAGCAGGTCAGTGACATGAGGATTCAAGATCATTTTGTCATAATTTGGAATTTATTCGATGTTGTCTCTTTTGTGTATTTCAAGAACATGAACAATTTGTAAAAACAATGTAAGTTTGTGATATTGATGTATGATGTTTGGATTTGCTATATTTCATTTATATTCAGTTGTTATGATACTGCACAATGAAGTCACCCGCCTCCGGACGTTTCCGTCGTTCTGGTCCGGGGGTGTGACAGTTTGGTATCAGAACAGTGTTTATAGTGAACTAGTGTCACACCCCGCTAAAGCGGAAACACGAGGCGTGGCAGTACAAAGGGTTTCATAGCAAAAGTTAAAAGACAACACCAACCATAGTATTAAAAATAATTACAAATTTACAATAGAATTGAACAACTTTTAAAAGAATTACAATGTAAATTGAAATACAACACATGCGAATGCTCCTAAAAGTGATGTGTCCCTAAGTGCCACTTACTTGATGATTCCTGAAAAAGCATGTAAAACGAGCGTCAACTATAAAAATAGGTGGTGAGTACTTACAGATTAAAATAATAATATTGGTTTCATGAATCGAAATCAAGTTTTGATAAAATTTTCCATAAATAAAAGTATATTGCTAAAATGAGTTTTCAAGAATCGAAATAATATTCGTTGTTACAAGGAGCAAACAATTTCATTGCTAAGACAAGTATATAACTTTCTAGTAATAAAAGTTTGTTGTTGTAATGAGAAACAAAGTTCGTTGCTATAATGAGAAACAAAGTTCATTGCTATAATTAATAAACAAGTGTGTTGCTATAATAAGTAACAAGTTTGTATGTGTATGAGCAAACAATGAGTTCCCAACCAAGCCTATGACTGATGCCCTATCAAGATCTATGCTTATCGTTCCATAGATTAATATGGTATCATGCACTCCAGCAATTGGGCGAGTGAGGAGTTGTCAATTCCTAATAGCGCTATCCATAATGACCATTGGCTCAAAGAGTTAATGGTTAGAGAAAAGTGTGAGGGAAGGGACTTAAGACGATAAGTTCTCATGCTCCGTGTTGCATAGACATACATAGAGAGATATAGCAATAAAATAGCAATCTAGTTTGATACAAATCAATTTAATTACAACAAACAAATAATAGTTTTTCGGACATGCTTTTCCACCCCAAAACATAAAAACCGAAAATAGAGGAGTCGTGAATACTCACAATACGCAAAATATAGTTATCAAGTTTATACGAGTCAACTAAATATAATGAACGTAAATAGTTTAGGACATGCTTTTCCACCCCAAAACATAAAAACCGAAAATAGGGGAGTGCGTGAATACTCACTATGCATTGAGATGATGCAAATGATGCCTTGATCTACGCTCCACTCGTACCACTATCGTTTTCCTACAACGATGTTACACACTAATGATTCTCTAATTGAAATCTAATACTAGTATACTTACTACTACAATAGAATTATGCCAATAATGTGTCAAAATTTAATATTGATAAGTTACAAACATTTTTCTGTGAAAATTAAATTTCAATGAATCTGTTGTTATATAACAATTTAAGTGGAAAATTCTCGTTATTGAAATGCTAATATTTAACATTTTAAGAGGCGTTCCAATGGTTAAATATTCAAAAACTAAATCAATTTAGTTCTAAAATTTCCCAAACTTTACATTTCAGTTTTAATTGAAGTCAAAGACCTTAAGTTAAATTTTCTTGAATTTTTTTGATTTGTCTAACTATTTTTCACCATTTTAGTTTCTTGAATAACCATAAAATCATGGATAAATACTAAACGATTAGTAAAAATTACAAAACTTCAAATTTTGGTTCCAACAATATTAAAAGACTCCCAAATAAATTTTCATGGATTATAGATATATATAACCATTTTTCCTATATTTAATTCTCTAAATAGATAAAAATTCATGAAAAATAGCAATCAGTTAAGAAAATACCCCAAACTTTTTGTAATGCTATTATTAAACATAATTAAGCTGGGAAAAATATAAAAATGGATTTTCAAACTATTTAACCCAAATTTATGATATTTGAGCATTTATTCGAATAAAAATTGAAATAAATAGAAAACAGTTTCTAAAATTGCCCAAAATTTTTGTAACACCGTTATTATACATGTAGAAGCTGTGAAAAATATAAAAGATATTTTTCAATTAGTCTTTCTATTTGTCTTTGTTTTATCCTCTTAAATAATCATTCATTGCAGAATAATTATTAAACAGTTAAAGTAAATTACCAAAATTTTTGTAAAGTTCCTTTACAGTGTAAATAATCTCGGAAAAATCCCAAAGGTGGTTTTTATCTATTGGAATCCGATTTTGGGTATTTAAGTGTATTTAATCTTAGAAAATAGGAGAAAAATAGTATACAGAAGAGAAAAATCATCAAAATTTGTATGTAGTATCCAAATGTACTACAAGGTGTTCTGGTAAATTTTCATGAATTTTGAATGAGCATAACTATTTTTTCTATTTTTAGGCCATTATAAATACAAAAATCGGGGAAAAAAAGGAATGCATTATGAAAAATTCTGAAAATATTTTTCTGAGTCTTATACCTCTGGTAGAAACTGCAAAAATTGTTATATATTATTTTCACATTTGCTAAAGTGGTTTTATGATTTATTGGGACTCAACAAAAAGAAAATTCAAAACCACACTAAACAGTAACAAAAATCGATGAAACTTAATGAGAAGTCATTATTTAGCATAGGGGCATCCACGAATTTACCTAGGATTTATAGACCTCAGAAAGTATTTTATATGATTATTGCCCTATTTTCTTGCATTAATTATAATAATTCAAGATAAATGAATTATTTTCTGGAAATTTGTAGAACATCTCATTTTGTTGGTAGAAATCTGGGAAAAATCGGATTTGGTCAGAAAAGGAGTTTTAGATATTTATTTGGAAATAAATCCTTCATGAACATATTTGAAAGCTTTTAACAACAAACTTTGATGATCAAGCCTCTAAGCTTGAAGATCATTACATGCATGTTGGTTTGAAGACCAATCATGTGTTTGAAATGTTCAAAAATCTTTTTTGAAAGAAAACTTAGAGTGCATGTGGTGATTTTCCACCAAAACTTGTAGAAAGGTGCATTTTCATGATCTTGACTTAGGTTTAGGTCATGGGACTTCACCATATACAACATGCATGTTGTTTTTGGATGAAATCCTACCACCATCATCATCAAAACTGAAGTGAATGAATATTCACATAAATTTTCTAAGAGAAAGGTGTAGAAGAAGAAGGAAATGCAAGAAAAACCTTAAAAACTTGAAGGAAAATGAAATGAAATCGTGTTCTACCTTAATGAACACCACTAGATGATGAAGATTTTGTGTTTGAGGTGTGTTGTTGGACTTGTTTTTTGGAAATTTTCGTGGTTCCTAGAGAGAGGAAGAGAGAATAGAGAGAAAATAAAGTGAGGGAGTGTGAGAGAGAAAGTGAAGTATGGAGAAATGGAGTGTGGAGGGGAATTGATTGAGTGTTTTGGGAAGAGGAGAGAGAGGAGAGAGAGAGAGGAATCCGACTTTTGAATGGAGAGAGGGTCTCCCTCTTTTAAATTTTATAAAATATAACTTTATTTTATAAAAATATCAAGTTTTTATAAAATATGTGCCTTATCCTAATTTTCCTTCACAAAACCTTGATTTTTGGCTTAGAAAATAAGGTTAAATACTAATGACTTAAATTTTATTTCTCCTTGGTTATATTTTACTAAATTGAGTTATTTTAAATTGATATTATATAGTCCATACCAAATTTTATGGATTTTTAGGTGTTAAAGTTTATAAATTTGAGTTTTTAGGGTTTTTAGGGTCTTGAGATTTAATAAATATTTGGATATCAAAATAAATTGAATTATCTGAGATTTCAAATTATAACAGAGTTTCAAACTCTTTTCTTGTTAAAAAAAAATAATGTTTGTAATTCACTTTTAACGGTTTATTGGCATTCTATGTAGTGATTCCGAGATTCAAGCGAGATTAAGGAATCAAGTATACTAGTCCTAGTCTTTGACTTTGACTTAAGTTTCTATGACACTTTGACCTAATTTCTACTACTAGGTCAAGTGCATGATGTGTGTATATGTTTCATGAAAAGGTGTTCGAGTCAAAGAGTGATCCAAATATGGATAGTCACTACAGTTAAGTAGTAGTAGAATTCACATATCAATGTGAAATCTAAGTACACTATCATTCGGTCCTACTTGTTTCCAAGTTTCTAGTAGGTTATAACTTAGCTTCTAGTTACTAAGTCTAATATGTGTCGTGCCTATATGTGCAACTAAGTATAGTCAAATCTAGAACCGACTAGAATTTCGACGGTTGTCACATTCTCGCCCGGTTGAAAGAATTTTGCCCCGAAATTCAATTCGTGATGTATTCTATTAGAACTCAGTCGAATACAATTGTATAGCTGGAGAGGTGGTGACTTGAAATGCTCTTTGATTATTTTGGGTTAATTCCTCAAGGGAAAAGCCCAACTCTTTAGCTATAATCAAATTAATGTTTCCCTAATTCTAGTTCTACAGTCTAGATTGCGAGAAATTAGGATCATGAAAATCATGATCCAACCATGGCGACCTAGTTGAAAAAGATTATATAGTTAGATATTATCTAACTTAAAAGAACGTTATAAGTTTTGGTGAAGCACCAACTGCATTGAGCGTTAAATCTGCATTAATCCTCAAGTCTCATTCTAAATCGGCACTAAGTGTAAATTTGTCGCCTGATAAAGAAGAGATTGGGAACAATTTGTTCACTTCCGGGTTGGCTACTAAATCTGGAAAAGATATATTTCGAAATAAGAAGGGGTAGCATGAATGAAAGGGAAGCGATCGAGGGCAAGTTCCTAAAAGTACGTAGTAAGGGTTGGCAACGAAGTTTTGGTACATCTCAAATGTAAAGGCTATTTAAGTATCGTCTACAAATTAAATTACGAAAGTATTGAGGATCTCTGAGGCTATAATTACTACTACGGTTACTCTTACAATAATAGAACTATATTCGAAGAATATATATATTTAGAGAGTCAAAATTGCAAATGGAGGCGATTAAATCACATTGTGTAGATAGCATTTTAAGTGTTTAGAAGTGATAAAAATCTCACCGTTATCAGAATGTGTGTTTAGAAATGATAATTAATCTCACTATTATCAAAATATGTAATAATTCCAAGATAATGAAAATACATGTTTGGCGATCAAACGAAGTAGTAAAATAATATAAAGATTAATTAAGGTTACAGGTTTAAGTCATCAATAAGGGAATTTATACAAAAATATTTTGATTACTCTTTTGAAAAATTATTTTATTGTCTAAGTCAGGACAAATTCAAGCTTATGGGTCAGACTATTTATGAAAACAAAGTTGAGAGTTTAGGAACTCATTGAAAATTACAAAGTAGAATGCTATTTTAAGAAATGTGCAAAAATATCGATCATTGAAAATAGTGGATTCTTAATTTAGTGTTTCTACAAAACAATCATTTAGAGAATATATAATAGTAAAATTCAAGACTTTTGATGTATTTAAAGGAAAGAAGAAACATAAGGAAACATATCATTCACATATATTTTCCGGATATAGAAAAATTATAAGCATAAGGGTCTTCATCTTGTGTATTAATTATAATGAAAAATATAATGAAACTTGCATTTTAAATCAAGTTTCCGAATTTAGAACGAAAGAGCAAATGTAAATAAGGATCACTTGTTTATAGTAGATTTCAAAATAAAAACAAGATGTATATGATAAAAGGCGTAATTCAATATATCAAAGTTGACTAAATCAAAATTATGTCTCACGACTATACACGTATTAATCGCTCAAAACGAAAGCGTAGACTTCTATACTGTATGTGTACGAACATGATACCACGAGAAGCAAAATAGACAGAAACAAAGTTAGTCAATGTATTATGTTATTATCGTGGGTATGCAATATCTAAAATTAGAAGGAGAGCAAAAAATCAAGTGCGGGGGATAAAAAAGGAAGGTACCATCGACAATGATTGCTATTGTTAAAATTTTAAGGATAATATGTATAGGTAGATTTAAAGCCAAGTCGAGATATTTTTCAAACTTCAATATTTGATGTATGTTGATGATTAAATAGACATGTGGGAGTTTTAAAGTGTTTCCTAAAAATTTATGAATTATCTATTAAGTTAAACTCCATTTGTGAAAAAGAAGAAACACTAAAACTTGTAATTGAAAAATCTGACAGCTTTGACCTTTTAGACTGAAGTTCAACCGTGGTTAAAATGGATAAGGTAAAGACTTAACATATTTAGATGAATAATTGCTCATTGTCAAAAGTGCGTCGCTAGAAGTTTAGAAGTGAACACTAAGTTTTGCAATGCTATAAATTTTAGAAACTTTGTAGATTATAAAACTAATTTGAAATTAAAATAAACAAATGAGGTGTGTTGGAAATTTAGGAATTAAAGATATATTAGAAACATGTGTGAAGTAGAAAGTTGTGAAAATATCATGTAGTGTTTCAAGAAAATACATTAAAGTAAAGTACAATGCTTAAATGAGAAAGTGGTCAACCAAAACAAAAGTGGTTTGAAAGATCCGATGAAACTTTTTCATATAATATGAACTTCAAAGTCATATGTTTAAGTTTTATAGCATAGAGTTTAAACACTTTTATAAAAGAAAATGTTTCTAAGTTTTTCGAAAACGTGTCAAAATGGTAAGCAAGGTTTAAAAATGGTTTATATGCCCTTAAAAGCACATCAATCCATTGAAATGAATTTGAAATGAAATTGAAATAGCACGGTTAAAACCAATATTGATTAAATTAAGTTTTGAAGAAAAGTGTTAAGTTAAAGCAAGTTGTCAAAAGATTTTTAGCGAGAATATGGCTTACATTGTTAGGAAATGTCTACTAAGTTGAATGAAGTCGTTATAAAATATTTTATCGATGATAAATAAAACCGATGAAGCGAAATAATTTTTCGATGGAAGATTAAGAAGTAAGGAATAAGTATTTTAGTGTAGCTGATCGTACCTAAATACTAAGGTGGGTACAAGGCGAGTACCGATGTCTTTTCCCCAAGATAAAGGACAAGAAAAATTGTTAGTAAAACGTTTTATGGTGTCAATGCAGTTTATGACCTTTTATAGAGGTCAAAGGGACATCTTATGTTAAGTTTTAAGCTCAAGGTGGAAACAACGTAGAGCCAAATCGTAGCGTAGTAATAAGGTATCACGTATGGGTTAAACCTTCGTGTCTCCTCGTGAGTCGAATCCGAAATGCCCACCAATGATATACAAGTGATTACTTAGTGGCGACTCATCTACCTCCTTACGCGATGCTCCAATTATCATTCGTGTCGATATCGAAACGCTCTTTCATAGTTGTAACTCTAGTACGAAGACGATGAAGAGGTATTGAGGAATAATTGGTATAGGTTTCGACTTATGATTATTACTAGTGTATATCTAGCTACTAACCTTACATCTAAAGTCAATAGCTACCAATGAATACTCATTCTCAATACTAAGTGCATTGCTCCTAGAGTGGCTAGTGATATAACCTAAGTGGTTAACCTAGCACTTGATAAGGGATAAGAATATTTCTAAATAAAGGCATTGTTATAAAAGTGCACTTAGTTTCTAAGTGTATCAAGATGAATGCCTATAATATGCAATGCCCGTACGCACACCGAAAAATTTTGTTTTTCAAAAGTTTAAGTTGAAAATTGTTTTGAACATAATTCTACTATAACCGTTTCCAGCCTCACATTAAGTTTCCTTAATTAAGCATAGTTGGCCAGGCTATACTTAATTAAAGTCCAATAATGCGTACTCGAATTAGTTATACCAGTAGTATGTTCTATATTTTAAAAATGTTTAGAAAATTTTTGGCTATAGTTGTGGTTTTCCAAGGGAAAACCGGTATTCTCTATAACCTTCGGCTTTGATACCATTTTCTGTCACACCCCGCTAAAGCGGAAACACGAGGCGTGACAGTACAAAGGGTTTCATAGCAAAAGTTAAAAGACAACACCAACCATAGTATTAAAAATAATTACAAATTTACAATAGAATTGAACAACTTTTAAAAGAATTACAATGTAAATTGAAATACAACACATGCGAATGCTCCTAAAAGTGATGTGTCCCTAAGTGCCACTTACTTGATGATTCCTGAAAAAGCATGTAAAACGAGCGTCAACTATAAAAATAGGTGGTGAGTACTCACAGATTAAAATAATAATATTGGTTTCATGAATCGAAATCAAGTTTTGATAAAAGTTTCCATAAATAAAAGTATATTGCTAAAATGAGTTTTCAAGAATCGAAATAATATTCGTTGTTACAAGGAGCAAACAATTTCATTGCTAAGACAAGTATATAACTTTCTAGTAATAAAAGTTTGTTGTTGTAATGAGAAACAAAGTTCGTTGCTATAATGAGAAACAAAGTTCATTGCTATAATTAATAAACAAGTGTGTTGCTATAATAAGTAACAAGTTTGTATGTGTATGAGCAAACAATGAGTTCCCAACCAAGCCTATGACTGATGCCCTATCAAGATCTATGCTTATCGTTCCATAGATTAATATGGTATCATGCACTCCAGCAATTGGGCGAGTGAGGAGTTGTCAATTCCTAATAGCGCTATCCATAATGACCATTGGCTCAAAGAGTTAATGGTTAGAGAAAAGTGTGAGGGAAGGGACTTAAGACGATAAATTCTCATGCTCCGTGTTGCATAGACATACATAGAGAGATATAGCAATAAAATAGCAATCTAGTTTGATACAAATCAATTTAATTACAACAAACAAATAATAGTTTTTCGGAAATGCTTTTCCACCCCAAAACATAAAAACCGAAAATAGAGGAGTCGTGAATACTCACAATACGCAAAATATAGTTATCAAGTTTATACGAGTCACCTAAATATAATGAACGTAAATAGTTTAGGACATAATTTTCCACCCCAAAACATAAAAACCGAAAATAGGGGAGTGCGTGAATACTCACTATGCATAGAGATGATGCAAATGATGCCTTGATCTACGCTCCACTCGTACCACTATCGTTTTCCTACAACGATGTTACACACTAATGAGTCTCTAATTGAAATCTAATACTAGTATACTTACTACTACAATAGAATTATGCCAATAATGTGTCAAAATTTAATATTGATAAGTTACAAACAATTTTCTGTGAAAATTAAATTTCAACATATCAATTGTTATATAACAATTTAAGTGGAAAATTCCCATTATTGAAATGCTAATATTTAACATTTTAAGAGGCGTTCCAATGGTTAAATATTCAAAAACTAAATCAATTTAGTTCTAAAATTTCCCAAACTTTACATTTCAGTTTTAATTGAAGTCAAAGACCTTAAGTTAAATTTTCTTGAATTTTTTTGATTTGTCAAACTATTTTTCACCATTTTAGTTTCTTGAATAACCATAAAATCATGGATAAATACTAAACGGTTAGTAAAAATTATAAAACTTCAAATTTTGGTTCCAACAGTATTAAAAGACTCCCAGATAAATTTTCATGGATTATAGATATATATAACCATTTTTCTTATATTTAATTCTCTAAATAGATAAAAATTCATGAAAAATAGCAATCAGTTAAGAAAATACCCCAAACTTTTTGTAATGCTATTATTAAACATAATTAAGCTAGGAAAAATATAAAAATGGATTTTCAATTTATTTAACCCAAATTTATGATTTTTGAGCATTTATTCGAATAAAAATTGAAATAAATAGAAAACAGTTTCCAAAATTGCCTAAAATTTTTGTAACACTGTTATTATACATGTAGAAGCTGTGAAAAATATGAAATATATTTTTCAATTAGTCTTTCTATTGGTCTTTGTTTTATCCTCTTAAATAATCATTAATTGGAGAATAATTATTAAACAGTTAAAGTAAATTACCAAAATTTTTGTAAAGTTCCTTTACAGTTAAGTAGTAGTAGAATTCACATATCAATGTGAAATCTAAGTACACTATCATTCGGTCGTACTTGTTTCCAAGTTTCTAGTAGGTTATAACTTAGCTTCTAGTTACTAAGTCTATTATGTGTCGTGCCTATATGTGCAACTAAGTATAGTCAAATATAGAACCGACTCGAATTTTGACGGTTGTCATAACTAGTATATCTAGCCATACAAGATATACAACTATAAATACAATGGGGCTAAAACACTCTGACTAAAAGTATACATACTTGCTAGGACCGTATCATAACAAGAACAAAACAAAATAACTTAAAGGTTGAACGCTACAGTCAAACCTGGGCAGTTATGTAATCATATATGGGATAAATATAGCATGATCAAATATATTTATTCGAGATATGACCAACATGTGTTTGGGAGTGGTTGTGGTGTTGCAATAAGTCTAAAGCTTCCCAACTTGTTATCCAAAAGTTTTAAGGACCAACCCTAAAACAATTAAAATACTATAGGAGTATTTTGACATTCCATCTATTTTCTCGTACTCATACATTCTTGCACAGACGACATGGCAGGCTTTCACTTCCCCGGAGACCCTTACTTTCCCAATCAGGGGAATGGGGGTTGGATTGAGGAAGACCCAGAAGAAGATCCCGAGGAACCCATGGAGGATCCCGAAGAGCCAATAGAGTTTGAAGAAGATGACGTCGATGAAGAAATCGAGGAAGATGAAGATGAGGAGGTTGAAGAGGACGAGGAATCGGACGCTGAGTCTGAAGTTATCAATCCTCCCTACATGGCAAGGGTACCACCGCATAGGATGGGCTACAATGGCCTTACACCTCCTTGGGCTGGCGATATTGAGAGATGGGGCCGACGCCAGGGTCAGCAACCGCCATTTGGGATGAACCGAGGTTTCTACAACCTCCAGCATGGAGGACCAGCGGATCGCGCACTCCCTATCATGGTCAGATGTATTAGGGACATCGGTGACCAGGATCAAGTGACCGATGACCGGGTAATGCAGATGCGGGCAGCTATGCAGGTTACGGATGCTCGAACGCGAGACCTAGAGCGAGACTTCTATCCAATGGAACGGCTCATAGAAGATCTCGCCACTGCACGATCGGAGGTCAGAGAATACCAGGAGAGACACACCGCTCTGGAAGAGCGTGTACGGATCACCGAATGCAAGTTAGCCAAACTCCAGGGCGCGTCTACCTCATCGTCAACACCACTAGGACCTACTCGTCGCGACTAGTACCTATTTATTCGCTACTGTATCAGATTTCCTTTGTGCACTTCCCTATGTATTATCGATGACATGACTAAGTGATTACACTACTCATGGAGTCGTTACTCTGTTAGATTTTATTTCACTTCAAGTATTGTACGCCTTATGAAGGCAATTTTCCATGTACTCAAAAGATTATTATCAATGAAAAACGGATATATATCTTCTCATGATGTGTTACCTGTTATGTGCTCTATTGCTATTATTAAATGTTGGTTTTATACACACACTTGCTTGTATGGAACCAAATCACCTATATTATTTTATAACTAAGAAATCGTGAAACAAAATACATTGGATACTCATTGTCTTTCTGATCCATTGTAACACCGTAAATTTTCGCACAAATTTTTCATTTTTAAATTCACAATAATGACATCAACACATTCCACAAAATCTCGATATATCAATTATCAAAACACGTATTCATAATTATTTGAATAAAATCCAGGATCCTCGAAACGCAACTCCATCTCGTGTGTACAATCAAGTCGGTGCCTCCCCTTGATCTTGAGAAGTACCTGAAACACATAACACGTAACACAGTAAGCACGAAGCTTAGTGAGTTCCCCAAAATACCATACACATCCCATTAGCCCCTCATGGATATACTCACAATAAGACCCTCCGGTCAATGTGTCTCAGTGGGGCCCTCTGGTCCCACAACTCAGATGGACCCTCCACTCCCTCAACTCGGTAACTCAGTTAATAACAATATACATATCACAACAACAATAAGCAAGATATCTCAACACACAACATATGCACATAGAAAATGCATACTATCACATAACTCATGTAAGCACATAAGATCAAGATTTACACAGATTACTATAATAGCATAAGTAACAAAGACAGTATGCACGATAATACATATCTCATTATCACAAACAAGACCCTCCGGTCCATAATGTACGAAGACCCTCCGGTCTACAACGTACAGTGACCCTCCGGTCAATAATATACTAAGACCCTCCGGTAAATAGTGTAAATATGACCCTCCGGTCATCAACAAGAATAAGACCCTCCGGTCATACAAAAATTTCAACACAGGTAAGTATAGTGAGAAGAGTCACATCGGATGGCGAACAGATCCTATAAATGATGCTGCTACACTCCAGATTCTATCACTAAGCCAAACCCACAAATAACCCCGTTAGGATCTAAGACCAACCTTCACATTATTAGGTCTAAATATGGTGCACCAATCTGGTCTAGAAATAATCCAAGCCCAATGGGCCCACCAAGGCCCAATACCAAATGGGTCCACAAAAAGTCCTCTAATGGCCCAACTATGGCCCAATTTTCCAAATTAGGCCCAATCCCTCATTTGGGGCTTGCCCTAGAGCCCATCTACATATTCTAGTCCACATGATTGCTCTTGGATAGCCCATCCATAGCCCAGTCATCAAAGCCCAATAGAAAGGCCAACTCAGGCCCAAGCAAAATTAGGGTTTTCACATGAAATGACGATTAGGGTTAAGTGTTCTCACTTAACCCATTAAGGACTTAACCCATTAAGTCTATTATTCCATTAAGCCATCATACAATAGAATCGTCATGAGTTATAACTTCAGTCCATTGGTCCAACGCGGGTCCCAATAGGCCCAAAACAACAAACTATAATTAGGGTTTTTCTCTAAACCCTAATTAGGGTTTCTAGCCCACTAACGAACAAGACCAGCCCAATATTAAGTGTTTTGGTCCAATAGGGTTCCACTAGAACAGGCACCACACACTGCCACCTCGGGCGGTGGCGGTCGGTGGCGGCTCACGGCGGCAGCCACCACCTCATGGTGGTGGTGGGGGTTTTCCGGCCATACAAGAACTCATTCCACCTCAAAACTTCCAAAATCAACACTTATGCTCAACATCAAACCCATAAACACACCCACAGCCACCTCCCACGGTGGCTGGTAGCGGCGAGACAAGGCTGAAACCGCAGCCACCATGGTTGGCTACCATGGTGGTGCGCCCAATCCTCTGTCCAACAATAATCCCGAATCCTGCAAAATTATACAAAGAAAATGCGATGACAACACAGCCATTAGCCAGTGCTGAAGGCTGGCAGCTTCACCATCGACGGAACCGGCGGCTGAGGCCGGCAACGGAAGATAGGGCGTACCCACGTCGCACGCACGCAGAAAAAATGAGGGAGGAGGAAGTTTCCGGTCGACCATGACTCGCGACGATGTTCACAGTTTCATCTTATCGTCCCAGCGCTCTTTCCGGCTTTGCATCCCATCTCCGGCAGCAACGTATGACGGCGTTCAACGGTGGAGCAGCGGGCAGCACCATTGCCTGATCGAAGTAGCGAGGAAAGGATGAGTGGCGGCTGCAATAGAATAGTGAGCTAGGGTTCCTGTTGCGACGAGGTGGAAAAAGGCACGTGCTTAATCCCGTGATCCTTTCAACTTTGCTCAATTATTCACTTCTGGTCCCTCCCCACCATTTCTCTTTCAACTTAAATACCATATTTACCAATCAGCCCCCTATCATTAATAATTCATTACAATAAAAGTCCCAACAATTATTAACCAGCCCTCACCTCTAGAAATATTTACAAGGTGGCCCGGAAATTACACTTTAACCCTCAAAATTCATAATTATATCAGTTTGCTCCCCTACGCCAACACCCCGCTCAATATTATTTAATTTAGGACTGTTATCCATTTATAATCTTTATCTACTTATTTAATCAATAAACGGGATGTTACATCCATGACTGAAAGATGCCGAGGAGACCGATCCGAAAGAACAACAACACAACACCACCACCACCGCATCCCGCCGGAGTAACGACGGCTCTAGCTCAAATTCAAAACGGCAATAATGGTTGTGGAAATGGCCAAGGGACGGGAAGTTCCCATCAAGGGATAAATCAAGGGCCTGTGAAGGCCTGTACCTATAAGGACTTTACCAATGCAAAACCTCGCACTTTCAACAGGACTGGAGGAGTCATAGCTTTGAACGATGGATCGAGAAGGTTGACTCGGTGTTCGAGATATGCGAATGTTCGGAAGGGAGTAAAGTTAAATTCACGGCCTGCACTTTCATCGACTAGGCATTGTCGTGGTGGAACGGACACATTGAGGCCATGACACTTCCCGTTGCAAACGCCATGTCTTGGGAAGAACTCAAGGAAATGTTAATCGCCGAGTACTGTCCCTGAGGAGAGGTATAAAAACTCGAGCAAGAACTGTGGAACCTTACGGTGCAGAACTCGGGCATTGACGCGTACATCTCAAGGTTTAATGAACTCGCGCTTTTGTGTCCTGGTATGATTACTTCTGAGGGAAAGAAAGTCGAACGATTCATCTGGGGATTGACACCTCCCATTCAAGGTAACGTGATTGCCTCAACACTCGAGACCTATGACAGTGCAAAGCACCTAGCCAAGAAGCTTTATGATCACAGCGACAAGAAAAGCACCAAGGCACCCGAGGGAGAAAGCAAACAAGAAGGTGGGAACAAGAAAAACTGGGAGAACAAGCGTAAGGGACGACAGAATTCAGGGCCATCCAAGAAACCACAGACATTAGTAGTCCATTTTGCTACCGCTCCAGGAACACCAGCCCCAACTGCCCCAGCCTCAACCACGACAGCGCCAACAAAGTCATATGCGGGTTCCTATCTCAAATGTGACAAGTGTAACTATCACTACTATGAGGCATGCAAGGACTTCCAATGCACCAATTGCAATCGAAAAAGACACACTGTCCGGTATTGCAAGATGCCCCCACAACAAAACAAGCAGCCCAATGACAACAACGCCGAAGCCAGTCGCGCATGTTACAGATGCGGGGAAACCAGCCATTTTAAACGCAACTTCCCCAAGAACAACAATCAGAATGCTGGAAGGGTCCTAACCATGGGGCAAGGAGAGGCGGTGCAAGATCCAACAGTGGTGACTAGCACGTTTCCTCTCAACAACTCTTATGTGTGTGTTTTAATCGATAGTGGTGCTGAGCGAAGCTTCGTAAGTCACGGATTCAAACACCTACTCAATCAAAATCCCTACAAATTGAATGAAACTTTTACGGTCGAAAGGGCCAATGGTAAAACAGAATCAACCAACGATATCTACGTAGGGTGCACATTAACATTAAAGAATCACTCCTTCCCAATCAGTTTGATGCCTGTTAATATTAGGAGCTTTGATGTGATTGTTGGCATAGATTGGTTAAGCCCCCACCATGCTGAAATTATGTGTCACGAGAAGGCCGTTCGCCTTCACCTACCCAATGATGAAACCCTAATAGTTTATGGCGATAAACCCGACTCAAACCTCCGACTCATTTCTTACATCGAAGCACAAAAATGCTTAGATAAAAAGAATCACGCCTTTCTGGCTCATGTCGTGGATAAAACAAAGGAGGAGAAAAACATTAACAATATTCCAGAAGTACGTGACTTTCCTGACGTATTTCCCGAAGATTTTCCAAGAGTCCCTCCCGAGCTCCAGGTCGAGTTCCAAATCGATCTTGTACCTGGAGCCACCCCAATCGCCAAATCACTCTACAGGTTAGCTCCTGCCGAGATACAAGAGTTATCTAGTCAAATAAGCGAGCTCCTCGACAATGGATTCATCAAGCCTAGCTTTTCACCTTGGGGAGCTCCGGTTCTGTTTGTCATGAAGAAAGACGGATCTTTCAGAATGTACATCGATTATCGAGAATTAAACAAGCTCACCGTCAAGAATCGATACCCACTCCCCCAAATAGATGATCTATTCGATTAGCTCCAAGGAGCCAGTTACTTTTCCAAGATAGATCTGAGGTCTGGATACCATCAACTAAGAGTCCGAGAGGAGGATATCCCAAAGACTGCTTTCCAAACCCGTTATGGGCACTCCGAGTTCGTAGTCATGGCTTTTGGTCTCACAAACGCACCAGCAGCCTTTATGGACCTGATGAACCGAGTCTGTCGGCCGTTTCTCGACAACTTCATGATTGTTTTCATCGATGATATACTCGTTTACTCTAAGAGTAAGGAGGAGCACAGCCAGCTCTTACGACAGATTTTGGGAACACTGAGAGCAGAGAAGCTTTACACAAAGTTCTCCAAATGCGACTTCCGGATTCGTAGAGTGGAATTTTTGGGTCATGTGGTCAGTGAAGAGGGAATACATGTAGACCCTACCAAGACCAAGGCTATTGAGGGATGGGCAACCCCAAGAACCCCAGCAGAAATCCCACAATTTCTAGGCCTCGCAGGTTATTACCGAAGGTTCATCCAAATTTTTTCCAAAATCGCCAAGCCTCTCACCACTCTAACCCAGAAGGGTGTACCTTTCCATTGGAATGACAAACAAGAAGTTGCATTCCAAACCGTGAAACAAGCCCTCTGCAGTGCTCCAGTACTGTCCTTGCCAAAAGGAACGGAGGACTTCGTAGTATACTGCGATGCTTCTAACCAAGGGTTAGGTTGCATGCTTATGCAACGAGGAAAGGTGATAGCTTACGTATTAAGGCAACTAAAGACCCATGAAGTAAACTACACCACCCACGACCTCGAGCTGGGAGCTGTCGTCTTCGCTTTAAAGATTTGGAGGCATTACCTGTATGGTACAAAGTGCACCATTTTCACAGACCACAAGAGCCTCCGGTACATTCTTAACCAAAAGGATTTGAACATGAGACAACGGAGATGGGTCGAACTGCTAAACGACTATGAGTGCAAAATCAAGTACCATCCAGGTAAAGCGAATGTGGGAGCCGATGCCTTATGTAACAAAACGATATTTCAAACCTATGTAATAATATAGGTCAATTTGTATTTCTTTTAATATAATAAAGAGAAATTTTAGCATACTGTGCATATTTACATAATTAACCCTCAAAAATAAATTATTAAACAATCTCGATTGGAATGAACCAAGTGATAGAGATTGTAACAAGGTTTCCAAAAACATAAATAACACTAAAATCCGAGTTATAACGAAGAAGTTATGACCAATCGAAGATCCGCGACAAAACCGGCAAAACATTGTTCAGTGTAAAAACTGAATTTTCCATAAAAGGCTTTTCAGCCTTAACACTCTAAATGAAAGTTGTAGTTTATGTTAAACCGAGAACTTTCATAAAAAGAACGGCAAAATCTAACTTCGTATGAGGAAGTTACGATTTTTCTAAGTTTCAGTATAGCAGTGTACAGCTAAAAACTCGAAATGAAGATCGAGTGATTTTTAGCCAACACAACCTAAACGAGAATTGAAGGTCTCGTCAATAGTAGTACAACGGTAAAAAGACAGACAAAAACGGACGTCGGATGAAGAAGTTATGAATTTTTAACGAATTTCCGTCCCGGTCTGTTTAAAATAATAATATTAAAAATAAAGTCAAAAATAGCCGACGAAGTCTAAACGAAAGTCGTAGAGTATGATTTTACCTACGCGTGCATATAAAGAACGCCAAAAACGGAGCTCGTATGTGAAAGTTATGATTTTCGCAAGTTTTTGGCACAAAAATCAAGAAAAATAGAAAACCGGGAAATTTCGCATGCATGACCTTCGGACACGTCATCATCGCATACGGGCTTCCACGTGTCGACTGCTGATTGGACCGAACCCCCGCGTGGCACCTTCTGATTCGACCAAGTCTGCGGTCCACTCACCTTCGGACACATTCGCACGAGACACCCTGGACATCACCCTCGGACACTCCTCGAACACCCCTTCGCACCGTGCCCTCTTCCCATTGGACGGAAGTCCGGTCCAGTCCGAACCTGCCACCTGCGAGCCAGCTGTCCGAAGCGAGCCCTTCCTTCGCCACCTGTCCGACATGCATCAGCCTCGCATAGCCTCGGATCCCAGGCTTCGGCCTATATAAGGCATGCGAGGGCTTCCGAATTATTTTCAGTTTTCACCCTAAATTTCGCCCTCTTTAATATTTTTCACTCCCATAAGCTCACATACAACCCCTAAAGCCCCGGTATCAAGTCTAAACCCCTAAACAAGTCCCGAAGTCCCGAGATTCCCGAGAAGTTAACCTCTCTCCAGTCGAAACTCTGCCCAATTTGAGCCGGTTTCTCGTCAAACAAACTCCTTTTCGTGAAACGAAACACTGCCCAAATCACCATCTAACAAGTGAGTTCATACCCCCCGTATTTTCATAATTTCTACTATTTTAAGGGGGGGAATACAAGCATAACACAAGAACTTTGTGTTATAAAATCATGATTTCAAATCATGATAAAACAAAATTAAATCATCAAAAATACTCAAAACATTAAACTCTTTTATAAACTTATATTTTTCCCCAAAATTCATATATATATATATATATATATATATATATATATATATATATATATATATATATATATATATATATATATATATATATATATATATATATATATATATATATATGAGATTTAAAAGACTTAGGACTGATAACTCATTTTGGGTCATTTTCCTTGTTTGGATGTGGGGTTATAGTACCGGTTATTTATCCATGTGTCGTTTAAATTTTACTTATATATAAAATTGTATATGTATATAAATATAATAGTTATTTCATCAGTTTAACTACCTTTGTAACATGCTGAGCAAGGGATTACATGCAAACATAGTTAAATACATATTCAGAAAGTACATATAAATTATAATAGGTATAATTTATACATAGAACAATAATTCATGATTCAAGTATACTAGAATACACTGTCTTACAAGAAACAAGGGTTTTGATTCAGAACAAATCAAGGGTTTACAATTATCAAATACATGTTCAGAATACTAATTCAAGAACATACTGCCAATCATTTATTTCAGAATGATTGGGTTCTAATTCAAGAACATACTGTCAATCATTTATTTCAGAATGATTGGGTTTTGATTCAAGAACATACTGTCAATCATTTATTTCAGAATGATTGGGTTTTAATAACTAATATACATGTAACGTTTATATGATTTTTATGAGACATTTAATTCAGGTTGTTTAATTCATTTTAGACAACAAAGGTAAATCCCTGAAATTATAAACAGAATCTCCAGCCCGGGGATCGAAACACGTTGTGTGTAGATTTATATCGGGATTGACAACCCCGCACTCAGGATGCTAGCTACAATCAGGCATACACGCTGATGAGTGGCAATTGTTATCAACAGTTTAAACGCCCACAAAGCATTTGTTTGAGGCCATCAGTCATAGTATGGTTATAATAACTCATTAAAAAGATATTAACAATACGTTAGTGTATAAACAACTAAACGAAAGTACACCTTCAAAGTACCAGTTTACAAAATACAAACTACAATGGTTCAATACAGTTTTCAATAACAGCTGGTGGAGCCAGGCGTACTCTCAATACAAGTTTTTCATAAAGGAATACAAATACAAAACATTGATACAAAGAGAACGGTTTTATGGGAATAAAACTACTTTTCATATACAACAGAAAATATAGGATTTTCTGGAACAATTTACATATACAAGATATAGAGACATCCTTTAAACATAAACACTTATGCACTCACTCAACTTTATGTTGATACTCTCTTTTCAAATTACTTGTATTCTCAGGGAAATAATACACAGGTACTCCCCGAGCTTTTTGAGAAGATGGAGCTATGTTGAGTCATATCTTCTTTTGTATAACTATATTTTGGATCAATATACAATGATTGAACACATGTAAATACTTATACCTTTTAAATACAATGGTTGTTTGTACTTTGATTACTATGATGCATGTGTTGTGATACTACAATTAAAGTCCTCCACCCCCGGACGTTTCCGCCGTCTGGTTTGGGGGTGTGACAGATTGGTATCAGAGCATTGTTTATAGTGAACTCAGTATATCAATCCATAAAAGATATACAAACTTTAAATACATCGGGGCAAGGAGCTCTGACTACAAGTATACTTTTTAAAGATTTAAGTATTTTTATAAGAAGTATACTAACACTCATACCTACAAGTACAGTATCACAGTCATAAGAACACACTCATACTTACAAGTACAATATCACAATCATAAGAACTTAAAAGTATTTGGATGTTGAACACTATAGTCAAACCTGGGCAGTTATGTAATCATATCTGGAATTAATATAGCCTGATCAACTATATTGATTTGAGATATGACCAACATGTGTTTGGGAGTGATAGTGGTGTTGCGAAATGTCTAAAACTTACCATACACCTACAGAAGAACAATAGAACAGAACACACAGATTAGAATACTACGGAGAGTATTTTACTAACCTTACTTCTAATACATAACCTATTGCCGAATCCAATTTACCGGGAGACCCCTACAATCCACAAAATGCAGGCTGGATCACAGTCTTAGATGAAGAACCCTTTAAGGACAGCGAATCAAGTGGTACGGATACAGAGCCACAAGTCTGCAACCCTGGCGAGCGTCCCCTGAGCCAAGAGGAAGCAGAACCCATACCCGAGTGGGGCCAATACATAAACTATTGGAGTCGACAAGACGGTGAACGCCCTCCCTACGGAATGGCACGAGGTTTCTATAACGTCTCAAGAGGAGGAACAGCCGACAGAGCTCTTCCAGTTATAGTAAACCGAATAGCCCAACAATTCGATCAATCAAGGATGTCGATCAATCGGATCCTAGAGGTGAATGCGGTTGCGCAGGCTAACACTACAGATATCCTTCGTCTTGACGAAATACAAGATGACACCCAACACCATACTGAAGCCCTTCAAAGGCAACTTAATGCTGCTGAATCAGAGATAAGAGAACCGAGGGAGCATCAAGCTGCCCAAGAAAGGCGCTGGAAAGCACAAGACGAAGCGGAACCTAGCAACCGTCGTAGAAGTCGCCGCAAGTAGTGTTCGCACTACTTCTACTTTCTATTTTCTATATCGAATGTATATACTACTTTTCACGATATGTACAAAACCGAGTATCAATAAAACAATAAGCACTTTACTTCAACAAGAGTTAGTACAATTCTCATAAACATCCTATTCCAAAGTTTTGGATCACAGAAATGTTCTAGTGTTAATTTTTCATGCTTTCAATACGACCGCATAAATATTATTTTCGGTAGGTCGGTTTGATGTCGACACTTTCTCAGTATTGGGGTATATTATAATCCTGCTTTAAGGTCAAGTTTTCTGGACCTTATATACTAATATACCAATACAGTCGACATGTAGATTCATACTCTTTGAAAAATGACCATTCAATTTCATATTATCCTGTTGCAAGTTGTACTTGCAGTGGATTTCTATTTCCAATTCTTTGTGAAATTCATGTTGAATTAAGTGTTTAGTTCAGAGATATCAAATTCATATTCATTCTTGATATCTCACTATCTTTTTATCTATTGACTTTTATAGCAAGAGATGCCTCCTCGTAGAAATCCAAGATGTATCAATATCAATGAAGCACCGACGCCACCCCCACCACCACCTCCTCAATTCGACCCCGCTATGTTTCAAGCGGCAGTCACGACGGCTATAGCGGCTGCCATGTCTCACATTCATACTCCTGGTGTTAGTGGGTCGGGAGTTGGTGCACATCCTTCCAACCATGGCGAAAGTCATGGGCATTCGTGAGAATGCACTTATAAGGATTTTTCTAATGCCAAACCCAAGACCTTTAATGGGACTGGGAGAGTTATGGCACTAAGACAATGGATTGAGAAAACGGAAGCAATCTTTGAAATTTGCTCTTGTCCGGAGGGTAGCAAAGTTAAATTTGCTGCCTGTACTTTTTCTTATAGGGCTTTAACGTGGTGGAATGGCCACATTAAGTCACTTACCGTAGTAGTGGCTAATTCCATCAGCTGGGAGAGCCTAAAAGCCATGTTAATGCGGGAATACTATCCGCGAGGGGAGATACAGAAACTGGAGCAAGAACTATGGGCTCTTACAATGGTTGGTTCTGACATATCAACCTATACCAGTAGGTTCTGTGATCTGGCAATTCTTTGTCCGGATATGGTTCCTATGGAGAGCAAAAAGATTGAGAGATATATTTGGGGTATGTCGCCCCAAATTCAGTCAAGTGTTTTAGCTTCAAAGCCTATTACTTTTGACAGTGCCAAAGAGTGGCACAATCTCTTATCGACCACGTTGCCAATGAGGCATTGCGCGGAATGGAAAAGAATCTGACGATCAAAGCAGACGGAGCCTATTATCTAACGGACCAAATCTGGACACCGAAGTTCGGCGGATTACGGAACGTAATAATGAATGAGGCTCACAAAACAAGGTACTCTATTCATCTAGTTTCCGACAAGATGTACCTGGATATCAAACAACATTATTTGTGACATCCCCTAATTTCTCGGCCAGAAAAGACCAATTTAATTTGTGCTTTTTAAAATAAAATTAGAGAAATCTTTTTTTTAAAAGATGTTGCGGAATTGGTCCCCAAAACAAAACATGATAAAAGTTTGTCAAAACCTTTCTTTAAGAAATATATAATTTCCTTTTATATCAAAACCTCGGGATATCATGTTCCGATACAGATCAAAAGCATAAATAAGACATTATAAGTCTTACAACAGTTATTTATAACTACTGGCCTATAATCGAAAATCACTCATCATCGTCATCCGACTATGCTCGGGGTCCACTACCTGTAATCATAACAAGCTGAGTGGGTCAGGCTTGGAAGCCTGGTGAGCATATAGGGTTTTCAACCCACAATAAATAAATTTATTGAACTTAAACATCAATCAATCAGCCAAATTACCCCAACCCCATTATCTTATTAATTTCTTAAGGGTTTACCCTAAGATTCAACTATCACTCCTTCCTAAGGATTCATCCTAAGGAATAGGCACAAGGTCACACCATCACCAGGGTTTATACAACAGGTGCTAAGTCCATAGCTCTTATTTATCGACAATATTATTGACAGTATTCACCCTTGTCATACATGTCAATGGGTTTTTAGAGTACACCTTATGAACGTATAGTTCACCCACCTACAGGTTTGCAGCCTGCTAGTGTTCCACAGACCATCTAGAATATTCCATGGTTGTCATCCATACTCTGTTGAATGACGGGGGTCACCGTTTGGGTAAGGGCTTTTCTCATATTTCACCACTCACCCTCAACTTATGATCTCCTTTCACCACTCACCCTCAACTTATGATCAATATTACTGATCATCTCCTTTCTCCAACTCACCTTTCATCACACACCTATTATTTCATCTACCCATGTTTTACCCAACATTTTTGTAGATAAAAATACATATAAAGTTTAAATTATTTAAAAACATGTATAAATCACACCTTCAACATCCAACTCAAATAAAAAAACAATAAATATTCACACAACATGTATTTTATATAAAATATTGCATATCTATGTGTAAGGTGAAAGTAACTACACACTCACTTGATTAATGAAAATCGGGCAGCAATTCGTTTCCTAAAAACGATCGTTTCTAATAAAACCGGGAGTTTTATTGAGAACCCGGGCTCTGCGAGGGGTCGGGCTTCGAAACCGAAAAAATATATTTTTCGGGCTTCTCGGGCACTTTGTGGCATATTTCGGGGGTTATAATCGATACCGGGGCTTTGGGTAATGTTAAGATGAAGAAAATATGGAAAAAGGGGCTAAATATGGCAAAATCTCAAAAGTAACCGGGAGGGTTCGCATACCCTTCTATTTATAGGGTCCGAAGGTCGGCTTAGAAGAGTGGGGTCCGCAGGCGAGGGTGCGTAGGTGCTCGCCCATGGGCTGCGCATGCGAGGGCCTCGCTGGAGGCTTCTGATTGGACCGCTTCGGACAACTTCCTCGGTTCGGACACGTTGCTGATGACACACCGAGATCGGACACGGGGCAGCCTCCTATTGGACCGAACCTCGGGCTCGCGAAGAGCATGACACGCCTCGCCAGGTGGCTTCGGTGACTCAGCAGGTTCTGGACACGCATCGGATTGCGAAGCGAGGACACGTGGCCGAAGTCCATGTGTGCGAAAATTCCCGGTTTTGGCATTATTCCTCGATTTTCGCGCCAAAACTTCTAAAATCCATAACTTTCGCATACGAGCTCCGTTTTTGACGTTCTTTATGCACGCATAGGTAAAATTACGCTCTACAACTTTCGTTTAGACTTCGTCGGCTAATTTTGATTTTAATTTTTATATTATTATTTTTAACAGACCGGGACAGGAACTCCGTTAAAAATTCATAACCTCTTCACCCGACGTCCGTTTTCGTCAGAATTTTTACCGTTGTGATACTAATGACGAGACCTTCGAGTCTCGTTTAGGTCGTGTTGGCTAAAAGTCACTCGATCTAAAATTCTAGTTTTTAGCTGTCTACTACTAAGCTGAAACTTCGAAAAACCATAACTTCCTCATACGAAGTCAGATTTGGGCGTTCTTTTTATACCTACTCTCGGTTTAACGAACACTACGACTTTTGTTTAGATTACTAAGGCTAAAAAGTATTTTATCAAAAACTCACTTTTTACGACATTCGGTACCGTGTCGGTTTATCGCGAAACTTCGATAGGTCATAACTTCTTCGTTATAACTCGGATTTCGGCATTCTTTATATATCCATAATCCTTGTCACGCCCACTACAAGTTTCTTAATAGATATCGGCTTTATCTAAAATTTAATTTTTGACGCTCATTTTTATTCTTAATTAATTAAACCCTAATAATTAAGCATGAAACACATAATATTCACATAATTCCTTTTCATTTCTTCAAAATGAGTCACAAAGGTTAACCTAGACTATAATGTCAATATTAATGCCTAGCCTAGAAACACAGGCATTACAATTCTCTCCCCCTTAGAATGATTCCGTCCCCGGAATCACACATCAGTAAACAAATACGGGTAGCGACTCATCATGTCACTCTCCGTTTTTTCCCCTGGTGAGATTTGGACCATTCGTATGTTTCCAATGCACAAGCACTAAATCGACCATCTTACGTTACAACTTCTTAGTCTTATGGTCAACGATTGCCTCGGGTTCTTCAATTAACCTCTTGTTTTCATCCAACCTTAATTCAGAAATGGGAATTATGTCGGGCACTCCTCCCGTGAATTTTCTCAAATAACACACACGAAAGGTGTTATGAATACCCTTTAGTTCTTCCGGTAATTCTAGCTTGTAAGCTTGATTCCCGATCCTCAGAAGAACTTTAAATGGTCCAATAAACCTTGGACTCAACTTTCCCCTTCTACCAAATCTTATAAGTCCCTTCCACAGCGAGACTTTAAGTAAAACCGAATCACCAACTTCGAACGATATCGGTTGTCTTTTATTGTCAGCATGGCTCTCTTGAGCATCTAACATCCTTTCCCTAATCACTTTCAACTTTTCAGCAGTCTGATGCACTATTTCAAGTCCCATAAACTGTTTTTCCCCAGCTTCCAGCCAACATGACGGCGTTCGACACTTTTCCCCATACAAAGCGTAATAAGGTGTCATCTAGATGTTCGAGTGGAAACTATCATTATAGGAAAATTCTACTAGAGGTAAGCGTTTACCCCAGTTACCTTGGAATTCCAAGGTACATGCTCTCAGCATATCCTCCAATGTTTGAATTGTTCGTTTGCTCTGACCATCGGTTTGCGGATGGTAAGCTGTATTCAAACACAACTTGGTACCCAATTCCTCTTATAAACTCCTTCAAAACCTTGAGGTAAAACGGCTATCACGATCAGTTTCAATCGTTAACGGAACACCGTGTAGCCTCACAATTTTCTTCACGTAAGAATTCACAAGTTTATCCATAGACCATTTCTCGTTAGCGGCTATGAAATGCGCACTCTTAGTGAAGCGATCAACGACCACCCAAATCATGTCGTGACCGTTCCTTGTTCTGGGCAGTTTAGTCACAAAATCCATGGTAATGTCCTCCCATTTACCCATGGGTACAGGTAAAGGTTCTAAACTCCCATACGGTTTCTGATGTCGTGCCTTAACCCTAGCACAAGTTACACACTCAGCCACATACTTAGCAACATCGAGCTTCATCGTCGGCTACCAGTAATAGGTTTTTTAGATCCCTATACATTTTCGTACTGCCGGGATGAATCGAGTACATGGTCTTGTGAGCTTCTTCCAACAAAAGATCTCTTACTCCTCCCGCCTTAGGTACCCAAATCCTATCTTTGAATACCTTCAGTCCTTGACCGTTTGTATCAAACACCAACGTTTCACCCAAACGTTCCTCCTTTCGGTCATTTCTCTCTAAAGCTTCCTCTTGAGCTTTCTTTATACTTTCCACAATTGTCGAAAAAACTTCAATTCTCAACGCTCTTGGCCTTTTCTTTTCAAGATTTACCTTCCGACTGAGAGCATTAGCAACAACATTTGCTTTACCATGGTGGTAAAGTATCTCACAGTCGTAGTCCTTGAGTAACTCTAGCCAGCGTCGTCGCCTCATGTTCAATTCCTTCTCCATACCTATAAGGCGAATACTACCGCTGCCAACTCCAGACCATGAGTGGGGTAGTTCTTTTCATGCTCTTTCAATTGCCTCGATGCATATGCTATCACTTTATCCCTTTGGGTCAGAACACAACCTAACCCAACTCCAGAGGCATTACTATAAAATGTGAAGTCATCAACTCCTTCAGGTAACGAAAGAATCGGTGCTTCACACAACTTCTTCTTTAACTTCTCAAAGCTTCCTATGCTTCTTATTCCAAGTATAGACAGCTCCTTTGTGGGTCAAAGCTATCAATGGAGTCGCGATCGAAGAAAAGCCTTGGATAAATCAGCGATAATATCCAGCTAATCCTAAAAAGCTTCAGATCTCCATAGGACTTTCAATCATAACCTTTGATTTACAAAATAAATCCTTATTGAGGACTCCTTCTTCTTCTTAGAATAAGTATTTTCCTTCGTTTATTGTAACAGACCGATGGGTCATGTTCTAATGATCTCTCATTGTATACTGCACTACTTAGACTCAGATCTCCTAGGGACAAATTTCGGAGCAAACTATACCTACCTTCATGTTCTAATGTGATACAATCACAGTTCAACATGTATCATTTCTAACTATCAACTTCTTCAACAATGAGTGCGATACTTCTATTGATCGCTTTGATCATCTTTCACTTCAATGATTTGGCTTAAGTCAAATGCTACATCGAACTTGGTTATCGGAACCACGTAACAAACTCATCGTAGTCGGACTCAATTTGATATGACCACTAGAGTCGGAATAACAATCATCTTCTTAGTCATTACCGAAACGATGGTAACGACATACTAGAATAAGACGGAATCAATTACTAGTTCCTTGGTAACCTTGTGACTTTCCCTGATCCAAGTGTGAGTCCTGTGCTTCCAGTAGTATAGATCTCTACTACTATTCACACCTACTCATACTCGTCCCAAGTACTGTCTCGCAGTCCCCAAGTCCTAAAATCACAAAACAATTTAACACATACGAATGTGTCCAATTAATCATAAAATTTTCCTAGACTCTACTAGGACTTCTTTCATGTGTATCTTCAATGATCAATTCTACTTCAACTTGGTTGGTGATGGAAATTCCAGATGAAGGGACAAATTCAAGAATTACACCAACCATTCCATTCATTAGATGACAAAACCAGGGTTTATATTATTTCCTTGAAACGATTACACAGAGGTTCAAGTTTACTCTATACTACGCCTCTAGTAGGCTACACTACAAGTTACTAACTGCATTGCTACCTTGTGTCTTAGTTTTGGGAATATAAGGTCCTTACTCCTGATCCCTTATATCTCCATCTGCTTCATTAAGGATCATTTGGTATGCCTTTGGTTTTGGTTTTGGTGGAACGTTGGGCATTGCTGCCTCTTTCTTCTTTGGGCAGTCTTTCGAATTGTGACCTTCCTCGTTACATCGATAGCACATCCTCTTGTTGGACGGACACTCGTTGGCATAATGCCTGGTCTTTCCACACTTGTAGCAGGTCACCTCTTCGCTACATTTTCCGAAGTGCTTCTTTTTGGACTTCTCGCACCATTTTGCTTCGCCTTCTCCTCCTCCATACTTCGAGAATTTTCTTTTCTCGTTGGACCCTGAAGTCCTTTCAAACTTTCTTTTCTCGCCAACTTCAACCTTGCTGGCGACTCTCCCCTTAATCATATCTTCAACAGACTTGGAGCCCAGATAGCTGCCTCCAAAGTAAGTGCCTGACGTACTGGCACAGTAAGTTCATTCTTACTTTGTTGAAGTAAACGTTTTGTTTCTTCCATCTGTTGATCCAACATCGTACGCACCATTGCCTGCACCCCAGCCATCGTGATTTGGCTCAGGCTGTGGATTATCGTTTCCGAATCCACTTTGAGTACTCGCCATTTCGATCTATACACCAATCGTAGGTGAATTTAGATCTTTATTTTCGATAGGCGTTAAATCTTCGTTATTACTCCGAAACGTTTATATGTTAGTTCTAATATCGTAGTCATACGTTTAGAATCCTACACACATAAGGTTTCCAGATCCGGTCGGCAACAGACCATAGATCCGAACAAATAATGGCATATATGACAAACATATATCATTTAGCACATAAAAGCATTTTAGGCATCTTTCCTAAAATAAACTAGTGCTCGTGTCTAAAATATGGCAGACACTCATCTCACAATCATCACTTAGCATTCTAAGTTTAAGTCTAGAAATCCTACAATTTCTTAGTTCGCTTAAACTAATGCTCTGATACCAACTGTGACATCCCCTAATTTATCGGCCAGAAAAGACCGATTTAATTTATGATTTTTAAAATAAAACCATAGAAATCTTTTTTTAAAAGATGTTGCAGAATTGGTCCCCAAAACAAAACATGATGAAAGTTTGTCAAAACCTTTCTTTAAGAAATATATAATTTCCTTTTATATCAAAACCTCGGGATGTCATGTTCCGATACAGATCAAAAGCATAAACAAGACATTATAAGCCTTACAACAATTATTTATAACTACTGGCCTATAATCCAAAATCACTCATCATCATCATCCGACTATGCTCAGGGTCCACTACCTGTAATCATAAAAAGCTGAGTGGGTCAGGCTTGGAAGCCTGGTGAGCAAATAGGGTTTTCAACCCACAATAAATAAATTTATTATACTTAAGCATCAATCAATCAACCAAATTACCCCAACCCCATTATCTTATTAATTTCTTAAGGGTTTACCCTAAGATTCAACTATCACTCCTTCCTAAGGATTCATCCTAAGGAATAGGCACAAGGTCACACCATCACCAGGGTTTATACAACAGGTGCTAAGTCCATAGCTCTTATTTATCGACAATATTATTGACAGTATTCACCCCTGTCATACATGTCAATGGGTTTTTAGAGTACACCTGATGAACGTATAGTTCACCTACCTACAGGTTGCAAGCCTGCTAGTGTTCCACAGACCATCTAGAATAGTCCATGGTTGTCATCCATACTCTGTTGAATGACGGGGGACACCGTTTGGGTAAGGGCTTTTCTCATATTTCACCAGTAACCCTCAACTTATGATCTCCTTTCACCACTCACCCTCAACTTATGATCAATATTACTGATCATCTCCTTTGTCCAACTCACCTTTCATCACACACCTGTTATTTCATTTACCCATGTTTTACCCAACATTTTTGTAGATAAAAATACATATACAGTTTAAATTATTTAAAAACATGTATAAATCACACCTTCAACATCCAACTCAAATAAACAAACAATAAATATTCACACAGCACGTATTTTATATACAATACTTCATATCTATGTGTAAGGTGAAAGTAACTACACACTCACTTGATTAATGAAAATCGGACAACAATTCGTTTCCTAAAAACGATCGTTTCTAATAAAACCGAGAGTTTTATTGAGAAACCGGGCTCTGCGAGGGGTCCTTCGAAACCGAAAAGATAAATTTTCCGGGCTTCTCGGGCACTTCGTGGCGTATCCCGGGGTTATAATCGATACTGGGGCTTTGGGGAATGTTAAGATGAAGAAAATATGGAAAAAGGGCTAAATATGGCAAAATCTCAAAAGTAACCGGGAGGGTTCGCATACCCTTCTATTTATAGGGTCCGAAGGTCGGCTTAGAAGAGTGGGGTCCGCAGGCGAGGGTGCGCAGGTGCTCACACATGGGATGCGCGTGCGAGGGCCTCGCTGGAGGCTTCTGATTGGACCGCTTCAGACAGCTTCCTCAGTTCGGACACGTTGCTGATGACACACCGAGATCGGACACGGGGCAGCCCCCTATTGGACTGAACCTCGGACTCGCGAAGAGCATGACGCGCCTCGCCAGGTGGCTTCGGTTACTCAGCAGGTTCCGGACATGCGTCGGATTGTGAAGCGAGGACACGTGGCCGAAGTCCACGTGTGCGAAAATTCCCGGTTTTGGCATTATTCCTCGATTTTCGCGCCAAAACTTCTAAAATCCATAACTTTCGCATAAGAGCTCCGTTTTTGACGTTCTTTATATGCACGCGTAGGTAAAATTACGTTCTACAACTTTCGTTTAGACTTCGTCGGCTAATTTTGATTTTAATTTTTATATTATTATTTTTAACAGACCGGGACAGGAAATCCGTTAAAAATTCACAACTTCTTCACCCGACGTTCGTTTTTGTCAGACTTTTTACCGTTGTGCTACTAATGACGAGAACTTCGATTCTCGTTTAGGTAGTATCGGCTAAAAATCACTCGATCTAAAATTCGAGTTTTTAGCTGTCTACTACTAAGCTGAAACTTCGAAAAATCATAACTTCCTAATACGAAGTCAGATTTGGGCGTTCTTTTTATACCTACTCTCGGTTTAACGAACACTACGACTTTTGTTTAGATTACTAAGGCTAAAAAGTAGTTTATCAAAAACTCACTTTTTACGACATTCGGCACCGTGCCGGTTTATCGCGAAACTTCGACAGGTCATAACTTCTTCGTTATAACTCGGATTTCCGCATTCTTTATATATCCGTAATCCTTGTCACGCCCACTACAAGTTTCTTAATAGATATCGGCTTTATCTAAAATTTAATTTTTGACGCTCATTTTTATTCTTAATTAATTATACCCTAATAATTAAGCATAAAACACATAAAACACATAATATTCACATAATTCCTTTTCATTTCTTCAAAATGAGTCACAAAGGTTAACCTAGACTATAATGTCAACATTAATGCCTAGCCTAGAAACACGGGCATTACATTATTGGTGGCCGAATACGAAAGCGGAGATGGCCACTTACGTAGGTAAGTGTCTAACTTGCACCAAGGTTAAAGTGGAGTACCAGAAGCCCTCGGGTTTACTTCAGCAATCCGAAATACCCAAGTGGAAATAGGAAAGGATCACAATGGATTTTATAACAATTACCCAAGACGGCAGACGGTCTGGATGCTATCTGGGTGATCGTTGACCGATTAACAAAATCCGCCCATTTCCTGCCAATAAAGGAGACGTACAAAATGGAAAGATTAACGTGAATATACCTGAAAGAGGTAGTGAGACTTCATGGAGTCCCCATATCTATTATCTCGGATCGGGATAGTAGATTCACCTCTCGTTTTTGGCAGTCGCTCCAGAAAGCATTGGGAACCCGACTGGATATGAGCACTGCCTACCACCCTCAAACTGATGGCCAAAGTGAACGAACTATTCAGACTCTAGAAGACATGCTTCGAGCATGTGTAATTGATTTTGGCAAAGCCTGGGATACCCACCTGCCCCTGGTTGAATTTTCATATAACAACAACTATCACATTAGCATAGGAGTCGCTCCCTTTGAGGCCTTGTATGGCTGGAAGTGCAGATCGCCCCTTTGTTGGGCTGAAGTGGGTGACACCCAGCTGGCAAAAGGGCAATCACCGAGCAGCATGCTTACAGGACCAGAAATTATTCGAGAAACTATAGAGAAGATAATCCAAATCAAAGACCGACTCCAAGCATCACGTGACCGACAAAAGAGTTACGCTGACAAACGACGAAAACCCCTGGAGTTCCAAGTCGGAGATTGAGTGCTATTAAAGGTCTCTCACTAGAAAGGGATGATCCATTTTGGGAAACGGGGAAAATTAAACCCGCGATACATTGGACCGTTCGAGATTCTTGCCCGAATTGGTCCGGTGGCCTATAAGCTGCAGCTACCATCGGAGCTCAGCAACGTACACCCCGTGTTCCACGTGTCAAATTTGAAAAGGTGTTTATCAGATGAAACCCTTGTTATTCCTCTAGAAGAGATTCATATAAACAATAATTTTCTGTTCGTTGAAGAACCGGTCGAGATAATGGATAGAGAAGTGAAGCGCACAAAACAGAGTCGCATTCCTATTGTGAAGGTTCGATGGAACGCAAAACGCGGACCGGATTCACTAGGGAACGTGAAGACCAGATGAAGCAGAAGTACCCTCACCTATTCTCACGTTCATGACCCTACTTTTCAAAAGAATTTCGGGACGAAATTCCCTCTAACGAGGGGATGATGTCACAACAAGCCTTTTTAGCTAGGAAATTATGCTCTCATGTAAGCATCAATTATTGTAAGGCTTGTATCAACGCATTAAAGTTTACATTATGATTCCTAATGAGCCATGTGTTGTTATAATGCAAATCTCTCTATGTATCTCAAATCTCTCCCAAATCTCTCTAAGTATCTCAAATCTCTCCATGTATCTCCCTGAGTCGAAAACGACTCAAACGAAAGGAGAAAACTTGAAGGAGAAAACCTAGTTCGGAAACCCTTAGGAAGCTTTGGACCTCCTAAAGGAACCGAGCATTCTCACACATAGGAACCTCTTGACTCCGGAATACCCTTTCATCCGGACCATTTCGCATCTGGAAGCTTTTGTGTTGCTCCGGACAAACTTGCTTCGAAACTTTCCATTTTGGTCCTGAATGGGAAAAGCAGTTGCGGATATCCTCAAGAACCGGGAAATCTCACAGCTCCGGAAGATCTCGCCTAGGAAGGAATCGACTCCGGAAGATCTCGCCTTAGCCGCTTCAGAATTTCTAGCCGACTTCGCACCCTCGGTCCGGACCTGCTGATTTCGCATCTGACTCCGGAACATCTTGAATCCACTCCGGAACTTGAGTAGAGCTTCGAAATTTATGGCTTGACTCCGAAACTCACTATTTGGCTCCAGATTTTTGGCCATTTCGGAACTTTTCTTCATTTTAGGAGATTTTGGCGTCGGAAATTCCTCCAAACTCGTATTTCTCATTACTTAGACCCCTTAAATCTTAATTTTATGCCAAATTTGATTATTTTAAACATATTTACATAAAATAAAATCCAAAATTTATAAAGGAATCCTAAGGTAGAGAAGAGGGTTTGACTTTATGGTGTGATGTAAATCCCCCATTCCCATACAAATCCTAGTAATTTATGCATTAACCCTTAGTGATAGACATTACCCTCCAGTACTCCAAGCAAGGGTCAAGTCACCCTTATCCTCCATTATAGGAAACGTGAACTACTCTTTTCTCCATATCCCACTTCCCATACCTTCAATCTGTGAATTCCAAAGTGTGCTCTCAAACTTGTTCAAGCTTGAAGTTCCATTCCTTCAAAGAAATTCCCAGATTTTTGGTAAGTATCTCCTCTTCTTTGAGTAAGTGACTCTCCACATTATTCCTAAAACTCCATTATATTTATATATTCTTAGGATATTCTAATGTTCAAAGAGTTATCAAACCTTTCAAGTGTTGGAACTTGGAAACTCCTTAACACCTCTTCAAATCACACAACAAGCTAAACCAAGGTGAGCTTCATACCCCTACTTTTTCGAGATTTTTATTGTTTTTTGGGGGAGAATGCAAGTCAAAACCTTGCTTTAAACCATGATTTAATTTCTTACTATGCATGTATGCTAAGTTATATGTATAAAAATTATGAAGGCTCCTAGAACTCGAAAACTTGAGCAAGTCTCAAGAGTTTGATGCTTATCTCACAACTTATGTATAAGAAATGAGAACTAGAAGGTTACAAAAATACAAGTTACAAAACTTTATGACAAAAATCCTAAATATTTACGTAAAAAATTTCTCAAACAAGTATTTTGGAGGAAATAGGCCACTTTCAACAAATCACATAGCTTTGAGCCACCTTTTGACAAATATGAGTCTTATTTGATAAATTATAAATTAAAGGACCATTTTGCCAACATCAAGAATATTGGGTCATTTTCACAAGCCTGAATTACAAAGGAATATTTTCTATAAACGAAAACGAAATATCTAGTCAACAAGTACACCATTGTTATTTATGTAATAAATAATGGATTACAACGATTTGCTCAAAAATCTGTTAGTATTCTAGTCAGACGAATCTTCACAATACCTATATATATAAATAATAGTGTACGCTTAAAGCCCTGTAAGAGTTATAACCAGAGTCTCCTGGAGGGGGAACGGAAATTTGTGTATAGATCTATACGGGGTTGACACCCTACACCTTCGATGTTCGCTACAGCTAGACCAGCCAGTCTAGGGTGACAAATGTCTTAAACAAAACCGACGCATGAAGGACGTCAGAACAGGCACTCCGTCATATTAGAATGGTTATAACGACTTACTGAGAATATAACAGTAAGCTTGTAGAAAATAACTCAAGTTACACTTTTCGATTATTGACAACTATTGTTCTGAGTACTATAAACGAAGCTTTTGTCACACAGTCTTAGGGTTTTAAGACCACCATCTATTCATTAGAAAATATAGGATTTTCTGGGGGAAAACAATTTTATACGATAAACTAAAACACACATGCAACTATACTTGATTAGAAACAAGACGTACAACCATTTGATAAGAAAATATGGGATTTTCTGGTTTCCCAACTACTACAGATTTTTATACAAAATGCATATGTACTCACCAACATATTTTATGTTGACGCTTTTCAAACGACTTGTATTCTCGGGAAATCAATAAGCAGGTCAGTGACATGAGGATTCAAGATCATTTGGTAGTAATTTGGAATTTATTCAATGTTGTCTCTTTTGTGTATTTCAAGAACATGAACAATTTGTAAAAACAATGTAAGTTTGTGATATTGATGTATGATGTTTGGATTTGCTATGTTTCGTTTATATTCAATTGTTATGATACTTCACAATGAAGTCACCCGCCTCCGGACGTTTCCGCTGTTCTGGTCCGGGGGTGTGACACTATCTTCCTCACCCTCACCAAACAAGCTCTTCTTACCAGAATGACCCACAACATGCTTTGTGAACATAACTCCATGAGTAGGATGATGCATTTCTTCATTTTCGGAACCAAAGGACCATATTTGATATGTTCCATCATCATCACCAACACCATTCACAACCATGGATAGATTCTTAGATTTTGAACAAATTTCCTCTATCTTCATCGCATAGTACACCTCATCCTTCACTTTCTCCTCTTCTCCCCATACTTCCTCAGCATACAATCCTTCGTAAGATGATTATGCTCATTATAATAGTTGCAATTGTAACCAGAATCACCTTTCTGCTTCTTAATCTTCTACTTTTATTCTTTCTTCTCCATTTTCTCAACACTATTTTTTCCAACGCTAGAGTTCGACATTGTCTTGTTCACATAATCGTTTTTGAAGTTTGCACCGATTGGCTTTTTGTAGAACTTCGTGACCCTATTATTAGAGTAATAGGCAACAACTTCGTCATCCGAGCTGAGTAGAAAACCTTCTTTATTTTCCTCTGCTTCATTATCAGAACCATTCTCTTTCATATTTGTTTTTGAAACAAGTGTCATTGGACCACCAAAATTCATCTTGTTGTTCTCCTCATCTATGTCCTTCAGCTTAGACACATGTCCTTTCAAGATATTGTAGAGATTTGATAGTGATTAGGTGTCAAAATTATCTTGAGTCTTAATCATAAGGCATGTTTCTTCAAGCCTAAGATGAAGGTGATGTTGAACTCAAGTGTGGTGTGAACAACTGTATATATGGTACAATTGTAGATAAGCTCATTGAATCCATCGTAATAAGCTTCTGTAGACTCACTCTCTTTCTACTTGAAATCAGCTAACTCCGATAAGCACTGAGTGACTGAGCCATTCTTGGTTCGTTCATTCCCTTAATACTTCCCTTTCAAAGTGTCTCATATTTCTTTTGTAATTTTACAGCCTTGAACATAGTTGTAAACAACTAGTCGCAAAGCTCAACGCAGTACATAGACATCTTTTGCCATTCTCCTTCTTCTTGTTGCCTTGAGCAATCAGGTCTTCAACAACACCAACATTTACAACAACTTGGATAAGATCAACATGATAAGGTCCTATTTCGATCGATCTCTAAAGATCTTCATTATTCCCATTGAGATAGTCTTCCATACGTTCTGGCCATTGATCGTAATACTCAGGAAGCAACATTGGAACTATTATAGCAAATCCAAGCAGGTTTGTGTAGTTCATCACCGTCTTGACATTTAAATTTGCCATTTTATTGAGCAAAAAGAGGATTAACATTGAAAAGAAAGAAATTGGATGAAAAATCATTAACAAAACAAACGCATAATCGTTTAATCACAACTATCAAACATAGAATTACCTTTCACCTAATTGAATCGGAAAGAATGATTCAATAAGATGAAAAAATGAAAAAGATTCTTCAATCAATATGTAGATTCCTGCTTCGATACCAATTGAAAGGATGTTTGAATCGTGTTTCAATCAATCGTAATGTGAATAGTAGTTAATAGAACAGAAAAATCTAAATAAGATCTGGTTTCAACTCTATTATCCGGAGAAAGAGTACAAGTGAAGTCGCAATGACCAGAGAAAGCTCAATGCGTAAAGTATGCAAAAGTTACATCTTACTTAAGTACCTACCCTATTTATAGGATACTCGCGGATACAAAAAACACTAGGACTTTGACATTACATAGGGAACTACTAATGTGCCTAGTAAATAGATAACAAAGTGATATGAACATCTGTCATTCACAAATAATTCGACATCACGACAACTACCTAAAGTTCGACATATCACAACATAGATAGAATCGATGACCCTCATCCATCCATGCATGAGTTCTTGAGGAAAAGGTATCATATTTGACTTAGAGTTTGGTTGTGTGTTAATCTTGACCATGCAAAGCAATAAAGTCAGAGACTTTTGTTGAGGTCGAATGTTATTGTAAGGTGTCGAAGGTTGTTTATGTCTTTTGAAGTATCGAATGTTTTGTTAGTAAATTTATTATAAGGGCACATTGTATCGAATGTTTTAGCGTGTCAGTCCCTTATTTTTTGTATGCTTTCCTGATCCCTATAAATAGGGATGAGTAATAGAGTTAGAGGATAACTTCTCGATTCACATTGTATTCTCTATACTGTTCTCTGTACTTCTGAAAGCATAAATGATCCAAACAGATTCTATTTCGATCTCGTGTTCTTAATTCATACTTGAATCTGATCTAGTTGTTCATACTCGATTAAATTGTAACTTCGTTTGGTATAAGAGCAGGAATCATTCTATGGTGATCTGATTTTCTCTTGTTTCAAAAGTATTCTGAGTCTCATTCTCGATTCAAAAGTTTCCGCTCTTTTGATTATGAAAATCTTAGTAGATCTTTAAATTTGATTCGATCCTGCTTACGATTTATCTAATCGAGTATTTGTTTTCTATTTTCTGGAAGTTTCTGTCAATCAATTCTTGTTAATTAAAGCTTTTCCTAATTTTCATCCGTACATCAATGGCGAACTTCAACATGAACACCATGACCTCATACTCGCATCTTCTTGGTTCTTCAACCAAAATTCCGATGTTGATTCCAGAGTTCTACGATCAATGGGCGCATCGTATAGAGGACTACTTGAATGGAATAGATGAAGACCTATGGAAATGTATCATTGGCGATGTTCTTCCTCCTTCTGCTATTTAAAATATTGGTACTTCTTCTACTAATCAAAATGTTCAAGAACATGCTAAAAGGTTATTGAAAAATGAAAAGAAATGTATGCGAGAACTTCGTGGTGTTGTTCCACCAACCGTATATAATTATGTGCGTAGCTGTAAAACTTCAAAGGAGATTTGGGATACACTAAAGGAGAAATATCAAGGAAGTGAGAAAACTAAGACCAGTCCAGTCAAACAATGTATGTCGGAGTTAGGAGAGTTCAAGAAGAAGGAAGGCGAATCAATTGAGTTGTATTATGATCGTCTGAATGAGCTTATCTTCAAGTGTAACAAATATGGTGTAAAAAGGTCAACAATGGAGTTTAATCTCACTTTTATCATGGGTCTTCGAAAATAATGGATAAATATATCATAAAGACTCAGCAAATCTTCAATTATTTCTCTTTGAATGATCTTTACAATGTGATGAAAGCACATGAATTTGAAGTAAACGAAATTGTTGAGGAATGAAAGATCAGTCTTGGTGGTCCACTTGCTTTAGTTTCGAAAGTTTCTGGAAGAGATGATGAAAAAGAATTAGCTGAGAAAGAAAATTCGGAAGATGGAGGCCTAATCGTCACCTCAGATGACGAAGCTGTAGCTTTTTACTCAAACAACCGAGTAAAGACGTTTTTCAAAAAGCCTTTTAGTGTGAAGTCTCGAGCAAGTGATACAAAAGGAATTTTTGCTGGAAAGTCTGGAGGTGAAGAGAAGAAAGTGGAAAATAAGGAGGTCAAAGATAAGGATGCGAAAGTGGAGAAAAAGCTGAAAGGTGACTCTAGATTCGACTGCCATTACTACAATGGAGCGAATCACGTGTCAAGTGATTGTATGCTCATGAGGAAGGATGAGAAGAAGAACAAGGTTAAAGACGAAGCCTATTATGTGGAAATGATGGAAGAAGTCAGAGCTAAAACAAAGGAGTGTCACTTGTAGCCAAAGGTTTGGATGATGAAGAAGGAACCTACCAAATATGGTAGTCAGGTTCTGATGACGAAGAAATGAGAAACCTTACACATGGGGCTATGTTCGCATAGTATGAGAAAGAGGAGGAAGCGAAAGTTACTGGGAAGTGTTTTGTTTCAACATCAACTCACAAGTCACCAATGACATCTCAAGTATGTTCTCTCTTGCAATCCTTTAACATTCCTTCAAATGCATACAATTCGATTTTATCTGAATTTGATGATGCAATTACTTATGTTAATGATTTGCTTATCTGTGATAGTAATGATGCTAAGCATTTGAAAGGGAGATTGAGTACTGATATTAGGGATTTATTGAAATAGAGAAACGTCTATTGTAATACAGCAAGACGATTATATGCTAAAATAACTGCTTTACATCATTCATCTAACATTAGTAAAGAGCAACGTAGGAAGCTTTTGCCCTTTTAAGCATTTGAAAGGGAGAAAACTCATTCAACTTCCTATGACTGTGAGAAAACAATCTCTAAGTTTGATAGGGTTCCGGATGATATATATCCATATGGGATTGTGAAAATTGATGAATGTTTAGATACAAATGATTTAGTTGATATTGTGAATAAGACCTTGACCAAAAACAAACAAATCAAAATTTTGAAAAGAACTGAGAATTCAACATCTAACTCTCAAAACAATTTTGCTGATATCGAAGATGATTCTGACAATATTAGTGAAATTGAGGAGGAAGAGGTTGTTGACTGTTCTCAATTTTTTGTCATTAATGTCACTTTAATGGCTACGGGAAAAGAAAAATGTGATGATTCTTCGGTTATGGTTGACACTGACAAACCCTCAACTTCGAAAGTTCATGATCCTAAACATGTGACTGTCGAAGATAGCCAAAATGACACTGATGAGGACAATGATGATGCCTCAAAAGAAACAACACACCCCGAGTTGTAGTTGATCAGGTATATGAGGAAATAGAGAAGTTCGAAACAATAATGAAAGAAAAAGGTTCTCATTATCTTGTAACAAACTCAGTTGTATATCCAAAATTTGTCTGCATCGATGAAGTCATCTTTCCAAATTAAGTGTTTGTTACATCACGGAATGGTGAAAAAGTCAAACCTGAAATCAACAAAATTGTTGAAGAAGATAATTGTAACACCCCATTTATTAAATAAAATAAATGAGCAAATTAATAAATTAATAGTAGCCCTAAAATCCGTAATGATATAGCAAGGTGTTGGTCTCGAGGGTTAATTGCTATAATTTTAGAAGTTGGGGGTTAAAAGTGTAAGTTCTGGATTTAATTTGAAAAAGATTTCAGAAGCCAGGGTGTGTTTGGTAATTAATGGACTTAAACTGAAAAGATTTGAAGGCTTAGGGGGCTGATTGGTAATTTCGGGATTTATTATGAAAGGAATTTATGAAATCAGGGGCTAAAGGGTAAGTTTTAGACTTATTTTGAAAAGATCCTATGGGGAGGGACCAGAATCTTAAATATGCTAAAGTTTTAAAATGGTCGTGGTATATAACCCGCCACCCTTACCATACAAAGCCTAACCCTAATAATGCAGTCGCCGACCTTATGACTCCCACTCTCTCCGGCACCGCCACCTTATGCCCCATCCTTCCTCCGCCACCGCATAGCCACCGTGAAGACAAGAAACCGCTGAAGCCAATCGCCGGACGTCGCACGTAGATGGGGAAGAACCACTGTGGCCGGTCGAATGGGCACCGTGGACGAGTTGCTGTCGTTGTTGGAATTGTGGAACCACCAGAAGCGTTGTCGCTCTCGGACGCTCCCTCTCTTCTCTTTCTTCTGTTTCGTTTTCATCCATATTGACAGTGTTGTTAGGGCTGTCGAACGCCGCCGCTCCGTAAGCATTGGTACCTTCTACGGTGCTTTGGTTGCCGCCGCCGCTCACATAACCTTCATTCCATTGCTCCGGTCAAGAGGAAATGTTGCTGTGTCGCGAGCATGTGTGAATTCTGAGGTTGTTATTCGTTGTGTGAGTCAGTCTCGGCTGAAAATCAAGAGGAAATGTTGCCACCACCGTGAGGTGGTGGCTGTCATTGCAAAAACCACCGTTAGTTGGTTCTGTTGCGGCCATCTAGTCCCATCATCGCCGCCGTACACCACCTGGTGGGTGGCTGATTCCATCTTGCAAATAGAAGTGTGTGTGTGTGGTTATATTTCCATTGTTAGTGTGTGTTAGGTGTGTTGTGTCTAGCTGGAAAACCAAGAGAGCCACCGCCACCATGTGCCACCACCGGCCACCGCAAGGGTAGTTGTGTGTGTGTGTGTGTGTGTGTTTATGCTAGTTAGTGTGTGTGTTTAGTTTTGAATTAAAGCATTGTAATTGTAATTAGCAAAAAGAATAATGAAAAGAACCATAACCACCACCGTGAACCGCCATAGACCACCACTACCCGAGGTAGTAGTGGGTGGTGCCCGACTAGTGAAACCCTAATGGGCCTATTGAAACCCTAATTGACCTAAAGATTTAGTTTTCGGCCTATTGGGCTATGATTGAGTTGGAAACCTTAATTAGGGTTTAGAAAACCCTAATTTTGGGATCATGGACTTGGACTTATTGGGACCCACTTTTAGGCCATTGGGATTGGATTGTGTACTAAGCCCAATCACACCATATTATTTATCTAGTAGAGTGATGGACTTAATGGATTATGTCCTTCATGGGTTAAGTGAGAAACACTTAACCCTAATCGTCATTTTATGTGAAACCCTAATTTCACTTGGGCCTTGAGTTGGGCCTTTCTATTGGGCTTTAGTAAATGGGCCAATAATGGGCCATCCAAGAAGGATCATATGGACTAGAATATTTAGATGGGCTTTAGGGTAAGGCCCATATGAGGGTCTAGGCCCAATTTGGAAAATTGGGCCATAGTCTAGGACTTGATGATTATGAGATATTGGGCTATCAGAATGTCAAGTGTTGGACCAAGAATAAATGGTTGGGCCTTAAGGCAAGACCATGTAGAGGTTTGGGCCCAATTTGGAAAATTGGGCCATAGTTGGGCCTTGGTTCATTATTAGACTTTTGGGCATTTGGATTGGGCCTTGGACATGAGTCAAGCTAAGTTAGGGGGTAAAGTAGTCTTTTACCCCAAGCATGGATTTATAAATATGTGTTGGGGACCCAATTATTAATTGGTTGATATTTTGATGATTGACAGATTTGGGAATCTGTCATCGAACAGCTAGGCTTTTGTTAGCGGGACTTCAGGAGTGTGAGGTGAGTTATCTTCTAGTAGGAACGGGTCTAAGGACACAATGCTTGCCCATTTAATTGTTAGTATTTCCAGACTATGGTCCGATGTCGGGGCGGTCACGAGAAGAGTATATGTATGCTTGATGTCTTTGTGATTCATGCATGTTATATGTTATGTGTGTCGGGGCGAGCCCGATGTATGTTAACTTATATGTTATATGTTATGTGTTTCGGGGTATGCCTGATGCCGGGGTCAGCCCGATGCAGTTTATGTGTTCCAGACTTCGGTCCGATACCGGGGCGGTCCCAAGAAGTAGTTATGTATGCATGATGTATTTGTGATTCATGCACGTTATATGTTTTGTGTCATGTGTTTCGGGGCTAGCCCGATGTCGGGGCAAGCCCGATGTATGCTAGTTTGTATGTTATATGTTATGTGTTCCGGGCTTCGGTCCGATGCCGAGGCAAGCCGATGCAGGTTATGTGATTATGTTATGTGTTTATGATGTATGGTATGTTGTGTATGTGTTGGGGCAAGCCCAGTGCCTGATGCGGTCGGATGCCGGGTTGAGCCCGATGTCGGACAGGAGTCCGATGCCGGGTAAGCCGATGCCGGATTCGTCCCGATGCAGCTGGGCGGTGTCCCATAGTTATTTTATGTGTGATATATTATGTGTATGGTATGTGGTAGTTTGGGGGGAGCTCACTAAGCTTCGTGCTTACAATTTCAGTTTTGGTTTTTGGTACTTCAGCTAGCAAAGAGAAGGGCTCGGGATGATCGCATGGCACACACCACAGTTTTCTGAGCCTGGGAGTTTACTCTGATAATTTATATGAGCTTGTGATATGTGGACAGATTTTATGAGATTGGAGATACATGGTTCATGGTTTTATACTATGGTGATGGTATTTATGTTTTATTAGTGATTTAAAAATGAAATTTTTGGACAATGTTTTGGGATGTTTCAGGTTGGTATCAAAGCCTTGGTTTGAGGGATTCGGGCACATTCTTGGGTGTGTTTGAACTCAAACTGAGGACTTAGTATGAAAATTTTCGAAAGGAAATCATTTTTTATATATAAAGTAGTTAGAAAAGACAAAAGAATTTGAAAAGACAAAAGAACTTTGAAAAGGGAAAAGGGTGTGGTACATGCAATCAGCTGAGCTCAAGTAAGTACTCCCAAATTACCCATACAAGTTTATGTTATGATATGTGTACCAGCTTTATGAGAACTGATGGGTTATGAGCATTCTAACACTCCTATGGTGTACATGCAACCCTAAATACCTTGAATCTATGTTTTCTCTATTATACATGCAAATATCAATTTTCCAAGGTATTGTTCTAACTAGCATAATATAAAGTACATATAATATAAGAATCTAGTAGAATTACATACATTTTGTTTGGAGCTTGATTCCATGGAGCTCAAGAGCCTAGTGCCCCAAATGTGACACCTCAAATGGTTCACACAACACCATGAACATTTGGAATAACTTGAGAGAAAATGCACACTTCATGAAATCGGCTTGCCCTCTAGATTCATTCATAGTGTCCGATTTTTGCACAAAATAAGATGCTTATATAGTTGTTACAATCAGGGTAAACCCAATTGTCATGGCTTTCCATTTCCTTGGATCCATGGGTTCAAATACACCATGGAGCATCCATGGAGCATCCTATGGGTTTTAGCCCAACTTGCTAATCCATGGAGCAATAGCCCACTATATAAGTATGGACGATTTACACAATCAACCCATATATTTAATTAGTCTTCTTTTGATCACTTAATTCATTCTAGATTAATTCTTCATCAATACTAATTAAATAATCTTATTAATATATTAGAACTTATAATATATTAATAAACCTTAAGTGTTATTTTTCTCATTATAGTCTATCCAAATGCATGATGCCATGGAACCCAAATGGACCATGCCGGGTCGGGTCAAGTATATACCAATTATAGTTATGGACTTAGACACTAATCCAACATTCTCCCACTTGGATAAGTCTAATAACTATTATTGCAAGTACGCCTTCACAACCTGACCAGCAATCGTAGCTCTTAAAAGTTGCTGCTGAACTCTGAACAAATCAATGACGCGTCCATTAGATAAGTGATCATATATTCCTCCATTCTAGATATCATATGGACTGAGACATGGCTTATAATCATTCTCTCTGTCCATTTGTTGTTTCCCGATTTCCGATTTATGACGACTAACAAATTGAACAAATCAAATCAGTCTAGGCCCGGCCCAACACTTACATTTTGTCATCACTAAATAATCGAGGGGCCCACAAATATCGCTTTTATCCCTTTGAGGGTAAAAGGAATGGATAAACTTCGACTCATATGCTTGTACTGACTACTTGTTGAATCATACACAAAGGCACGTTTTATAACATCGAGTTACCAATGCGTTTTCGTGCAATCAATGTATAACCAACTCATAGTCAACAACTCATATCTCTAGGTTTGAAGAATATAAGATATTATCGTCTCACGATTCACTCGTGATAAAATCCATGAAGTGAATCCAAATGAGCGTGGGTTGAATCCAATAATCAGAACTTACGAGCACTCATGAATGTTGTAGCAACCACTGCTATGTCTAATGCACATTAGACAAATCATACAAGCCAAATTCATGGCAGTCTTGATTCATATCTACTTCCAACATATGACCGACTGTGGACGGTTTGAATAACTTAGTCATTCGGGAAGAATGACCTAGTTATTTTGGAAGTCAAAACATGCAAAGTGAAACACAAAAATAATACTAATCCTGTATGGCCCCAACACTTTGAGTGTAAATAAAAACACCTTTTATCTAAGCACCATATTGATTACTCATTATTCATGTTTCGATTAATCAACTTAATACTTGAATTGAAACAATAGTCGTGCCATGCTCCAAGCATGCACACTATGTTCGTCCAAACAATAGATATGCCATACTCCAAGTATGCCCACTATGTTTACATGTGGTCCTCTCTTTGTGAAACAGATCGATTGACAATATTTCAATGATGCTCATTTCACAATCCCAAATCCTTTACAATAGATGTAAGAACACCAAATTCTTGTCATTTACCGTAATCTTGTTAGATTCTAAACTTATATGCAAAGATCCTCTTGTAATGAATATGCACACAAGTCATAAAGACTTGGCAACAGACATTACAAAGCATTCTAATGGAAAGCAATTCCATGAAGTCTCAAATTCAAAGTGCATTCCTTTGAACATCCTTCTTTGCATTAAGTTCTTTAATTTTACACAGATTCAAAGAATAACTTCCACCTATGGAAACAATTCCATATTCCCATTTTGACCATCAATTTTGAACAAGAGTTGCCTCTTTTCAAAATATGTCAATATGGTCCTTACTCTATACTTCCAATTGTCCATGAGTAACCAACCTTTGGAAAACCTCAAATTGTTCTCGACAATTGCTTAATCATTTTAGTCATATCCAGTTCTAATCCCTTTTCCCCTCTTAATGCCCTAAGCATTAGGAAAATTTAGAAAGGATAACTATTATAGCTCATGTAATCGATTCTATACCCGAAGCATATAGGACACGATTCATGTTATAAATTTTTATTTACCATATTCTCACAATTCGAACTATGAAGAGGTATGCCGTAATCGTAATCGGAATTTTTAGAACGCAACATATATAGAATTTCCTTATGTTGAACCATTCCAACATAACATTCATATATATCCGTGACAAAAGTTGATTAAAATCTCAATCTAAGCTTGTAGAATTGGAATGAAGTATAAAATCCTCTCCCTTAATTATAGGGAAACAACTTTTCAAAGCGAATTGAAACTTTTGTTTTCTATAATTAACATTGCTAACTTGAAACATAATCATCATGCTCCCACTAGCATAATGATTATTATCTTACTAGCATAACACTTATGCTCCCACTAGCTTAGACATGTACTCAGAAATCAGCTGCACTTCTAGAAAAACAATACTTTATTGACTTTCTTACCAAAGTTCAGATTTCTAATACGAGATGTTTTGATAAGACTTTATCAAAATCATACACCTTTCCTTAGATAGCTCACTTGTGTGTCTAAACAATTATGAAGAGGGATGCCGTAATCATAATGTTTAGACCTTTTGTCATTCTCACAATTGCTATCTACTTAAAATCTACTTAGTGAAAGAGTTTCCTCACCATCATTTTCATGAATCGGAGAGAAACCTTATGACACTTAGATTTAATGGTGTATGTGTTTCTATCCATGTGAATTTGTCATAACCATAATCACAAGACAAGGTTAGTGGCAAATCCAAACACATATGGACTGAACTTGTTCAATCTTAATTTCTTGCCACCCGGCAACACAGGGGCCTACCATTTCTTCCAGGTTTTTATGCAACCATTTGAGAACTCTCAGAACTCATATGCAAAGCCAACTTTAACTAGAATGGGCACAGAAATATGATATGTCAACACGATAGGTTACAAACCTCAAATTGTGGGCTAGTGATTAACAAATATCTTGATTTGTTCTTGAACCTATCTTAAGATCTTTTAGACTCCCACTGTCCTCTTGACATATAAGACTCTCTTGCCAAATATTCAAGAGATAGTGCGGATTCTTTTACAAACACTTCACACAATTGGCCTTAGTTGGTCTTCGTTTTATCCAAAACATCACAACTTACCAATTTCAAATGTACAAGAGTAAGAAAACATTTTACTCTACATTTGACAACTGTTTTAAACCTTTCTTAAGATTATGTCACTCAAGGCTCAATCTTGGAGTATGACTCTAGGATTTGTTTTTGGAACGAAGTATGATTTATCTTTTGATTTAACCATTTCAACAATTCACGATTCCTCTCCTTAGGCAAACAAATGCACTAAGGTGTCCTTAGAGGATCAATTGTGATATGGTTCCATAATCACTAAGATTATCATAAAACAAGATACACAAGTACTGTCCCATCTCTTCAGATTGGAGAAACTTTTATCTTTCTGCCTTATTTGATTTTTTTTTATTCATTCTGCCATATATTGAAACTTTTCCAAAGTTTCAGAATTATACGTAAACTTGTAAGCATAATCATATTTACTAAACTTTAGTAAATCATAACGAATAATCTTATCAACCTTTGTGGTGGACCTGACTAGTGCACAACCTAATGTACCCGATCCTTTAGTCTTTCGCTTGACTCACATGCGAATGTGAACAAGGAATTAGTCTTAATTTACCAAAGATGAAAAATCTCATTCATCACACAATACAACTTGCATGATTCCAAGTTTCTATCCAACTGAAACTTGGGTGATGAGAATCTTTCCTTATTTGATAAATTATGACACTACCACAAACGAAAGAATCAAATCCATTTTCCAATATTGCTTATCAATGGAAACATATAAACAACAATTTTTCACAAATGCCTTTGTAAGGATACTTAAAATAAATAAAATCAAAACTTTTCTTTTATTTTAAAACTTGCGGAAAAACTTATCCTTACAATGCAAATTCATATGAAAACTTTGTTGTTATCTATTCCTAAGCAATATCTCATAACTCTTATGAAGTGGCTCAAAATTCTGGTCATCGAACCATGCGATCAGAATCAGCACACCTTTTCTTTAAGCTTCCTTTGATTCTTCACAAGCATCAAAATGTAATTACATTACATCATGTATTAAGAATCTCCAAAAGAGACTTAATAGAGTTAGATAATGGACTTTACCTGAAGTAGAGTCAAACTTTTGACTTTACCTTCCTTATGAGGTTTCAGGTAAATTCGGCAGCTTCGCAACCAATGCCCCTTTCCTTTGGCAATAGGGACATATGGACTCTTCGGGAATGGTACATGAGACTATCTCAGACTTAGCCTTTCTCTTTACCATTTGGTGAACCGAGTTGACTATGGCCGATCCCTTTCCATTGGGAAGAGAAAGTTTTTCCTGTATTTCCAGTGTCACCATTGTCAATGTCCATGAAGTTTTGGAAGTCGATCTTCTAATAAAATTTGCTTTACCAGTGTTCCAAATCATTGCTGATTCAGCAGCACCAAGCAAATAGATAAGATCATTAAAGGGTCATGTCGTGATCTGTCATCAGGGAGTGACTGAAGAACCAAGTCAACAGCCAGCTACCTCGAGACTTCGACACCCGACTCTCCCGGCTTGTCAATATGTGAATTAATCTCCAAGACCTAAGCACATATAGACTTTGTTTGCCAATAGGGATTGAGTGACTTAGAACTTATCAAGTCTTGAAACTTGTGGGATAGGGAGATTTATTGGAGGAGGTGGAGGAAATGAAGTATGATTTCCAGTCCCATTAGTGCTCAATAAAGGGATTAGTCTTTCACCTTGATTGCCTTTTGGGATATCATCTTCATTAGGATAGCTTGTTCCTAAAGATTTGGGAAGACCATAGTTGTCTGAAGGAGACATCTATAAGGGAGAAATTCAAGTTAGTTGATTTAAAGTCCTTAATATAACACCCAATATGAAATATTAAGGCTAGGATCCAACAACCTATTTATAACTGGAAGAGGGATGCCGTAATCCGAGTTATAAAATAGTTGAAGGTAGGTAAATGACGATTTACCAATTTCCACCATGAAAAACGAAATATAATTAAGTTTTAATTGGATTTGGAACTCCTAGATATTTTGAGATACATTGAACTTTCAATGGCATGTTTGAATCTCGATTGTGCCCTCTCAAGTTTGTGACTGGGATGCCGAGGATCACAAACAAGGTGTGAATAACCATGCAAATTGACTTGGTACCCTTAACTTTATCACCTAATCGATGTGCCGGTTAGCCACACAGCTCCACCGATCTATAATAAGGTCAAGTTACCCTTTGCCACTCTTACTAGTCCTTATTAGCGTGCCGGTGAACCACACACGCTCCACTAATCGACTTTGTAAGGTACAAAGTGTAATTTCATGGGTTAGCACCTATTTCACATTTTCCTAAGTAACTAAAATTGGGAATTTATAAGTGCTTAGTTACTTAGTATTTTTCATTATACTTTTAATGAAGGGAGAAGTATAGTCCTTTCCTACCCGTTCGGCTAACGACCCTCCACCAGTCAAGGAAGCGGTGGGTGAGAGTGGACACCCATTAAACTGCCATTTTATAGGCAGTAACCTTATACCCCCCATATAGACCAGCTTCGTGAATGAGGCCTACTAATGGTAAGATTGACTTTATCTTATACATATCTATATAATTAAAATTATAATAATAGTATAAGGGTGTCTTTTAAACATTTAAAATACTTGGTGGTTTAATCTATTAATTAAACTATACTCTTAATTTAAATAAACTTAAACCATGTATTTATGGAATTATTAACTCTTTTAATTAAACACTTTAATTAATTTAATGAAGTCCATAAAGTTTGAATTTTAACTTTTAAAATTGTAGAGTTTGGAATTAAAGCATTAATGAGTGTGAGACTTTACAAATTCCAAAACTTGAGGGCAAGTTTTAAAACTATTCAAAACCTTTCATTTCATAACTTATGAGTTTAGTGGTTCATTAAAATGAAGACTCTTCTTTTTTATGTAACCTCTTATTCTTTAATAACACTTTTAAAGAAGTGACTCTTAAACATCCATAACTTGTAGACAAGTTATGGAGTCATAAAACAGTTTAATGAAAAAGACTCTTCATTTTTGTGTAACCTATGGCACTTTTATGAGTTTTAAGATTCATAAATATGTCTTTTCATGTGAATTGAAGACAAGTTACAAAAACACCTTTTATGAACTTCTCTAGATTAATTTGGATTGAAAACAACTAAAACACAAATTTTTTTTCATTAATCTAAACTAACTCAGAAATCAAGGAAACATAAAAATCTTGGAAATCCATAATTTGAGGACAAGTTATGGACTCCATACAATTTTATTGAGATCAAGAATTACACTAACAAACAATTTGCACATAATTCCTATGATCTACCAAAACTCATAAGCATGAACATTCATAATCAACATTTTTCAAGAATTACATAAACATATATAAACTTGAAACTTCGATTATAGCATTGAAATTGGTTTAACACAATCATTACCACATTAAAAACAGGTTTTATAAGTCCAAAACAATCAAAGGTAATGATTCTAGACCAATTCCAGCACCAAAACTCGAAGATATGATGTTTGGGGTTCCAACTCGTCGAGTGCATGAACAAACTCGGCGAGTTGGATGCATTTTGCCTTGGACTCGTCGAGTCCCTTGATGGACTCGTCGAGTCCCCTGTCCAGATAGCAAAAAATTTCGATTTTTAAGCAGTTTGCATCAAGTATAAGTGAAAACAAGCCTAGGCTCTGATACCACTGATGGGTTATGAGCATTCTAACACTCCTATGGTGTACATGCAACCCTAAATACCTTGGATCTATGTTTTCTCTATTATACATGCAAATATCAATTTTCCAAGGTATTGTTCTAACTAGCATAATATAAAGTACATATAATATAAGAATCTAGTAGAATTACATACCTTTTGTTTGGAGCTTGATTCCATGGAGCTCAAGAGCCTAGTGCCCCAAATGTGGCACCTCAAATGGTTCACACAACACCATGAACATTTGGAATAACTTGAGAGAAAATGCACACTTCATGAAATCGGCTTGCCCTCTACATTCATTCATAGTGTCCGATTTTTGCACAAAATAAGATGCTTATATAGTTGTTACAATTAAGGTAAACCCTAATTGTCATGGATTTCCATTTCCTTGGATCGATGGGTTCAAATACACCATGGAGCATCCATGGAGCATCCTATGGGTTTTAGCCCAACTTGATAATCCATGGAGCAATAGCCCACTATTTAAGTATGGATGATTTACACAATCAACCTATATATTTAATTAGTCTTCTTTTGATCACTTAATTAATTCTGGATTAATTCTTGATCAATACTAATTAAATAATCTTATTAATATATTAGAACTTATAATATATTAATAAACCTTAAGTGTTATTTCTCTCATTTTAGTCTATCCAAATGCATGATGCCATGGAACCCAAATGGACCATGCCGGGTCGGGTCAAGTATATACCAATTATAGTTATGGACTTAGACACTAATCCAACAAGAACTTCATGCTAGATTAGGACTAAGGATCTAGGAACGATGCCTTATGTGCCTGTTATATTTGTTTCAGCTTTATGAGAACTGCATGCTAGTATAGATTAGTTAGGATGATAGCCTGAGTAGTATATGCTTGATTATGTCTACTCAGTGTACGAATGTTGCTTTCTTTGTGCTTTTAGGAGTTCTAGTTGTCTTTCACTAACTAGTAAACGAATATGTTAAGTTACATATTGCAAGGACTAAATAATTTTAGAAGGTTAGGTCTAGCTCTATTTCGCATCTCTTGTTTGAGTCCAACCGTTGTAGGGGGAGAGTTGTAACACCCCGTTTATTAAATAAAATAAATGAGAAAATTAATAAATTAATAGTAGCCCTAAAATCCGTAATAATATAGCAAGGTGTTGGTCTCGAGGGTTAATTGTTACAATTTTAGAAGTTGGGGGTTAAAAGTGTAAGTTCTGGATTTAATTTGAAAAGGATTTCAGAAGTCAGGGTGCGTTTGGTAATTAATGGAGTTAAATTGAAAAGATTTGAAGGCTTAAGGGGGCTGATTGGTAATTTCGGGATTTATTATGAAAGGAAATTATGAAATCAGGGGCTAAAGGGTAAGTTTTAGACTTATTTTGAAAAGATCCTATACGGAGGGACCAGACTCGTAAATATGCTAAAGTTTCAAAATGGTCGGGCTGTATAACCCGCCACCTTCACCATACAAAACCCTAACCCTAATAATGCAGCCGCCGACCTTATGACTCTCACTCTCTCCGGCGCCACCACCTTATGCCCCTTCCTTCCTCCGCCACCGCATAGCCACTGTGAAGACAAGAAGTCGCTGAAGCCAATCGCTGGGCGTCGCACGTAGAGGGAAAAGAACCACCATGGCCGGTCGAATGGGAACCGTGGAGGAGTTGCTGTCGTTGTTGGAATCGTGGAACCACCAGAAGCGTTGTCGCTCTCGGACGCTCCCTCTCTTCTCCTTCTTCTGTTTCGTTTTCAGCCATGTCGATGGTGTTGTTAGGGCTGTCGAACGCCGCCACTCCGTAACCATTGGTACCTTCTGCGGTGCTTTGGTTGCCGCTGCCGCTCACATAACCTTCATTCCGTTGCTCCTGTGAACATCTACTACCCCGAAGGAGGTTGCAGTGCGCTTTTCAGTTGCTGTGTCGCGAGCATGTATGAATTCTGAGGTTGTTATTCGTTGTATGAGTGAGTCTCGGCCGAAAATCAAGAGGAAATTCTGCCACCACCATGAAATGGTGGCTGTCATCGCAAAAACCACCGATAGCTGCTTCTGTTGCCGCCAGCTAGTCCCATCACCGTCGTCGTGCGCCACCTGGTGGGTGGCTGAGTCCATCTTGCAAATAGAAGTGTGTGTGTGGTTGTATTTCCTTTGTTAGTGTGTGTTAGGTGTGTTGTGTCTAGCCGGAAAACCAAGAGAGCCACCGCCACCACCGTGAGGTGGTGGCTTTCACCATGTGCCACTGCCGTCCACCGCAATGGTGGCTCTGTGTGTGTGTGTTTATGCTAGTTAGTGTGTGTTTAGTTTTGGATTAAAGCATTGTAATTGTAATTAGCAAAAAGAATAATGAAAAGAACCATAACCACCACCGTGAGGTGGTGGCCGCTGCCGTGAACCACCATTGACCACCACTACCTGAGGTGGTAGTGGGTTGTGCCTGACTAGTAAAGCCCTAATGGGCCTATTGAAACCCTAATTGACCTAAAGATTTAGTTTTGGTCCTATTGGGCTATGATTGAGTTGGAAACCCTAATTACGGTTTAGAAAACCCTAATTTTGGGATCATGGACTTGGACTTATTGGGACCCACTTTTGGGTCATTGGGATTGGATTGTGTACTAAGCCCAATCACACCATATGATTTATCTAGTAGAGTGATGGACTTAATGGAGTAAGTCCTTCATGGGTTAAGTGAGAAACACTTAACCCTAATCGTCATTTTATGTGAAACCCTACTTTCACTTGGGCCTTAAATTGGGCCTTTCTATTGGGTTTTATAATTGGGCCAATAATTGGCCATCCAAGAATGATCATATGGACTAGAATATTTAGATGGGATTTAGGGTAAGGCCTATATGAGGGTCTGGGCCCAATTTGGAAAATTGGGCCATAGATGGGCCATAGTCTGGGCCTTGATGATTATGAGATATTGGGCTATCAGAATGTCAATTGTTGGACCTAGAATAAATGGTTGGGCCAAGGCAAGACCATGTAGAGGTTTGGGACCAATTTAGAAAATTGATCCATAGTTAGGCCTTGGTTCATTATTAGACTTTTGGGCCTTTGGATTGGGCCTTGGACTTGAGTCAAGCTAAGTTAGGGGGTAAAGTAGTCTTTTACCCCAGCATGGATTTATGAATATGTCTTGGGGACCCAATTATTAATTGGGTGATATTTTGATGATTAAAAGATTCGAGAATCTGTCATCCATCAGCTAGGGTTTTGTCAGCGGAACTTCAGCAGTGTGAGGTGAGTTCTCTTCCAGTAGGAACGGGTCTAAGGCCACAATGCGGGTCCGTTTAGTTGTTAGTAATTCCGGACTACGGTCCAATGCCAGGGCGGTCCAGAGAAGAGTATATGTATGCTTGATGTCTTTGTGATTCATGCATGTTATATGTTATGTGTGCCGGGGCAAGCTCGATGCCGGGGCAAGCCCGATGTATGTTAACTTATATGTTATATGTTATGTGTTCCGGGGTAAGCCCAATGTCGGGGTCAGCCCGATGCATTTTATGTGTTCCGGACTTCGGTCTGATGCCGGGGCGGTCCCGAGAAGTAGTTATGTATTCGTGGTGTCTTTGTGATTCATGCACGTTATATGTTATGTGTTATGTGTTACGGGGCTAGCCCGATGTATGCTAGTTTGTATGTTATATGTTATGTGTTCTGGGCTACGGTCCGATGTCGTGGCAAGCCTGATGCAGGTTATGTGATTATGTTATGTGTTTATGATGTATGGTACGCTGTGTATGTGCCGGGGTAAGCCCGATGCGGGGGTGAGCCCGATGCCCGATGCGGTCGGATTCCGGGGTGAGCCCGATGCCGGACAGGAGTCCGATGCCGGGTAAGCCGATGTCAGGTTCGTCCCGATGCAGCTGGGCGGTGTCCTATAGTTGTTTTATGTGTGATACGTTATGTGTATGGTATGTGGTAGTTTGTGGGGAGCTCACTAAGCGTCGTGCTTACAATTTCAATTTTTGTTTCCGGTACTTTAGCTAGCAAAGAGAAGGGCTAGGGATGATCGCATGGCACACACCACAGTTTTCTTAGCCTGGGAGTTTACTCTGATAATTTATATGAGCTTGTGATATGTGGACACATTTTTTGAGATTTGAGATACATGGTTTATGGTTTTATACTATGGTGATGGTATTTATGTTTTATTAGTGATTTAAAAATGAAATTTTTGGACCGTGTTTTTGGGATGTTTCAATAATAAGCAAGATTCGAAAGAAGGATTTTTCTCAAATCAAAGTACTGTCGAAAATAATCTCAACAAAAATTCATTCACTTTCAAAGACAAAAACCACAAATAAATTAAGTTGTTAAATCAGACAAACCAAAAGATGAACAATAGTCAAAACAAAAGGATTTTGAAAAGTCAAAACAAAATGTTCAACATTTCAAAGAACAAATAGAAAAGATTTCAAAAGAACAAGGGATTTCGATGACTAAAGCAAGAAAGAAGGTTTATTGGCAAAATATTGAGTGTGGAAAGAAACAAAATGTTGTGTCTAATAAATTCTCTGAACCAATTAAGTCTAAATCAGTTCAGAAAAATTCTCAAAACACATCTTTTGTTAAGAAAACACCCACTCAATCTCAAAAGGAGTTTTCAAAGAGTAAAACACAAACTTTGATGTCCACATCTCAACCAAATCTTCAAAACACAAACAAAGACAATTTTGTGAATAATCACCATTCAAAGAATTTTGTTCATCACTCTCAAAAGAAGAGGTTTTCTCAAAATGATTTTATGCAAAATGGTTTTCAACCAAATGAACAAAGGAATTATAATCAATTCTCAAGTCAAAGAAGATTTTCGAAAGGTCCACATGTTTCTCATAGCTCAAATGTTGGTTATGAAAAACGATTTCAAAATCAATTTCAATCACAAGAGAGATCTAATTTTTCAAAACAACATTTTGAAAAGTTAAATGTGAATAACAAAAGTAATGTACCATTTAAACCAACTCAATCTCATTTTCCCAACCATTCTTCGAAGAAGCCGAGCAATACGTCGTTTTCCAAAGGAAACACTGATGTTAAAAACATCAATCATTGGCTAGAAGGAAAAGGCAAACAATATCAAAGTGGAAACTTTTCTCAAGAAGAGATTTTGTATGCTTATGAAAGCTACTTGAATGAATCAATCAGTGGAAGTACATCATCCAAAGAATCGAATCCCTCGGTTCGAAATGGAAAGCAGTTCCAAAATCGAAGGTTGATAAGAATCAAACTGAGAAGGTGACATGGAAAGTCAGTGTTAACCCTAAACCATCGAATGATTTCATATCAATATCCTCATATATTCAAGTAGATTTAATTGATAGTCTGAAATCTAAACTTCGTAATTGGGTTTTAGGATCTTCATTTCATCGTGCATTTTATTCTAATCACCAAGGACCCAAACAGCCCTGGGTACCTAAATTCTTTCATTAATTGCAGGTTTTGAGTGACGAGCAATATGATGAAAAATGGTACATTGATAGTGGTTGCTCTCGTCACATGACTGGAAAGAAGGAAAACTTGCGCGACTGTCGAAGTTTAGATAATGCTGGACTGGTGAAATTTGGAAATAATCATAAATGTTATGTCAAAGGTAATGGTAAAGTTACAAATGGAAAATTCACTGTGAACAGAGTAGCATGTGTTGAAGGTCTTCAACACAATTTGATAAGTGTTTCGCAACTAGTTGTGGGCACTGGCAATCAAGTTCTTTTCAATGAAGAAGGAAGTGTGATTTCGAATATCGACATAAAATAAGTATTGCTGAAATCCAAACGAAAAGGCGATATGTTTACTCTAGACATTAAACCCATTGTTGGCGTTCCCTCAGTGTGTCTCCTTTCAAAAGATTCATCTGACATAAGCTGGTTTTGGCATCAAAGACTTTCTCATTTAAATTTCAAGAACTTGAATAAATTGGTGGTAAAAAATCTTGTCCATGGTTTGCCAATATTAAAATTTGATAGAGATACTTTATGTGCATCTTGCGAACAAGGAAAACAACACAGACAAGGTCATCCGATTGTGATTGATTCGAAGATTGTTGAACCTTTGGAACTTCTTCATATTGACGTTTGTGGACCTTCGACTGTTGAAACACTCAATAAGAAGAGGTACATTTTGGTTATTGTTGATAATTTTTCCAAGTTCACATGGGTGTATTTTCTTAGATTAAAGTCAGAAACAACTCAGAAAATGATTGACTTTATCAAGGACATAGAAGTGAGTTTGAAGAAAAAGGTTTGCAAGATCAAAAGTGATAACGACTCAGAGTTCAAGAATAATGTTCTTGATTCATTCTTAACTGACAAAGGAATTTCACATAATTTTTCTTCTCCTTACACACCTCAACAAAATGGTGTTGTTGAAAGGAGGAACAGGTCTCTTTGTGAAGTACCAAGGACTATGCTCACATATGCGAATCTTCCATAATGTCTTTGGGCTGAAGCAGTTTCGACAGCTTGTTTCACTCACAATCGATCTTTCATTCATCGTCGATTTAACATGACCCCTTATGAAATCATTAACAATAGGAAACCAAATGTTAAAATTTTCCATGTTTTTGGTTGATGGTGCTTCATTATGAATCTTAAGAATTATCTTTTGAAATTCCAGTCCAAAGTTGATGAAGGGATATTCTTGGGATATTCATATAATTCGGTGGCATACAGTGTGTTAAACAAACGAACCAGGAAAATCGAAGAAACCTTTAATCTTACCTTTGATGACTATTATGTAAAAAAAGTTGAAAAGTGTTTTGAACAAAAACCAATCATTAATGAAACGAATGATGAATCTCAAAGTTTAAATTCATAAGATTTTGATAATGATTTAATTTTTGGTCTTCTTGACAGGGCAATTTATGCATAGGTTAATGCTGGTAATAATCAAATTCCTGAAGCATCGAAGCATAGTGATGATTCAACCATATCGCATGATGCAGTTGATATGAACTCTTCAACAAGTTCTCTGATAATCAATAAAAGTTTACATGTAATACCCAATGCTCAAGTGGAGGGGGAGCATTTGAGTTCAATCAGTAGTATTGAGGGGGAGAATACTTTCGAGGGGGAGAAACATCAACCAGATGTTAATGTTGAGGGGGAGCATCCTAATACTAATCCAATTGTTGAGGGGAAGCAAAATGGATCTTTACAAAAAAATTTGAATGTTAATACTGATATTTAACATGACTTACCTGATTCTATGTCAACTGTAGGGGAACATTCGGAAACTGAAGAAAAGTTCAAAGATGCACCATTGGACTTTGATTCTGCATATCCTCCAATGGATAGATGGACTCCCAATCATCCAAAAGAACACGTTCTTGGTGATCCTCATGATGGCGTGCTAACACGAGCTCAACTTCGAGCAAAGAATGAGATACTTATTGTTTATCATGGACTCCCAGTCATCCAAGAGAATATGTTCTTGGTGATCCTCATGATGGCGTGCTAACACGACCTCAACTTCGAGCAAAGAATGAGGTACTTAATGTTCATCAAGAATTTTGCATGTTAAATGATGAGAATAAAGTTCTCTTAGATCGATAGATTCAAACAGATATCAATGAGATAATAACAAGCAATAGAAAATAATGAACACAACTATGAATCAAACGAATGTCGAATGATTAAAATAGCAACACCTCAGAAGAGCTGAATGAAGAACTTCTACTTTAGAGGCGTGCTAGGGTTACAGTACTTTTTCAAAGGAAATATTCAGAAGCATGACTAATCTGATGCATGCATGCACCATAAATACTAAACCCTAAAAACAAACACACGGTTGGACAGGCCCAAACCGTGAATATATATGGACCGAACTAACTAAGCCCGATGGCGCAACCCATATACTCAACAATCTCCCCCTTTGCGCCAATTGAGGTGAGAGATCACTTCGGTGAGTAACGGTGACTTTCTCCACAGTCTTGAATAGTTTTGGTATGATGGCAAGAAGAGTTTGACGAAAGTTAATGTACCACCGAAGCATATCTGAAAGCATCTTCTTATCTGCTTCACTTTTCTGATTGCACCTGTGTATGATATCAAGAATATGCTCCAAGCAAGAAGTGGAGACACATGTGTTTGTCAACAAGAGAGAACATACATTTTTGACCTTCGCCCTTGATGAACATGACTGTATGAAATTGTAGGTCGATTTTACCAATCATCATCAAGTTGATGTCGCTTGCCTTTCCTATTGGCTTGATAGTGGGCTTCCTTCTAAAGGTAGAGGCGATTTCCTGATCCATTTTTGCGACTTCAAGAATATAGCACACTAGCATTCGCTTAATGTGATCAACGATAGGCTCATACTCTTGTTGATTAGTCAGCAAAATATTGTTCAGGAGAATCCAGTCATGAAGATTCAAATTTGGAAGATCAACAAGGGATATCATGTGAACAGATATGTCTGAGCCTTGGGTCACTTTGAATTTGACATTGATAAATTTCCCTGCTAAAGTGGGTTTCAACACCTTAGCTGTTGTGATCTTCTGTTTACTCCAAGTCAGGTATTGCGGTTGAGAGAACGTAAGATAGTACTCGATTAGGTCTCTATCAACCTTCGGGTCAGGAGAAGAGATGGCAACAGTTGACTCAAAACAATGAAAGATAAACGCCTTTCGGGTGATTGGGATATCAAATTGAGAATCCTTGGAATTCTCAAGATCGAAGGAAAGGACCGGTTCGAGCCAATGTGTGCTTGGAGCTTCAATTACATCCTTCAAAAGTTTTTCCATAGTCCACAGAGGGAACATAGATTTCCTTTGTTCTAATATATCGTTCGCTTCCTTTTGCTTCCTGAAAGGACCACACTTTCATATATATATATATATATATATATATATATATATATATATATATATATATATATATATATATATATATATAACAATTGTTACTCCGAAACATGCTACATGCATATTCATAAAACAATATTTTATATTGATGAAGTGGTTACAAACTATTGGATACAAACCCACTATTTAATAGTGTTTTATATTACATAACTTCCCAGGATTCTATAGATTTATACATATGGGAGTGCAAAATACAATAGTCTCAAACTATTCGAAAATCTTCTATCAAAACAATAGTTTCAAACTATTCAAAAATCTTCCATCAGTATATATAATTATACTGGAAGCTTATCTCCTGCAATTTAGTTAAACATTGAGAAGGGTAAGTGGTGACGCTTAGTGAGTTCAATAATAGATACAATATGACGTTATGCCATATATATACTTCACTATGGCGGAGGCAAGGAGAATCAAGGAACAACAAAGGCATATGAGAATCATGTGACAAACTTTCCATATCAATCATTGATTTGATTCAAAAATATACAATCAATGAGACGGAACAATTACCATACTTGATATACATCAATAAAGCTTTGGCCCAATTGGCACAGAAGACATACAACTTTGGTTTAAACTTTTTGGTAGATTTCAGGTTTTCACGCCTTGTCTAACCATCTGCCAATACCATAGAATAGAAATCATTCTCTTAAGGAGACATGTTCTACATGGCCAGAGGCTACGTACCAGTACCAATATGAATCTAAGTCCTTTCACTGGTCACATGGTCAAAGGTATTACTTTGCTATTAAACATAGCGTATAAAATTAACACGGGAAAATAAACCAGCATAATAACACTGAAAAGCACATAGCATATATAACACATAACATACAATTGTTCCTATATATTAAACTCACCGAGAAATAACCGGGGGTCAAAATAGTAATTCGGGCAGCACTTCGGCTCTAAATATGATTTTCTTCGTTGAAAACCGGGAGTTTTCTTGAAAACCGGGAGTTTTCTTGAAAACCGGGAGTTTTCTTGAAAACCGGGTTCTGCGAAGGTAGAGCTTCGAAACCGAAAAGATAAATTTTTCGGGCTTCTCGGAAATCTCAGGGCGCGTTTCGGGCTTTGGAATAAGTACCGGGGCTTCGGGGGATTTCAAAATAATAAAAATATTAATTTTGGGGTCAAAAATGGCAAAAGTCTAAAATTCCTCGGCAAGGCTCGCAGGCCTTATATTTATAGGGAGGAGATCCGGAGTCGGCCGATCAGGAGGGCGAGTCAGCAGGCAGGTGGCATCAGCAGCGAGGGCCAGGTGGAGACCGCGGAGCGAAGCAGCTGGCTCGGACACGCGGCGGCTTCTGCGAGGGACACGTGCGAGGCATCAGATGGCTGGGGTCTTCTAAGTGGACCGGACTTCGGTCCAGAGGCGCCTATGACGACTTTGGACCAATCAGAGGGCGACACGCATACCGCGGTCCAGTCAGCAGCAAGCACCTGTCCGACATGTGGAAGCCTCGCATGCGAGGGTGACGTGTCCAAAGGTGACTCTTCCGAAATTTCTCGAAAATTGTGCCCAATCTTATAAAATCCATAACTTTCACATACTGGCTCCGTTTTTTACGTTCTTTATATGCACGCGTAGAGAAAATTATGCTCTACAACTTTCATTTAGACTTCGTCGGAAAAGTTTGATTTTATTTTTTTATATTATTATTTTTAACAGACCGGGACTGGTAAATCCGTTAAAAATTCATAACTTCTTCATCCGACGTCCGTTTTCGTCAGACTTTTTACCGTTGTACTGCTAATGACGAGACCTTCGATTCTCGTTTAGGTTGTGTCGGCTAAAAATCACTCGATCTAGAATTCGAGCTTTTAGCTGTCTACTGCTAAGCTGAAACTTGTAAAAATCATAACTTCCTCATACGAAGTCAGATTTTGGCGTTCTTTTTATCAAAATTCTCGGTTTAACGAATACTACGACTTTCATTTAGATCACTAAGGCTAAAAAGTAGTATATCAAAAAGTCAATTTTTACGTCATTCGGCATCGTGCCGGTTTTATCGCGGATCTTCGATTGGTCATAACTTCTTCGTTATAACTCGGATTTCGACGAGGTTTTCGCCAACGTGTTTCTAACGAGATTATCTACAACTTTGAATAATAATATTTTACTTATTTCAAATTTTATATTTTCGCTAAATTTCACTATTTGGCTTTTAATTGGAATCTCATAAGACTTCCAATAATTTATGAGTGATTCTAAACATAGGTTTACCTTATTTCTAGTAAAAACTATCTGTTAGAACTCAACACTCAATTTAAAATAATATTTCATAACATTATTAACTTTTCAAATTACATAACACGTTTTTAAAACGTGTATGTTACAAATACCTCCTCCTTTTGAGGATTTCGTCCCCGAAATCACAACGATTTAGACAAATGAGGATATTTCGCTCTTATCTCATTCTTATTTTCCCTAAGTATAAGTTTATTATCCCGTTTCATCTTGGATAATGGAATCGTTTCATCATATATGCTCAAGCATTTACGTAGATATCTTACATGAAATACATCATGAATACCTGCCAAATCTTCAGGCAATTCCAAGCGGTATGCTTGTTAGATAATTTTGAAAAGTCCAATAAATCTAGGACTCAATCTCCTTTTCTTCTCAAATTTCATTATACCTTTCCACGGGGTTACCTTCAGTATCACCCACTTGGAATTCTATGGATCGTCTCCTCCATTTCTACACAGGTCTTTTGTCGATCTTGGGCAACTTTCATTCATTCTCGTATGATTTGAATCTTATCAGTGGTGTCTTGAATCATTTCAGGACCACCAAGGATTTTCTATCCTACATTACACCAACATAATGGTGTTCACATTTACTACCGAACTCTAAGACACATGTACGAAGCATATCTTCTACTGCTTGGATTGTTCTCTCCGTCTAATCATCTGTCTGGGGATAGTAAGTTGTGTTGGGAGCAACTCGAGATCCCAATTCACTTTTCATACTCGCCCAAAAGTGAGAAGTGAAGCGAGTATCACGATCGGAAATAATCTTTAGTGGCACACCATGTCTCGCCACAATTTCGTCTAAGTAAACTTGTGTGTATTTCTCCATTAGAACCGTTGTACGTATGGCGAGAAAATATGCACTCTTAATCAGCCGGTCGATAATTATCCAAATGCTATCATTCACAGTTTTCTTCTCCTCTTTCAAGGTATTAACTGTATAAGCCGGATAAGTAGAATATCCATTCGATATAAATTTACGAGTTTTTAAGAAAGAAATTTATTATTTTCACCGTAGACATAAATATAATCCCTCCTTTCGATAGGGATGCATATCATCTCTTCGTAGCACAAGAGATCTGCGTAGTTCTTTAACAACCAATCCATGTCGAGAATAATATCAAAGATAGGAATTAAGTTAGCAGGAAGATTATAACTTTCAATTCCTATAATACTATCTCTATAGACTTTATCAGCAAGTAATGATATATTTCCTATGTCATCTATATGAAATGATTGGACAATTGCGTAACAAGCAATTTGAAAAGAATGTGCGAATTTATAAGGCACGAAAGAATCTGAGGCATCACAATCAAATAATATGTGAGCAGATCTAAAGTTTACGAGAAATTTACTAGTCACAACATTCAAGTCCTAACTTACTTCCTCTGTGGTAATCTATAATGTACGATATTTAACTTTTGGTTTGCCAAACGATTGTCAATCTCTTCAAACTTCTTAATTACTAGCGGTGCTCAAACCTGCACCCGCTCATCATTCTCTATTGGGCTTTCGATCCTAATCTTTGAGTTAAAACTCAATTCTCATTGCAGACTCCTGCTCCTTCTTGGTTTATAGACTAAACCCAAGATAAGGTCTTTACTTTTGCTATAACAACAACTCGAATGGTCTTATTCTAATGACCTTTAATTTTATAACGCACAAGACACATAACGAACCAAACTCTTGTATTAGAATCAGATCGAATAAATCAAGCTGATGGAATAAAGAAAACAAAAAGAGTTTGAACAACACGTGGATGCTTCGGAATAGAAAGAATAGCACCACGTATCCCTAATTCGTGCTTTCGGACATATACATCTTTTAGCTTTTAGCACCTCCTCCTTTTTAGTTGGAGTACTCTTTGATTGTTGAACGGAAACTTGACTCCCCGCCATTTGACTAGTAAGAGTAGGGCGGAAACATTTCTTGTGGCCAGTAACACCACATAACCAGTCACATCTCTGGCTAATGATTGCTCAATCCTTTAATGAAGATCATTATATTTCTATCGACTACCTCGACCATTTACTTCTTCAGTATTCCTACTGAAGTTTCGTCACTATACAAGACATGGTTCTCTGAACTAATCAACTCCTTTCGCGGATTTATACTAATCGGACTCGATTCTGTATGACATTAAGATTTGAACGATAATTATCTTCTTAGTCATTACCGAAACGAAGGTAACAACACACATGAATAAAACGGAATCATTTACTAGCTTCTTGGTAACCTTGTGACTTTGCCTGATCCAAGTGTGAGTCATGTGCTTCCAGTAGTATAGGCCTCTACTACTATTCACACCTACTCATACTCGTCCCAAGTATTGTCTCGCGGTTCTCAAGTCACCATTCAAAAGTTTTCACAAAGAAAATTTTCACACCTAAGTGCGTTCAAACAAGTACATACAACAATTTCTCCTAGACTCAACTAGGGTTTTCACGTTTCTATCAAACATATATTGGATTACCTATACTCGCCTTCTAGGATTCTTCTCATGCATATGCTCGATTTAATATATCCTAATACTTTTCCATAGGTCGATAGAAATTTTACTTCTATTTCTTCATATAAACTCTTTCTCGGGTAGTGTCTACTCTACAAGACATACTACACCCAAAATTTTACTCTAGCAGTGTAGAGACAAACGGTATTCAACTACATGCATCATCTTCTAATTTATGTAATTCACCATGCAAATTTGTTCATTTCAGTATCCTTTCATGACATGGTTATTCTTGTATCTGAGTAAGTCTAATTCTACTTCATAGGAGTCTATCCTAAGAAGTCTGCATTATAGTTGCATCTCAGCAAGCTCTACTAGCTTCAACTTGGTTCTCTGTCATTCCTAAATACAACATCTCTTCTCATATAATAGTATGAGTGTATATCTTCTTCAACTAAGTACTCTACCTTACTCTAACAAGTAAGCCACTCAGGATTTTTCACAACCAAATAACCTATTCCACTATCCTAATCTTGTATGTTAAAGTCGGCTTAACACACAATGGAACTTCAGTAAGGATGTGATATAAGTCAATCATCACTCAGTATTATGAAATACTAAGTCTGAGCATCCTGTATAGGGTTACTACTTGAACTACATACTTCATCACAAAGTCTTGGCCTAATAAGTCTAAAAACTTCATTAGCCTTTCCTTTGATCTTCATTTAATTCTTCTAAATCTTGGACTACATTAATTTCAATACTATTGAAGTATTTATCACCATCCTCGGTTCTTCCGACTCTATAAACTATCACTGCTTTAATCTGGAAAGCGGTGGAACAACTTCATCGGTTATGCCAAAACATTTATCTTATCCAAATGTATTTCAAACGCACATCTTTCTTCCAAAGATGTTATTATATTATCTTATATATTTTAAATGTATAATACCACTCTATTGGTATTAATACACTATTTACAATTTCACTTCATATTTATTATTTTACGATTTCCCGCAATCGTTTATTTATAAACTTATCGATATCAACTATCATAAGTATCTTTATTACTTCGAAAAGTTTCATGTAAATTCTATTACGAAAATTCTTAAAATTCTGAACATAAAATTTTCTAAACCAAGGTCGGCAACAGACCTTAAACTTTTCTCAAATAATAGCAATATAGGTATGAAACCTAAAGCATGCTATATTTACTTATCATTTAGCACTTAATAGAATATAAGGCATATCTCCTCTTAATATTCTAGTGCTTACCCCATTAGGTATTCAACCTAAAGTATACTAGATACATATTGTATCATCACTTAACAATTCATGTCTAAATCTAGAAATTCTCAAAATTCCAGTTTACATAAACTAAGTCTCTAAAATTTTTGAAGTAACTTAATATCTTAGAATACTAGGGTTTATCACTACCCAATACCCCACTTAAGTGTTTCCTATGGTTTGTATCCATATATTTACAATGATTCAGTTAATATATTGAACTTCCAATAGTTTAAGTCTAAATACCAATCCATGGGATTTAGTTCACTTAAACCACTGCTCTGATACCATGATTGAAAGGACCCACACTTTCATATATATATATATATATATATATATATATATATATATATATATATATATATATATAACAATTATTACTCCGAAACATGCTACATGCATATTCATAAAACAATATTTTATATTGATAAAGTGGTTACAAACTATTGCATACAAACCCACTATTTCATAGTGTTTTATATTACATAGCTTCCCAGGATTCTATTCGAAAATCTTCTATCAAAACAATAGTTTCAAACTATTCAAAAATCTTCCATCAGTATATGTAACTATACTGGAAGCTTATCTCCTGCAATTTAGTTAAACATTGAGAGGGGTAAGCGGTGACTCTTAGTGAGTTCAATAATAGATACAATATAACGTTATGCCATATATATACTTCACTATGGCAGAGGCAAGGAGGATCAAGGAACAACAAAGGCATATGAGAATCATGTGACAAACTTTCCATATCAATCATTGATTTGATTCAAAAATATACAATCAATGAGACGTAACAATTACCATACTTGATATACATCAATAAAGCTTTGGCCCAATTGGCACAGAAGACATACAACTTTGGTTTAAACTTTTTGGTAGATTTCAGGTTTTCACGCCCTGTCTAACCATCTGCCAATACCATAGAATATAAATCATTCTCTTACGGAGACATGTTCTACATAGCCAGAGGCTACGTACCAGTACCAATATGAATCTAAGTCCTTTCACTGATCACATGGTCAAAGGTATTACTTTGCTATTAAACATAGCGAATAAAATTAACACGGGAAAATAAACCAGAATAATAACACTGAAAAGCACATAGCACATATAACACATAACATACAATTGTTCCTATATATTAAACTCACCAAGAAATAACCGGGGGTCAAAATAGTAGTTCGGGCAGCACTTCGGCTCTAAATATGATTTTCTTCGTTGAAAATCGGGAGTTTTCTTGAAAACCGGGCTCTGCGAAGGTAGAGCTTCGAAACCGAAAAGATAAATTTTCCGGGCTTCTCGGAAATCTCGGGGCGCGTTTCGTGCGTTGGAATAAGTACCGGGGCTTCGGGGGATCTCAAAATAATAAAAATATTGATTTTGGGGTCAAAAATGGCAAAAGTCTAAAATTCCTCGGCAAGGCTCGCAGGCCTTATATTTATAGGGAGGAGATCCGGAGTCGGCCGATCAGGAGGGCGAGTCAGCAGGCAGGTGGCATCAGCAGCGAGGGCCAGGTGGAGACCGCGGAGCGAAGCAGCTGGCTCGGACACGCGGTGGCTTCTGCGAGGGACACGTGTGAGGCATCGGATGGTTGGGGTCTTCTAAGTGGACCGGACTTCGGTCCAATCAGGAGGCGCCTATGACGACTTCGGACCAATCAGAGGGCGACAAGAGTACCGCGGTCCAATCAGCAGCGAGCACCTGTCCGACACGTGGAAGCCTCGCATGCGAGGGTGACGCGTCCAAAGGTGACTCTTCCGAAATTTCTCGAAAATTGTGCCCAATCTTGTAAAATCCATAACTTTCTCATACGGGCTCCATTTTTGACGTTCTTTATATGCACGCGTAGAGAAAAGTATGCTCTACAACTTTAGTTTAGACTTCGTCGGAAAATTTCGAATTTCTTTTTTTATATTATTATTTTTAACAAACCGGGACTGGTAAATCCGTTAAAAATTCATAAATTCTTCATCCGACGTCCGTTTTCGTTAGACTTTTTACCGTTGTACTGCTAATGACGAGACCTTCGATTCTCGTTTAGGTTGTGTCGGCTAAAAATCACTCGATCTAAAATTCGAGTTTTTAGTTGTCTACTGCTAAGCTGAAACTTGTAAAAATCATAACTTCCTCATACGAAGTCAGATTTTGGCGTTCTTTTTATCAAAATTCTCTGTTTAACGAATACTACGACTTTCATTTAGATCACTAAGGCTAAAAAGTAGTATATCAAAAACTCACTTTGTACGTCATTCGGCACCGTGCCGGTTTTATCGCGAATCTTCGATTGGTCATAACTTCGTCGTTATAACTCGGATTTCGACGAGGTTTTCGCCTACGTGTTTCTAACGAGATTATCTACAACTTTCAATAATAAAATTTTACTTATTTCAAATTTTATATTTTCGCTAAATTTCACTATTTGACTTTTAATTGGAATCTCATAAGACTTCCAATAATTTATGAGTGATTCTAAACATAGTTTTACCTTATTTCTAGTAAAAGCTATCTGTTAGAACTCAACACTCAATTTCAAATAAAATTTCATAACATTATTAACTTTTCAAATTACATAACACGATTTTAAAACGTGTATGTTACACTTCCTCTCCCTTTCAACTTCTTCCTTTGCTTTACAACCTTTTCTATAAGCTCTTGATCATTTGGCTTGATTTTGAGGCTTTCGGTTTTGGAAGCTTTTTCTTCTTTACAGTCACATCATCGATTTCATCCTCATCATTATCACCAATTTTCCTCTTTCGTTTGTCCTTCATACTGCCTGAAGCTTCATTACCCTTCGGTTCAACAGTGGCTTTCGGTTGAGTAATGGGTTTACTTTTTGGAGGTGGTTGTGATTGACTCTGGGCAACATTTTCTCCCCCTTGTTTTGGAGGGACAACGGCCTCCGGAACACCTTCAATCCTGCTCAGAATGTCGAGAGCAGATCTCAACTTTCTCAGCCAAGTGGCTTCGAATCGAGATGGTAAGGACCGAGTCATGTTCTTCCAAAAGATGTAAAAGAATGGAGTGCACATCACCAACAGAGCTTTTGACGACTGCTCGCTCAGACTTAAGTTCTTCAATTTCCTTGGTCGCCGTCTTGAGCTTCAGGTTCTGAATTTTAAGCTGAGAAGTTCGTTTATCCAGCTCATCCATTATCTTGCTTTCCACATCCAGTTCGGCTTCAAGTTGAGTAAGACGAGCATCAACGGATGTGTGAAGCTCGGTGTTAGCAGACTGGATGGCTTTTCGTGTTTCCTCAAAGTGCCTCGTTTCAGATTGGAGCGAGCTGGTAAGAGTATCAACAGAAGCATTCACCAATTGAGCATTCTTCTGAGCTGCAGCCTGAAGAGAGTCAAGAAAAATTTGAGTGTCAGAAATTAGTTTTTTGACGTTTGCGGTCGCTTACTTGCAATCTTTGGAGGATTCTTCAACGGCACTAGAGGCTTTCTGACATGTGGAAGTGGAAGCAGCAATAGCTTTGACAGCATTGGAAATGGAAGTGTCATGCTCCTTTACAAAGGTTGCCAACAGAGGCTTGATAGCTGCTTCAGAGTATGCATTATTTGAAGTAGAAGAGGAAGAAAGAAATTGGTCAACCTTGTTATTCAGATCCTTTATCTGTCTCTTTGTGACAGGAGCGTCATCATCATCATCGCTCTGTACTCGGTATGGGCTAAAGTAGACAGAATCAAACTCCATTTCCACTCCTCCAAGAACAGTGTCAGATTCGTGTGAGGGGGTGGGGATAAAGGTTTTGAGGTAATTGGGGTTTCAGTGTCGAAAGTAGGTGCCCCCGTATTAGATACATTGACACGAACAGTCGGTTCGGTTGTAGTAGTAGTAGTTGTGGTGACTTTAGTGAATAAAAGGGTGGGAATGGGAATTGAAGTTGTAGTTGAAGATGAGATGGGAGGTGGGCATGGAGCAATGGTAATAGGAACCGAACGTGTAGGAGAAGGAGGAGGTGAGTTTCAGTTACCTTCGTGAGTTGGTGAGGGTGGAGGTGAATTACCTCGAGGCGGAGTTTCGTGTTGAGAAACGTCATCGTCACTGGACTCTGGTTGGGGCTGTGGGTCAGATGGAACGTAGTCAAAGTCACTTGAAGAAGGAGAAGGTGCCTTCGGCTTGTGTGCCTTCTTCTTAATCTTGCGTTTTTTTGGAGCAGTAGGGGCTGTTTGTTCAGACTTTCGCTTCTTGGGAGTTGAAACTTTGGATGATGGACCTTCCTTCTTCCCTTTTCGTTCAGGCTTCTTCCCTCTTTTTACTGGTTGATCTGCTGCGTCTAGGGAGCTTTGCATTTCAGGAGTAAGCTACCTTGGCCCTGAAGGAGGTAGCTTCTTGTACTCAGCTATCACTTTGCTTTCAATAGAAACACATCTGTACATGGATTCCAGAACCGAACCAATAAAGGGAAACTTGGATGGATCGGAGATAATTATCTTCGTCATGTGGAAAGTAGCAATAGACGACATAAGTGAGTCCGCCACTGTTGGAACGTGAAGCTTCTCCATCGCCCATTGAGTAACGAGAGTCCAAAATCTAGCGTAGGAGATTTCAAAGAAGCGTGAAGTAGAACTAATACTTTGAACCATTTGAGACCATAAGATAGATCCAAAATCCATGTTAACCCCATGGTACAACCCGTAGAGAAGGGTCATGAACGCCTTGCTTGCACCATCAGAACCTGCAACCCTCTCTGATAAACCCTTAGAGAGGAGAGTAAATAGACCATTCCACTGAGGAGGAAGGCATGATTTCTTGAACTTTGTGAGAGTGGTGAGAACCTCAGTGTACCCCATATCATAGAACATGGTGAAGATTTGAGTGTTGGTGATGGAATCAGGGTTGATCATGGAGTCATCGATAGCAATCCCTAGCAACAGAAAAAACCTAGCTTTTGAAATCCACGTCTTGTGATTGACGATTTCAAAGAAAGTTTGCTCCTTGGCTTTATCGTAGACAACGGTTTTGTAGACTTGACAAAGTAGTGACATTGGAACACACTCCACTTTGGTTAGGGAAACTACAAGTGGTGAATATTTGAGGCATTCAACCACTTGCAGCATGTAGGGATCATACTGGAAAGGTGATAGATCAATGATGAGGTTTTGATTTGGTTTAATTGTGAGAAGAGTGGACTGGGCAGATTGTTCATAAACAGATGAAGATTAAGCCATTGTTGCAGGTGTGAATAGGAAGATGAATAGTAGAAATTTGCCGGTGTGTTCTTGAGAGAATTGTGAATTGGTAAAGTTATACAAGAGGTGTGAGAAAAACTTTTATACCATATCTAGGAGAGAGAAAAATCCACAGTAATGATTCGACGATCTTCTGAATCGGCGCCTGAAAAAGCCCGATTTGACAACTGTGTTTCCCTAGAAAGACGTCATCAGGCGTGATGTTAGGAACCGTTTCAAATTCACGCGCCCGTTGCAAATCTTATCCTGTTACCGCCGTTCCATCTTCAAAACTTTTCAAATTCCTTTTCAAACTGAGACAAACCCTTTTGCTTCATATAAGGCTGGCAATGTTCGCCCTTTACATTGTAGACCACCACAGCATTTACAACCGAAGCATCAAATCTGAAAAATTGCCATTAGTACCACGAACATGAATTGGGAAAATCATAATGATCTTCGTGAAAGAGTGTGCCAATAGAAAAGAAATAAAGCAAAGTATTTGTGGGATCTAAGTGATGTCTATTTTAGACACGAAACTATGGATCCCGGGCACGAATCTCTTCCTTCAAAGTCAAGAGAGACTTAGAAGTGTCTGTGTGGTTTCCCGTTGAAATAGAATCAAATGTTTATTAAGAAACATTGAAAGGCATCTTTTCAAATTTAAGCTATAAGGGGTGGCTCAGCTTCAACTGAACCTCAGTACTTGACATAAGACCGAAAGTGGGATGAAGTACTTGTGAGACCAGTGTAGTCCATTAAACAAGTAGGTTAGATAATATATTCAGTGACTTGGTGATATATGTAGAAATCTCAAAAACAAAAATATAAATTGGATCTTTTGGGAAGAAAAGCCTTGGTGTCAGACAATTTCATAAAGATCTCACAAAAATTAAAAAGAGATTTCTTGGTACTTTCCACTAAAGTGGTTTCGTTAAATCGTGGGTGAAAATTAGAACATTTGATTGTTCACTGTCAATTCGTTATTGGTGTTGGATTTTGGGTTTCACAAAGCACGTGGTGAAACGAAGCTAAGATCATTAACACGGATGTTGTGTAACCATAAACCCTAGTGGTAAATACTGAGAGTCTCAAGGGTTACAATTATGAACCAAAATGAGATGGAGAAAAGTGATAAGAAGGTTAAAGAACCGAAACTACCTCTTCTATATAGTAAGGACCGAGCAGAAAACTCTTAACTCAATGTGAGACGAGTAAGGTAGCTCATGACATAAGTGATTTTATCAGCCTGATTGGGAAGATTTGATTTGTGTATATCAAATCAGTAAGGCTTCACTTGAAGTCTTTGAGGCTTTGGTCAACATACAGCAACATGCTTCTACGGACACTTAGCTAGTAGAAAGATAAAGAAGTGTATACCTGTCCTAGCTCCATCATTTGAATGATCTGTGATACCTTTCAGTGATATTTTTGGAATTTTCGATTTCGATAAAAAGCAACAAAAACAACAAAAAGAGATATTTTTTATTTTATGAATTTTCTGAAAAAGAATTAAAAACAGAAAGAAAAATATTTTTGAGTTTTATGAATTTTCTAAAAAAGAATTAAAAACAGAAAGGAAAATATTTTTGAGTTTTATGAATTTTCTGAAAAAGAATTAAAAACATAAAAGAAAATATTTTTGAGTTTTATGAAAAGAAAGGAAGTGAGAAAAGATATACATAGTGTACAAAGTATACAACCGAAACTCCCCCTAAAAGTAGTGAAGCGAAATAGACCGAGCGTTCAGTTCATTTCGGTTCCCGAAAAATCAGGAGCCGAAATAGACTGAGCGTTCGCTCTATTTCGCGTTCGGTCCATTTCCGTTCCTGAAAAATGTGGAGCCAAAATAGACCGAGCGTTCGCTCTATTTCGCGTTCGGTTCATTTTGGTTCCCGAAAAATCTGGAGCCGATATAGACCGAACGTTTGCTCTATTTCGCTTGTTTAATTCTTAATAAGGCGAAAGTAGTTTCGGTGCTGATTCAGCTTCCATCATTCCTAAGCCTTGGAAAATTTTATTAAAACTTACTTCAGGTAAGGCTTTTGTGAAGATGTCAGCTAGTTGATCAGCAGATCTAACAAAGTGGATTTCCACATTACCATCTTCAACGTGATCTTTGATGAAATGGTATCTCAATGCTATATATTTCGTTTTGGAGTGTTGCACTGGATTGTGACATATTCGAATAGTGCTTTCTGAGTCACAATAAAGTGGAATCTTCTTCATGTTCAGGCCATAATCTCTTAATTGGCTTTGGATCCATATGACCTGGGAAGTGCAAGATGCTGCAGCAATATATTCAGCTTCGGCTGTAGAGAGTGAAACGCATGTTTGTTTCTTGGACTGCCAGCTGACGAGTTTACCATCGAGGAATTGACATCCGCCTGTAGTGCTCTTTCAGTCCAAACCACATCCTCCAAGATCAGCATCGGAGAATGCTTGAACAAAAAATCCTGATTTAGCAGGATACCATAGACCGAGAGATGAGGTTCGGTTCAAATATCTGAAGATGTTCTTAACAGCCACCATATGAGGTTGTCCTGGATTAGCTTGGAACCTGGCACAATAACAAACAGAGAACATAATATTTGGTCTACTAGATGTTAGATACATTAGAGACCCTATCATTTGCCGATAGAGGGTCATATCAACAGCCGGTTTCTCCAAAGATGGTGTTAATTTCGTTCCAAATGCCATAGGAACCTTAACTTTGGAATCTCCCATCATGCCAAACTTAGCCAGTAGGGTCTTTGTGTAAGCCTCCTGGTTGATAAATATGCCTTCGGGTCCCTGTCTAATGTTCAAGCCAAGGAAAACGTTAATTAGACCCATTGAGCTCATCTCAAACTTAGTCTCCATCAACTTCCTGAATTCAGCTGTGAGGCTGGGATTCGTGGAACCGAAGATGATATCATCGACGTAAATTTGGACGATCATCAAGTGGTCACCCTCTTTCTTGCGAAAGAAGGTTGGGTCAACCGAACCTTGTTTAAACTTGGACATTTTTAGAAATCGATTAAGGGTTTCATACCAGACTCTAGGAGCTTGCTTCAAACCATAGACGGCTTTATCCAGAATATAGCAATGATCGGGATACTTTTCGTTCATGAAACCTAGTGGTTGCTCAATATATATACAGTCTCCTCTAGTTCTCCATTCAAGAATGCACATTTGACGTCCATTTGGAAGACTACAAAATTCTTGTGAGCAGCGTATGCCAGAAAGAAGCGAACTGACTCTAACCTTGCTACAGGAGCGAAGGTTTCTTCGTAATCTATACCTTCTTCCTGACAATATCCCTTGACTACCAGCCTTGCCTTGTTGCGAATTACATTCCCCTCTTTATCCATCTTGTTCTTGAATACCCATTTTAATTCAACCACAGATGCATCCTTTGGTGTGGGAATCAGTCTCCAGACTCGATTTCGCTCAAACTCGTGGAGTTCGTCTTGCATTGCATGTACCCAATCGGAGTGATCAAGTGCAATATTAACCATTTTTGGTTCTATTTTCGAGATGAACAAATTAAACATGCAAAATTCTACTTGAGAGAACAGAGCAGTTTTCTTCGCTTTTATTTGAGACCGAGTAAGAACCCCTTCAGATGTTTCACCGATTACTTGAGTTTTTGGATGATCTTTTGTCCATTTCGTGAGAGGAAGGTAGTCTAGATGATAAGCTGGATCCAATTCAGCATTTATTTCTACTTCGAATTTTGATTGAGAGTGTTCGTCATTTGTATTGTTATTCTCCCCCTCGAATGACGAGACAAGCTCAACATCCGGTTCAGATTTCTCCCCCTCGATTGGAATTTCATGGGTCATTTTTGGAGATGGGTTCTCCCCATGGAATGGTAAGTCAGGCTGCCTTGGAGTTGATAAACTCTCCCCCTGGAATGTAGAACACTTATGAGTAGGATCGCTCGAGCTTTGGTGTTCGCCTTGATCTCGAGGTTCGCTTGGACCTGGCTGTTCGGTTGGTCCTTGATGTTCGCTTTCCCGTTCGCTTGGACCTGGCTGTTCGGTTGGTCTTTGATGTTCGTTTTCCATTTCTTTTGCTGCTTCATCGATAATTTTCTTCAAGTTGTCGATCTTGTTGTCAGCTACCTTTGCCTTAGAATGGATTGCTCTCTCTGGTTCATCAAAGAGCAACATATATTCTTCAAATAGATTAGAAATTGGAACGGAGACTTGACCTGATTTTGGAAAGATTTCCTCCGTTGGTACGTTGCTGGATTGCAGTTTCTTCACATAATTATCATCAAAGGTGACATAGTAGGTTTCTTCAAGTTTCTTTGAACGTTTATTCAGAACCCTATATGCCTTTGAAGTTAGCGAGTAACCAAGAAAAATCCCTTCATCTGCCTTTACATCGAACTTGTTTCTGTTCTCTTTGTAGTTGAAAATAAAGCAATTTGAACCGAACACATGGAAGAACTTGACATTTTGCTTGCGATTATTCAAGATTTCGTATGGAGTGATGGAAAATCTCTTGTTGAGGAAAGTTCGGTTATGGGAATAGCAGGCAGGAGCAATTGCATCAGCCCAGAAGTACATAGGTAGAGAAGCGAAACTGAGCATGGTTCGGGCCGCTTCACACAACGAACGGTTTCGCCTTTCAACTACGCCATTTTGCTGTGGAGTATAGGGAGCAGAGAAGTTGTGAGACACTCCCTTTTCAGCGAGAAATTCTTCAAACTCTTGGTTTTTAAATTCCATCCCATTGTCACTTCGGACATTTCTAACCACCTTTCGCAATTGAAGTTCCACTTGCTTTATAAATGCTTTGAGCTTTGGAGTTGCCTCTGATTTCTGTTAAAGAAAGAAAACCCAGGTGAAACGAGAAAAGTCATCAACAACAACTAAAATGTACTTGCTACCAACGATGCTTTCTATGGCCGAAGGACCACATAGATCGATGTGAAGAAGCTCAAGAGGTTCGATGATCTTTATGTTGACAATTGTGGGATGACTCTTTCGGTTTTGCTTTCCCATCTCGGATGCTGCGCACAAGTGTTCCTTGTCAAATTTAAGAAGTGGAAGTCCTCGTACATGATCACCGATAACCAACTTGTTGATATCCTTAAAGTTGAGATGTGAGAGCCTTCAGTGCCATAGTCAACTTTCGTCAGAGTGTGCTTTCGTTAAAAGGCATACAGCTGGCTTTCCTCGAATTGGGTTAACATTTAGAGGATACATTTCTCTTTTTCACTTGGATTTTAACAGGACAACTTTCGTTTTCTTTTCAACTATCTCCGAACCTTCATCATCGAACGAAACCTTCAATCCAGTTCCCACAACCAGTTGAGAGGCACTGATGAGATTGTGCTGCAATCCCTCTACATATGCTACCTTTCGGATTGAGAATTCCCCGATTGTGATCATTTTGTAGCCTTTGATCGTGCCATATGAATTATTCCTTTATTTGACACATCCACCATCTTTAAGAGCCCTAAACTCCCTTAGCTCTTCCCTCCTTCCTGTAATGTGACGTGAGCAGCCACTATCAATGTACCATTCGTCGTCGAACTACTCGTCACTTATAACCTGCAAAAATCAAGCAGATTTAGGAAGCCAAAGTTGGTTGGGTCCACGTGATCCTTTTACAGAATAGGGAATAGCAATAGAAAGATCAACCATATAAGTTCTTTTTATTAGTGTGGTTTCGTCTTTCCTTTTGATGGTAAAGACCTTGAGTTTTTTTTTAAATCAGATTGAGGATTTTAGTTTTGCTTCTTAACAAACTTGTTTTCGTGATTCCTAGGGTTAGCTGACGTCTTCTTTGTTTGCATTTTGTCTTCAGAGACGAGCTTCCCTTTTCCCTTGCTATCCTTGACATCCTTGTTAGGATTCTGCTTTGGTCGAGAATGAGGAGGATGGGATTTAGGATCGAAACTTGTCTTTCGGTTCTTGTCGCTGTAAGATTTGGGACCGAAACTAGACTTTCGGTTCTTGTCACCACTTGATTTGGGACCGAAACTAGGCTTGCGGTTCTTTTCACCACTTGATTTGGGACCGAAACTAGGCTTTCGGTTCGCTTGACTGTAGGATTGGCAGTGAGTGCATGGATCAGAATTATCCTTTGATCCTGCTTTTGCCTTGAGATTTGACGCCTTTTCTTTGCGAACATAATTGGAGTTTTGAGAGTTCCAAAACTGCTTCCTTTCATTAAGATTCTTTTGATATCTTTTGTTTCGCTGGCGTTTCTGTTCAGCAAGCTGCTTTTGAGACTTGTGTATGTTTTCCCTTGGCTTCGATCTCTCAACATGAGTTTCGCTCTTCAATGAAGAGGTTTCGCTTGTAGCCTTCATAGGTTCGCTTGGGAGTTCTTTGGTACCACTTGTGCTTGGTACATCAAAGCTTGCAGGCTTGTTGAGTGGTTCTGCCACATATCTACCTTTAACCCTCCATGAGGTTCTCTCTGATAAACCGACGGTCTCATCTGCATTGTCGATTGGGGCAGACCAAAAATAATTATCACAACCACCAACGTTATTTTCGTTTACTATGGCTATAAGTTCGGTTGTTTGTTTCTGAGTAACCCCTGACGTGGTGTATACCTAATTTGGTACAATTTGTACCTTTTGATAAACCATTGCTTTCGGTTTCAGAACTTTGGATTTATCTTGGGACATCCGAGTGAACTCAACCGAATTATCAGATATAAGACCTTTGTTAGGTTCGGTTTCGCTTTTAACAAATTCTGAACAATCAACCACATCCTCTACAGAAATTTCACTCATATCACCGTCCTTGTCAAATTCAGAAGTGTTCTCAACATTTATTTTGTTTTCTGAACTTAACTTGGCATTCAATGAGTAAAATTTATGTATGGTTTCAGTCTTGATTTTCAATTTATCATTCTCGTCCAAAATATTTTTAAGCATGTCCTTATGGTCTTTGGACTTGATAAAGGACTCGATTTTGTCCAGACCACCCCTGTAGGCGTAAGAGATATTATCTGAAGAAACAATAGATTCACAGTTCTAACCATCAATATCAACTTCGTCCTCCTTTAACTCCAGGAAGGGCAAAATCATTTTGTGAATCTTTTTTCCAATTTCACAATCAAAATGCAATTGAGTTATATTTGTATATAAACGTTTAGAAATCAAGCAAAAAATGTTTCTTTGTTTCATAAGTTTTAGGTTATCACGTTGTAAATAAATAACTTCGTCTCTCGCCCTAACTAACTCTAACTTCGTCTTCTCTATCCACATCCTTCGCTCCTCATTCTTGGATGTCACCCTGTTAATTTGATCGGTTAAGTTAGCATTTGTGAGGCGTGTTTGCATTAGACTGCCACTTAAACTAGAAAATTTGAATTTTAATTCGTTTAATTCCTTTTCATAGTTTGTTACAGGTATTTTAAGTGATTCGAGAATGGATTGTACCTTCTTGATCAACTGATCGCAGTCGTTGATCCTTTCGCTCACAGGTTTGGTAGCAAAACATTTATCTTCCTTCAGATTCGCCTCCTCACACTCGCCTTCGGTTGTCTAGCCCCTCATTTGTGACACTCCAGCTGTCACCATCAAGCATCTCCCTGCAAACTCAGTACCATATTCTTTCGCCACAAATGCCTTGCCATGTGTGGGTCTGCGTACTTCTTCATCTTCAGAATCTGTAGACCAGACCTCTACGCCACCGAACTCATCATCAACAACGTTCTCCTGCACAATCAAAGCATTCATTGAACTTTTAGTGGCTTTCTTCTTATTTATCTTCTCTAGCTTGCGCATGTGGTATGCTTCATCATCTTTACCCTCCTTCTTCTCCGATAGCTTTCTTAACATGTAATCTTTGGCAAAGTGGTTTTTGCCATGGCAGAAGTTGCAATCCTATCCGGAGTCTCCTACCAGTTTGCTCTCCTTCTTCTCTTCTTCTTTTTGAGGATTATTTTTGATCTCCTCTTTCGCCTTTTCTGAGCTATAGCTTCCCTGCCAGTTTCGGTTCTTGGCGATAGGGAACTTTTTGCGAGCGAACCGCTTCGGGTTGGAAACCATCATTGCATACTCTTCGCTTGTCAGATCACATTCTGACATTTCTGACTCTTTTTCATCTTCTGCCACATTCTTCGCCTTAGAGAGAAGGGCCAAGGATCCCATACCTGACACCACTTTCGCTTATTTTATCACAACACCTTCATTAGACTTGAGAATACCCACCATCTTCGCCAATGAATAGGTTTTGAACTGATCGTAAGCCTTCATAGTTGATACCACAACCATCCATTCAGGTCTTAAACCATTCATAAATGTGACCTTTTGTTTGATCACTTCTCTTCCAATACCGTGCTTGATCATCTTGATCAAAATATGGTTGAAGCGATCGAATGTCTGAATAAGTTAATCATCTGGCTTTTGTTGGAAAGCACCGAACTCAGAGAGCAATAGAGTTTGGATAGAATGCTCTAGGTCCTCATCGATTGAATACATCTCTTTAAGTCTATCCCAGATCTCTTTTTCCGTGGTGCAAGGGCTTACCAACCGAAAAGTATCGGACTGTAAAGAAAATCGGATCATTCTCATGGCTTTAACATTACACAACAACTTATCTTTTTCGTCTTGAGGAATATTCTCCACATCAGTCAAGAGTTTGTTGTAGTCCTTTTGAGTCTTAATAGTTCTATTTGATCCAGAATGAACAAAAGGACCCAATGTTATTGCTTCCTAGATAAGATAGCCATTGTCTTCAGAACCAACGACATAGTCCTCAAAGTGATGCGTCCAAACTTCATAATGTTGAGTGTATAGAATCGGGATTCTGGTTGTAGATCCAATGCTGTTGGAGATGTTGATCGGATTGGTTTGAGAATCTTCGTGAGACATGATGAACTTTTTCATATATCTGCTAAGAATCAGACTTGTAAAGATTGAATAGGGTAATATCGAGATCTATGAACAACGTCAATGAATGAATGACGGCTTAACAGATCCAATGAAGGCGGAAACCCTAAGAAAATTCTTCAAACAGAAGAGATGCGTATGATTTACACATCCTCCTCCTCTGATACCAATTGATGAGAATAAAGTTCTCTTAGATCGATAGATTCAAACAGATATCAATGAGATAATAACAAGCAATAGAAAACAATGAACACAACTATGAATCAAACGGATGTCGAATGATTAAAACAGCAACACCTCAGAAGAACTCGATGAAGAACTTCCACTTTAGAGGCGTGCTAGGGTTACAGTACTTTTTCAAAGGAAATATTCAGAAGCGTGGCTAATCTGATGCATGCATGCACCATAAATACTAAACCCTAAAATCAAACACACGGTTGGACAGGCCCAAGCCGTGATTACATATTGACCAAACTAACTAAGACCAATGGCGCAACCCATAGACTCAACATTAAATATTTTTATTTGTAAAATAGAACCTAAATCAGTTAATGTTGCTATAGAACATCTTGATTGGGTTGTTTCTATGCAATCTGAGCTTGCTGAATTCGAAAGAAACAAAGTCTGGAGACTGATTCCAAAACCAAATGATGTTTCAATCATGGCCTTAAAATGGATTTTTAAAAATAAAACTGATAAAGATGGTAATGTTGTTTGAAACAAAGCTAGGCTTGTTGTTAAATGTTATTCCCAACAATAAGGTTAAGACTATGAGGAAGCCTTCGCCCTTGTCGCAAGACTCGAGGCCGTTCGAATATTTTTAGCCTATGCATCACACAAGGATTTCGATGTTTATCAGATGGATGTTAAATATGCATTTCTCAATGGTGAACTTGAAGAAACGGTATATGTCGAGCAACCCCCATGTTTTATTAATGAGGAATTTCCTGATTATTGTTATATCTTAGTCGACGTCGATTCATCATTTTTAACGTCTCTAATTCAAAACCGAACATGAAACTTTGGTTTCATTCGGCTCCTTTATGGAAAATGGATAAATTGCTAGATTTCAGATGTGAACCAACTTACAAAAAAAAATGATACCCATAACATCTATGTCAGCTTTTTGTTTGAATATATTCAATTCAAAACGACTCGCTTTATAGATGATCCCTCTAGAAGAAGGCAATTCTAACAATCTTTCTAGTTACTTCGTTCTTTATTTCTATTTGAGAGGGTCCTAAGGAAAAGGATTTTATTTCCACCGAGCTAAAATAATATGTCGATGTCTCTAGTAATGGGTTAAAACAAGCAGCAAGAGCATGGTATGCAACTCTAACCACATTCTTAAAGCAATCAAAATTTAAACAATGATCAGTTGATCCCATTATCTTTCGAAAAAAAGTTGGTGATCATCTAATGCTTGTTCAAATTTATGTTGATGATATTATTTTTAGTTCTATCGACCCTGCTTTATCACGTGAATTTCAGAATCTAATGAAAAGTCAATTTCAGATGAGCATGATGGTGAAAATCAACAATTTTCTGGGATTAAACATTCGTTAGATGAAGAGGAGGTATCTTTATCAATCAAGAGAAATACTCTCGAAATCTTCTTGAAAAGTTTGGGATGACGAACAGTTCAAAGTTGTGAGTACCGATGGTGGTTGGAACAAGGCTTGGTCCTTTGTTGGACAAACCGACTATTTATCTCACATTATACCAAAGCATGATTAGTTCATCATTATATCTAACAGCTAGTCGAACTGATATAATGTTTGCCGTGTGTAACTGTTCTAGGTATCAATTGAATCCCAGGGAACCTCATGTAACTGCAGTCAAGAATATTTTTCGCTATCTCACAGGATCAATTTCGTTAGGATTATGGTATCCTTCGAAAATAGGATTTTTCATTCAAGCATTTTCGGATGCTGACCTGGGTGGTTGTCAACTTGATCGAAAAAGTACAGGTGGCGGATGTCAACTTTTGGATGGGAAGTTTGTAAGCTGGCAGTCGAAAAAGTAAACATGTGTTTCGATTTCCACAGCAGAAGCAGAATATGTTGCTGCTGTGACTTGCACTTCTCAAATCATATGGATACAAAGTCAAGTGCGTGATTATGCAATCAACATGAAGAAAATTCCGTTGTATTGTGACTCATAAAGTTCCATTCGCATCCGCCATAACCCTGTGCAACATTCAAAGACCAAACACATTGCCCTTCGTTATCACTTTATCAAAGACCATGTTGAAGATGGCAACATTGAAGTTCATTTTGTGAAGACCACAGATCAGCTTGCTGATATCTTTACAAAACCTTTGGATGAAAAGAGTTTTCTTCGAATTATATCGGGTTTAGGCGTGCTAGGCGTGATTGTTGTTCCTGGCCTAAATTCGTTATAAAGTCAAGTAATGTCGAAATATTGCTGATTCATTCAGCGGTTACTGTTCATAGTCAACGCTTCGAGATGCTTCGCTTTCGACATCAGAAAAATCTTCGCTAGTTCATGTTTCTTTTGTCGACTCTTTCTCTTTGCTAGCCTGATAAATTTTTTTTCGTTATTTGTGTCTTTTCATTCAAAAATCAAAAATATCAAAAAGATTTTCTTATTTTTGTTCTGTTCTTTCAAAAATCCTAAATTCCAAAAAGATTTTTCGTTATTTGTGTCTTTTCATTTAAAAATGAAAAATATCAAAAATATTTTCTTATTTTTGTTATTTTCATTCAAAAAAAAAACCAAAAATATTTTTTTTGGTTTTTTTTATTAACATGTTTGTGAAGCTTGATAGCGAAGATCTTTCGTGGAACATGTCTTGCAGTTCTTGGGAAAGGTATATATTCGATACTTTGTACTAGTTAAGATGTCCCTAGAAGCATGATGCAGCATGTCGACAAGCCTCCATGACTCAATGTATTTCGAAGCCTTAATGGATTTTTCATCATGAAAATTCCTTCCCAATTAGGCTATATTTATATTAGTCCCTGTGCTGTATTACTCTTCTCACATGAGTTAAGAGTTTTCTGCTTGGTCCACGAATAGCAGAGGTACCTTTGATTCTCGAACCAATCTTTTTCATTAAACATTCTTCCACGTTCACACACAATGACATATGTCCAAGAGATCTCTGGTATAAACCAATCAGGATTTAGACATATCAAAAGTCTGTGTTTATGATCCCAATTCATGAGACCGTGAAGAAGGTGAAACCCATCTTTTCGAAACATTTAATGAATTGATGGGGAATATTTGTTCCAAAATGCAACGAAATATTTGTTTCAGTACCTTCGATATCCAAAATCATATTCTTTCATTTTGCGTGGTCTTGCTAAAATGTTCGACACCCACGACATTTTTACCCAACAAGATCTAGAATTTAATTTTGTTTTGGAATATGATTTCTGTCTAGATATCAATCTGATTCTTCGTTACTTGATAACTTTTCCAAAGCTTACTTGTCACTGACTACACTGGTGAAACAAGTAATTTTGTTTACAATTGTTCACACTTATGTTAATTTGTGATTTGTAACAAAATTTTATCCAACCTTCGAAGCTTTTTTAAAAGATGCCCTTCGATACTCCTCTATGAGTATTCGATTATACTTTACGGGAAACCACACAAGCTGTTTGACATCTCTTTTGATGTAGAACGAAGCGATCTTTGCCTCGGATCTTATTCCTTTATGTCGACTGACATCACAGATTCGAATTTTTCTTTTATCTTGATCTCATCTCACTTTTTGGTACACATTAGCACACACCGAAATCCTTGAGGCTCTGAGTAACACCAACTCAACTGATGATTTCGAAAAGTCTGGCACATGACTTTGCTTTTCAACCCAAAAGTGAAAGAGCCTTACGTCCATGCTGAAGGTTTATGATGGTTCTTATCACCTTGGTACACTCGAAATGCCTAATGGATGTGACATTCTGGTTCCTACACGGTTTTCAAGGAAAAGTGATCATCACTTTTTCAGACGTTACTAACTTTACGGCTACTGGTCCGGTTTTCTAGCTGATACGTGGCTATGCATTTAATGCTCAAACCGCTTCAATTTCAAACTTGGGTTTACGTATAAAAAGGGTCTTGAGGATTTCATTCCAAGTTTACGCATTCTAAAAATTTCCCAATTACTTTGCCCTTGAAAGCTCTGTTTTCATTAAAATTCTCAAACCCTAACAATGGCGGCTAAGAACACAAATGTTGAAGCATCTCAGATGACTGATGATATCACTTCTCAACCTCTGACGACGATCCAAAGTATTAATTTACGTGTTAATCCAGATGTTGATCAATATCCAGAAGAGTTAAAGATGCATTTCGTTCCTTTGAAATATTCAGTTTTATCTACTGCAATGTTCTCTTCTTTCTCATTATCCATGTAGTGGGTATCCCTTGCTGGTTCAATGGTGGTTTATAGAAAGGCGATCAATCTGATTACCTTTCAACTGATAAATTATAAGAAGTTCAAACTCACCAAGAAGCTCTTTACACAAATTTTGAATATCCCTATTGTCGAAACTTTCTATGAGGTTTCGAATGAACAAGTTCTTCACATGTTCACCGATACGGGTTATCAGCCAGTGCCTACCAAGATAAGTGATTTCAAGAAGTCATGCTTACCTTGTATCTGGAATTTTCTGTTTGGAATTTACCTCCGATGCTTGACTGATCGAAGCATTAGATTAGATAAGGCAAAGCTTGAGATTTATACCATGGTTGCAGGTATCTATTACTATTTACCTGTTGATTACACTACTCAGTTATGAGATGAGTTTGTGAAGAGCATTGGGAATACAAATGTTGTCCATGGTATTTCATGTGCTCGTTACTAGAGCTTGATTCTTCAATTTGCTTACGAAAAGGAAGGTATTTTGGTTCCTAAAGGTGAACAAACAACTGAATTTTCTTTGTATCATTTTCCCAAGACTGTCAAAGATGATCCATATATGTTTGCAACTGTTGCAAGAATTCCGGATGGGATGCTTCGAAAGGTTGATCCCACGAATCCTATCTTGGTGGCGTATTTACATACTATCAATCCATCGATTGAAACTGGTGTTTTATTACCGAAAAGCTCTAGTGGTCCATCGAAAAAGAGGAAGAAAAAGAAACAGGCTAAGGGGATTCCTTCGAAAGCTAGTACTGAACCAGTGGAGAAGACTGTTAAAGTTACTCCAAAGAAGGTGGTTAAATCTGATAAACCACCAAAGCAATTTCAAGTGCCTGTTGTTGAAGAATCTTCTACACCTGCCACAGAGGTAATGCCTTCGAAATCTGGAGTCTTGAAACGATTGAAGAAAATGGGTAAAAGGCCATATCATTCACCAGAGAGGTCTAGCCGTTTTTCTCCTAAAGGTGTACCGAAGATTACTCGTAAGCCTCAACTCAATCGCAAAGGGGTTGTGATTCGTGAAAATTCCAACTCTTGTGTCCCTGCATCGAAAAAGCGAAGAGCTGAAGACATGGCGAAAGAGATTTCCAAGAAGAAGAGAAAAGTGGTGATTGAAGATGATGACGAAGTTTTACCAGAATCGTCACTTCGCGATGATACTACATTCGTTCCATCACCAAAGAGGGATTCCCCAATCAAGTCGAATGTCGAGGCGACTGGAGATCTTGATGGCTATGTGAAAACATCTAATGTCGACACAACCATTAATCAAGGTGATCATATGAAGCAATCCACTCCTGAGAAGACGGTTTTCACACCACTTGGAGTATCGAATGTCGAACCAGTTTCTGAGGAGGTTCGAACTTTAGGCATCACTGCGAACATATATATTATGGACGCAAATGTCAACAAGGGTGAAGGAGTGTGAAATAAGGAAGCTCAAGGTAATCCTAATCTTGTTATCTCATCTTCCTTCAAAACAAATGTCATTACACCCACAACCTCTTTACCACCATTTTGTTTCTACTGTTTCCACCACTGTACCACAGACAACTCATTCTCCAACTTATGAGCAAATCCTTCAACAACCTATTACTTCTGTCTTTCCATCCTAATCCATTGATGTCCTTAAAACAGTTAATGATGATGACACCACTGAAGATGGTGAGTTTACGGGTACATTTGCTCATCTTGAATTTGATCGGGAAGAAGAAAACATACCAGATCACATGTTAATGTGTGGTAAACAGTTCAAAATTCTTAACAGGAAATTGAACTCGTTATTATAAATTCAGGCGGATGCAGGGGGTCGTTATTCGATATCAGGGATAGAACTTGACGTTATGCTCAAAGATCAAGAGCTTCGTCTGAGGGATGAGTTGGAAATTCTTGATCGAAACAATGAAAAACATGTCAAGGCTCAATCTTTGTCTTTTGATCAGGAATTGAAGGAATTGAAAGCTGTGGAAAAAGAAAAACATATTCTCTATGTTCAAGATGTGAAGAAAGTTCGAGAAGATGTTAATTTCAAACTGGAGGAGTTAAGGGAAGATATGGCGAAGGAAGTTGCTGCTATATCTCATGATTATTCTACTATTCACAAAAAAGTAGGTATTATTGCAGATGCAGTTACGAATGTTGTGAAATGGTATCAATCCTTACTTCCGAAGGTTGATAAAAAGGTAGAGCTTGATGCTCAAAGTTTTTCTAAGGTTGAAGAATTGCTGCATAACCTTAAGGATTTAGTCTCAAAGATTGGTTCTTCATCATCTTTGCTGATTACTCCTGATTCTTTATCCCAAAACCTTGCTGCTTTGGAGTCGACACTCAAAGCTAAATTGGGACCATTAGCCAAGTTGTTGAATTTGATGCCAACGGATGCCCCACCTGTCCAAACAGGGGTGCAAGGGAGAGAAGGTATTGGTGTTGGCATTGGGGTGAGTTCAAAGGTTAGCATGGGTGGTAGGGGATCTTCGAAAGGAGATGACGATGCAAAGGTTGTTAGGAAGGTGATAACTACTCAAATTCACACTTCATTACCAAAAGTCTCTACTTTTGTTACCTCAACAACAACTGCAACAAGACCAATAACAAAAGGGATTATGATTGGGTATGGCGCTGGAGGTTCAAGCTCATCAAGACCACCTCCTTAGAATGAAGAATTGAAAAACAAAGGGAAGGGTGTACTTGTTGAACCTACTGCTGACGAAAAGAAAGCAAGAGTTGAAAAGGAGATTGAGAAGCAGAGGCATATTCAGAGCATTCTACAACAGAGAGACAGTGATCCTCCTGTTCTAGACAAAGGTGATCCTTCGAAGCATTACTGCTATGAGAATATTGAAGCTTTGGTTGTTACTGGAGAAATCCATGATTTTGAGAAGGTTCCTAAGAAAAGCTATACCATGGAGAATTCTAATTTCAATTAGTTGGATTTTCCTATAAACAAAATGATGTTTATGGCTGAACAATATCAAATAGCTGAGAAATTTAAAGACAAGGAAGAATACAAAAGAATGAAGATACGTTTTCATTCAGTCCTTGGAAAAATAGATGATGAAATCCAGTCACTTGTCAAGGTAGTTCGAGTTTTGAATATATCCAAAGACGTTTTGTTCGAGGGTATATTGCAGAATTATATCTATCATGCTTTAACGGCGAAAAATGTGGAGGTTGACTTCTCAGTGGCAGATTTTCCATTGATGAATTTCCATGATTTGATCAGTGTTTCTAGAATTCTTAAAGGAACTGATGCTTCGAAACTTCAGCTTACAAACAAAGAAGATTTCTTGGGTTCGCTCACATCAAGCTATTCATAGATAACCACTATGAATATTTGGCTTTGACTGATATAGACTTAGCATTGGCCATTAACAAGAAAATCATTGTGCCTCAATCAATGCTAAGAACTCAAGCAAGTTTGAAGAGTTACGAAGATGATGAGATTTATAGAAATCTCTTGGTTATAATCTTTTTGGGGAAAAGCAAGAAAAGGAAGATAACAAAATATCTGTTTAAAGCATGTGATGTTGAAAGATATTCCACTGATCACTATACCAACCTTCTTGTTCGAATGAACAACTGTGAAAGGAATAATGAAGGTGACAAGGCTGAACTTCGAAAGGTGAACAACTGGTATACTGAAATTCAAAGAACTATTCACCAAGCTGGTCAGACGCTGATGACGTAGATTTGACACTTCTCACAAAGGGGGAGAATGTTGATGTCGAATGTTATTGTGAGGTGTCGAAGATTGTTTATGTCTTTTGAAGTATCGGATGTTTTGTTAGTAAGTTTATTATAAGGGCACATTGTATCGAAGGTTTTAGCGTGTTAGTCCCTTATATTTTTTGTATGCTTTCCTGATCCCTATAAATAGGGATGAGTACTAGAGTTAGAGGATAACTTCACAATTCACATTGTATTATCTATATTGTTGTCTCTACTTCTGAGAGCATAAATGATCCAAACAGATTCTACTTAGATCTCGTGTTATTAATTCATACTTGAATCTGATCTAGTTGTTCATACTCGATTAAGTTGTAACTACAACTTTATCCATGAAGACATTCATTTAGATCAGATATGGGGGTTTGAGAGTTTGGCTTGCTGTAGAGCCTATTATAAGTTTTTAGGATCAGGGGCTCTATGCAAGGCATAGACTATGTACGCGGAGTGTAGCTCTACGTTGGGCGTAGATTAGTTACACAAGATGTAAGTTAACTGAGCGTTGACCATTGAGTTTTTTGACCAGTCTGACTTTTGGTCAACCATGTTGGGGCTTAGTATGGGAAGGGAAAAATGCTCTTTTTCCCAAAGGATGTTTATTTATGATCCTAGACCTTTCGTGGGCCAATCATTTCCTTAATTGTTTATTTGTGTTTTCTTGTGGATATGTTTAGCAAGGGGAAGCTTGATATCGTCGGCTTGAGCGGGTGGTTTATTATGTCTTCAGGGTTGAGGTGAGTCTTCTCACTATACCATGTAGGAAGACTAGGTCGTGGCCCCTGACAATTTTATTAAAGACCCGGATGTGGCTCCCGGAAATTGTATACAAGACCAGGGTCTAGACCTTGGTAGTTACATGTAGGATGCTAGTTGTTTTTACGGTGCTTGCATGGAAGACCAGGAGATGGCTCTTGGCGCTTGTTTGTAAGACCTGGTTTTTGGCCCTCGGCTGTATCGCCCGTGTTTCTGGCTAAGCATGATTATGATGATTTAATAGTTAGTGTTAATAATTGTAACCTATTTTGAAGATGAATTATTTGAGTATTATGTGAATTATGTGAATTTATGTGCATTATAATTGCTATTAACAATGTAATGAAATAATAACAAAAATAAGCGTCAAAAATAAAATAATATATTGACCCAATATCTATGAATAAAGTTGAATTAGTCGTAAGAAGGATTTCGGGGATATAAGGAACGCTGAAATCCGACTTATAACGAAGACATTATGACATGTCGAAGTTTTGCGGCATAACCGACACGACATCGGGAATCGTAAAAAGTGAGTTTGCGATAAAATAATTTTTAGCCTTAGATATCTAAACGAAAGTTGTAGTATATGTGAAACCGAGAGCATGCATAAAAGGAACGTCAAAATCTGACTTCGTATGAGGAAGTTATGTTTTTCTAAGATTTAGCATAGAAGTGCACAACCTGGAATTCAAATATTAGATCGACTGATTTTTAACACAATCTAAATGAGAATCGAATATCTCGTTAATAAGAGCTCGACGATAAAAAGACAGACGAAAACGGACGTCAGATGACAAAGTTATGAATTTTTAACGGACTTTACCTTTCCAGGCCTATTAAAATATAACTTTAAAAATAAATTCAAAACTAGCCGAGGGAGTCTATACGAAAGTTGTAGGGTACGTCACCACCTATGTGTGGATATAAAGAACATCGAAAACGGAGCTCGTATGAGAAAATTACGGAATTTAGAATTCGGGATGGGTTGATGCGAAGTGGGTGACGTGGCGCAATCCTGGCCCTTGCTTTCTCCCCACAGCTTCGCATTTGGAGGCGATACCTTCCCCCTCGTACGCGCAACGTACCTCCAAGGAACGACCTACGTACCGAGGATCAGGCTGCCTATAACTAGCATGCGAAGTTCATCACTTTTCCTCATACCTTAACTATTCTCTCTCTCTCTCTCTCTAACTTCTCTCTAAACCTCTCCCAACCATTAGTACTTCCCAAGTGATATTAGGCGAGTACCGGAGCACCAGAAGGCTCCGAATAGAAGAGCTTTTCGGCTCGGAAGTTTTGTCCCCGTAGAGCCCGGTTCCTAGCCAAACTCTCTTATAAAGAAGTTATGCTTACCCTACTTTAAGTATAGCTTATGTTTAAGTTTATTATCGTATTATGAACTTATAAAACATTATCGCTCGTAAATAGTTGCAATAAATATTAGACTAAAATCTAGCAGTAATGATTGTAGGTTTCATCGAAGGAAAATAGAATTGTTAGAAGCGAAGCGCTACCCAAAATTGGAATCATCACTTTAACAAGTGAGTGCATAGTTACTTTCATCTTACACATAGATATGAAGTATTTTATGAATTACGTGCTATGTATGCATATTATGTGTGTTCTTGATATATATGCTGGATGAACAAAATATACATGTTTTAGTTGCTTTAAACTATATATGTATTTTATACCTATAATGATGATGGGTAAAGATGGGTAGATGATATACATGATGAAATAAATGATGAGAGGCCTCGATGTTTAAGATGATCCAGTCTTCTAGTGGAGTATAGATGACGACCACAGACTATTCTAGACAGTCCAATGTAACGCTAGTAGGCTCGCAACATGTACGTGTTTTTGAACTAAGTGTTCACCAGGTGTACTCCATCCCCCTCATGGTTGCCTTATTTGACATGTATTGCTGAGGAATCCCCTAAGCAGTGTTTTCATCCCGATGAAAATCCTTAGGCTAGGTCCCTTACGTTGGATGTTTTAGGGAAAGAAGGTAAGGATAACGAGAATGGGTAATCGGGTTTTTTGATTTGATGAAATTAATAAACTTAATTATTGTGGGTTGAAAACCCTATGTGCTCACCAGGATCCCAAGCCTGACCCACTCAGTTTTTTGTATACATGTAGTGGCAAGAGAGAACAGGAGTGATGATCTGATGAGAGATCAATGGATTATAGGCCACTAGAATAAATAGATGTTGTAAGGCCTATTTTGTTTCTGTTTATGCTTTAGATTTGTATTGAAAATGACATCCCGAGGTTTTTAATAAAATGAAAGTACATTTCTTCAGAAATGCTTTGATAAATTCTTTATCATATTTTTGGGAACAAATTCCGTAACATATTTCTTCAAAAGTATACTCTGATTTTCAAATAAATCATAAACAAATCGGTCTTTTTTGAACGTGAAATTGGGGATGTCACATTGGCAAGGAAAGGAAAGACTATGATGTGGCTCATGGCATGCCAGTGATTGTAAGAATATGGTTGTCGCATAGAATTCACTATCCAATGTATAGTATGTGGTATTTTGGGGAACTCACTAAGCTTTGTGCTTACAGATTATGGTTTAACATTTTTCAGGTACTTTCAGTTCCAAAGGGACAGGCTCGGCTTGACTGCACAGCATCCCCTGATGGCTTTTCCTCTCTGATTATATTTGTTTTACTATGATGTTTGAGAAATATGTTTTATCATGTTTGGTTATGGATTCAATTACTGTATAACTTAATGGTTTTAAATGAAATTTTTTATCGGTATTTTTGGGACCTTACGTATATCCATGCCAGAATAGTTTTCTTATTACAATCTATTTATCCTGTTTTTTTTCAACAACCAATCTAATCCTATCATAATATCAAAATCTCATAGTGCTACATGTACTAGTTTTTGTGGTGCTAAACAACTGTTTATTTCAATCAAGCAATCATCAAATTCCATTTTTATGACTACACAATGATCATCATTAGTCTTTATTTCTAAAAGCTATTGCATTAATAGTTAGGCACTTAGAAAAGTAATGAAAAAAATATATGTTTGCACCCACATCAAATAGCACCCACATATGTAGAGTTTACTAAGAAGATGCTAATATATCAGGGTCGCTTGAGGTTCCTGAGCTATCATATGGAAAGCCCTATCTTTATTCTTGTCATTTCTGTCTTTTCATCTCCCGACCGATTCCCTTTCTCTGTCACCATGGGTTGGTTATTGTTATCCTTATTATGGGGACACCTTGACCTAGTGTGATCGGGGGATCCTACGCCTATAACATACTTTCCCCATTTTACAATCTAGAGCGATATGTCCTATCTTTGCACATTTATAATAAGTACTATGGTTCATATTAAACTCCTCCTTGTGGAATCACTTACATATAGTAGTACATTGTTCTATCATATAGTTATGAAGTCTTGCCTTTCTTTGAAACGACATTTGAACTTTCCAACTTCCTTTTTCCTAAATCCATGTTCTCACCTAGACCATTATTTTCCCGCTCTCCGCCTTCCATAACATCTACAACAGACTGGAAGGTACCTTGTTTCAGAATTTCTATAAATTCACGGATGACAGTTTCTAGTACCCAAATATACTGTTCCACTCTCCTTTCTTCCGTAGAAACATAATATTCTATAAATCTAGCTTTGTTGGTGAACTTAGTAGTGTACACGCTCACTGTAATATTCCCTTGTTCCAGCCTCGAGAATTCTTCTTCCAACTTCTTGATTTCCATTCGAGGAAAAAAACTTATCTCTAAATATTCTAATAAACTAATATCATGATTGGCCGTATTCGGCCCCCTAACTACTTTTACTATGCCCACTAGTATAGAGCTTCACCTTTAAACATTGTCACCATATAAACCACATGGTCTAATCTGCACACTTATTGGTATCAAAAATTCCCTCAATATCCGTGATCCACGTTGATGACCCAATGGGATTAATTTCTTTGTTAGACGTTGGTGGGTTGCAAGTAATTAACGTCTTGTAACTACAAACTCATCATTCTTGGTTTACATATTTCCTTGATTGTTGTGAAACATTATAGTTGAGTTTTGAAATCAACATACTATATCGATAGCTTTCTTTTTCATCAACCATGTTATCACCATTCACATTCAGTATTTGCATCTCGCCCTGAGCAATTACATTCATCAATGTGGCTTGTATAGCTCGAGCAATCTCATCAACTAATTCTTTTTGAGTGACCACATATTTTGCTTGAACTCCTTCACCAAGCTCGACCTCGACCACGACCTTGATTGGACTTTGAGATCGCTTGCATCATTTGTGCCTGCACCGGCATTGTGACGACTACTCGACCTCATCATTTACCCCTACCTTCACCTCGACCCTGATCGTGCCCAAGACAAAAAGTATGGTTTATGGAGTATCGGGTACCACTCCAAATGGAACATCGACTCCAACTGGAATTTCTACCCCCTATAGTGTAATCCTAGTAAATCTCACTGATCTCCTTGAAGACATGATATCTACAAACAATATTTGGTCTAAATTAGTTGCTATATTACCACTCATTCATTTCGTCTAAGCTTAAGTGTTTACGCAACCACCTAATCTACTTAAACAACGCTTTGATACCAAGTTGTAATACTTCAATTTTCAAATATAAATTAAATAACAAAATAATCATTCCAACATTTCTCAAGACCAATTCTAACCCTTATTATTTTCTAAATTACAGCGGAAGCAAATACAATAAAATAAAGTCTTCAATTAAACAACTTCGGATGTCACGTATTCGTGGAACTCCTTTGGCGTCTCCTCGATTAACCCTTCTTGTCCTTCCTATTGACACTCACTACATTGTTTCCTGGGTTGCACACATTTAAGATTTATAAATGGGTAAGCCTAGGGCTTATTGTGTTCGTGGTTTTCATGCATATTAACGTCAATAAAATAAAACAATGCAATAATTTATCAAGTATAATTCTTTTCATTTGTTGACACACTTAGGGAACCACCGTCATTTTCGGGGAACGAGTCCCTCCGCCAGGAACAACAAATATGCTTATGGCTAGTTAATCAGTGTGTAAGTTCTCCACCACGTATCCACATCCTGTACAACGACTAATAATAATACTGTGTAATTTATATGGCCGTTCCCTATACACATGTCACCCACCTTTACACCCTTTAATAAGAAATACTTAATACATTCAACATAGAACTTTCCGGCAAAAGCAAAAAACAACATGTACTTGTAAATAATTTTATAAATCACTTTTGTAACATCCTAGGCTTTTAGGTATTTTCAAATCCTCCCTTAATTATTATCTTTTTCATTTTTAGTCCTTGGGAATAGGATGTTGTAGCCTTGAGATGCCCAAATGGCTATTTTCGTAATTTTGGGTTAGGAGGAGTACACTAAGCGTGGATAAGGGTATGCTGAGCGTACTAGAGGGCACCCTAGTATGCTGGGTATACTCACGTCAGATGAAAACCTTAATATTTAGGGTTTGGGTGGTATATATGTGTCCTTATAGCTCATTTCTCCCAACATTTTCAGCCTCCATATCCTGGAGACGTTTCCCAAACCCCTAGCCTTGTGTGTGTGAGTTAGAGTGTGTGTGAGGGTCCTTTGTGTTGAGAAGAAGAAGAAGAAGAAGAGATTCTTGAAGAGCCTTGGTGTGGATTCAAGCTTTGGATCTGTGATCTGCACCAATTGGGGAAGCTCCAGAAGGTAAAAAGCCTTTACATTTCCTTGTATTTTCCCTTAGTCTTGCATGGAAGTTTTATGTGTAAATAAGTCATTTTTCTTGGTCGTGATGAGTTAAGCTACTCTAAGACCAAAGGATCCATCCTTTCAGAAGATTTAGGGTGTTTTAGATCATAAAAATACTATCTTGTCCCATTTAGTGGTTGAATGCATGTTATAAAGGTCTTAAATGGTTAAGACAAGCAAGGGTTTTGAGTCTAGGGACTTATTGGGCACACATAACCATAAAGTTGGAAACTTTATGGTTTGGCACATCTTTTTAAGTATAGATCTAACTTGGGACGTTTGGATGTAATGTATTAAGGACTTAATGGAGTTTTGCGTGGACACAACATACGATGGGCATACCAAGGCGTACGTCGGGCGTAGGTGGTCAACGTCACGTTTTCTGGTCAAGACGAGTACGCTGAGCGTACAGCTGAGTACGCCCCGCGTACTCAGACTGTTGGGCTTAACTATTTTGGGCTTCGGGTATTGGGTCATCTCTTGGGCTTTGATGCTTGGGCCCTATTGGATCATCTAGAAAAGCGCAATTTTGGACTAATTAGAGGACTAGATCTTTGGTTTACGCCCAATAAGGGGTTTGGTCCCAATTTGGAAAATTGGGCCAATCATGAGATTTTAAGTATTGGGGCCTTTTGGATCTAAGATTTGGACTTGGGCCTTGGCCCAATTAACGAAAGGGTGAAGTGGAAAATTTCCCCCATGTTTGGGCCCTTAGTCAAGAGTGATATTCCAAATTTTGATTTAGTGTTTGTTTAATGTAATTGTTCGGGATTTTCGGTGAGTAAGCAATCGAAGGTTTCAGTTCAGTTTAACATTGTGAGGTGAGTTGTCCTCGCTGTACTTTCGGGTCGAAGGCACCAAGGCCGGACCATTGGTTTGATAACCTAATATTGTTGATATGCTGAGTATAATATAGATATACATGATAGTTTTTATATGCTAGTCAGGTAGATCTGTAGGACTACCTATGTTACTGTTTATCTATCTGAATGTGATACTATATGTTATATGTCGACATATGATGTGGATGGGTTGAGGTAGTACTGCTTTGTGCTGTAGCAAAAAAAACTGTAGAGTATACCATATATGACTTGAGGGCCAGGGAGGGCATGCCAAAGTCATACTGAGGACTCATGAGCATTCCAGATACGGGCTGAGGGCCGGGTAGGGCATGCCACACTCATACTGAGGGCTTAGCGGCATTCAGTCTATTGACTGATCAGGTCGGGGAGCAAGCCATACATAAGATGTGGGCCCGTGGGGCAAGCCATACTTATGCTGTGGGCTCAGGGGTAATCCACTCTGTAAAGTAATGGACCTATTACATGTTGTTATTTTATTTTGAGCTATTTGTTAGGTATTGGTATCTTGGGGGAAATCCACTAAGCTTTGCGCTTACAATTTTGGATTGTGTTTCAGGTACCTCAGCGGATCGCGGGAAGGCGAAGGCGTGATCCTAAACCTCCTCATGTTTCGATTTTACTATCTTTGGATTTCTCTGATATGAAACTTATTTTGAAAATAATTTGTAAACACTGTTGGTTTGTGGGTTGTTTAAAAAGTTTATAATTTTTTAGAATTTTATGAATGTTACAAGTTGGTTACAGAGCCTTGGTTTGAGTGAATTGGAGGAACACTCGTGTGAATCTAGTCTCAAACTAAGGAAAAGATTTTCAAATGGTTTTCAAAATAATCAAGGAGGATGCGATTTGTAGGAACAGCCGGAGCCAGTAAGTAGACCCCAAAATACCATACTGTTATTTGATAGTGTGATATGTTAGAGCAACATGCTAGTGATGGGCTAGGGATCTTCAGGAATTGCATGATAGAATTTCCTGATTATATGATGCCTGATAGCCTAGGACCTTTTTCTTGTATGGAATTAACATCATTATTGTAGTTGCTTAGTGTATGCATGATGGTTATATATAACTAAGATCTTATAGCCTAAGAATGTTTTGTTTAGCCTTATTTCATGTTCTTGTCTGATGAAGGGCTTAGGGTAGGATCAGATATTCGAATGTCTATAGGGTCCAGTGTTATGTATGGCTAGCATACGCGAGTGCGACAGGGTTAGTGGAAGTTTCATGGATAAGTCGTGTGGGGTTAGTCGGCCAGTTGATAGATGTTTAGCCTTTCCTCTAGGAAGTGAGGATTGAGTGTTCGACTATGGTTATGAGTATTGTTGGGGCATTGTGATGATCCTTGAGACAAATACAGGTAGGTGTGGAAGGTAGTATGGGCCCATACTACTGAAAGAACATGACCCGGAAGCGTAGCAAAGAAATCACAATCCCTAGGGCTTCGTGGGAGTTGGCTCCCTGTTATGATATGTGGATTATCTGATATCTTCCTGGTGTATTTTTCAATATGGTGATCTGATATGTGGATCCGGGTATGGATCAGGAGATGGCAGACAGGGTGAGCCAGTATTGTCAGAGGAGTGCGTCAAGGAGATCATTCACGAGGAGGTGGTTGCTATTGTCCGAAGTCAGACTCCGGAGATGTCCGGGTCTAGCAAGACCATGGTGATGCAATTCTTTGATGATCGTTGTTCATCCATTTCTGAGACGGCTGCTGTTACCGCCTGCGTAGCCATAGCAGCTTCAGGTGTTGGGATAGGGTGGGTCTTTCAGTATCGGGGCTTCGATAATATGAATCCCATGACTTTCGATGGAGTTCAGGACCCAATCATAGCTATAAGGTGGCTATCTGATGTGGAGGGATGCTTCTTCACTTGTTCATGCCCTGAGATGTTCCGCTCCCGATATGTCCTGCTGGTGGAGCGGGAGAGGTTACCGTAGGAGTATCTGGATTTCAGACAGGGATCTGAGACGGTGACAGAGATCACCAAGATGTTCACAGAGAGAGCTATGTTCTGCCCTGAGTTTGCTGCATCTGAGAAAGCTCAGATGACCCGTTACTTGAGCATGCTCAAGACGGAGATCAGCCAGTTTGTTTCTACTCAGCACTATAGTTCATTGTTGGAGATGCAGGAGGCCGCCAGGCGGCGTGAGATTGAGATCGATCTTCAAACGAGAGAGCATAGCCTGCCCCAGCGCAGTCGCAGCCTACGCTAAATTGGTTTAAGACTGTTGATGTCAAATCTAGGGGCCGGAAGGGTCGTACTTATGGCAAGTGCGGAAAGACGCATGAGGGTGCTTTTCGGTCATCATCTGGGTGCCACAGTTGTGGTCGGCAGGGTGACATGGCGAGGGATCGCCGCCAACAGGATCCAACACTCAGTTTCAGAATTTGTTATCATTACGACCAGGTTGGCCATGTGAAGGCCAAGTGTCCATCGCTCGCTGACAGACCGACACAGGCTTCAGCGCCGACTACCTTGAGGATCACTGAATGGAGTCAGGGCAGAGCGGAGCCCCTGAGGGCTCGAGGTCGCGCTTTCCAGCTTACTGCCGAGGAGGCCAGGACAACATCGAATGTTGTGACTGGTATGTTTCTATCCCTTATCTTATTGATTATGTTTATTTTGTGCTTTTATATTTTTATAGCTCTGCTAGGTACGTTCTTAGTGAAATCCATGCCATCTTTAGTGTTGTTCGAATCGGGTGCGAGTCGGTCCTTTGTTACTCAGCCTTTTAGTAGGGACTTTGCTTTGCCCGTTGGGGAGTTGGAGTGTCTGTTGCGAGTTTCTATTGCTAACGAACATGGAGTTTCTGCTTCTTCGGTTTATCGGGGTTGCATTCTGGAGATCTTCAGGGTATCTTTTCCGATCGATTTGATTGCTATTCCCGTGGGGGATGTTTGTGTGATTGTGGGTATGGATTGGCTGAGTCTTTTCGGTGCCATGATCGACTGCGAGAGTCAGCGTATGGTGGTTCGAACCCCAAGTGAGGGGAACTGGTTATTTATGGAGAGGGCACCAAGATGGGTTCAAGTTTTTGTTCAGAACCTAGGGCTCGACAGTATATTCAGCACGAGTGTGCAGGATATTTGGCTTATGTTGTGGAAACGTGGGCTAAGGATCAGGTGTCGGTTGCTGATGTTCCAGTCGTCAGGGAGTTCTCTGATGTGTTCCCGAAGGATTTGCCGAGTGTTCCTTTTGAGAGGCAGGTCGAGTTTAGCATCGACCTTCTGCCTGTGCGGCCCCTATTGCCAAGGCATCGTACCGATTGGGACCGCCTAAGATGCAGGAGCTGTCATCTCAGCTGCAGGAGCTGCTAGGCATGCAGTTCATCCGTCCGAGTAGTTCCCCGTGGAAGAACTGAAACCTTCAATTGCTTACTCACCGAAGCTGCAGGAGCTGCTAGGCATTTGTCAGGAAGAAGGATGATTCGCACCGGATGTGCATCGATTATAGGGAGTTGAACAAGTTAACGGTGAAGAACCGTTATCCCCTTGTACAGAGTGATGATCTCTTTGATCAAGTGTAGGGAGCATCTTGGTTCTCCAAGATAGATCTGAGGTCTGGGTACCATCAGGTCAGGGTGAGGAAGGAGGATGTGTAGAAGACTGTGTTCCGAACTCGTTATGGGATTACGAGTTCGTGGTGATTCCCTTTGGGCTCACCAATGCACCTGCAATATTTATGGATTTGATGATTCGGGTATGCAGGACGATGCTTGATCGCTCAGTTATTGAGTTTATTGATGATATCTTGGTGTATTCCAAGAGCAGAGAGCAGCATGAGGAGCATCTTCGTGAGATTTTGGAGGTTTTGAGGCGAGAACGACTTTATGCTAAGTTCTCGAAGTGCGAGTTCTGGTTACGATAGGTTCAGTTCCTCGGACACCACGTTAACCAGGATGGAATTTTGGTCAATCCAGCCAAAATAGAGGCGGTGATGCAGTGGGAGGTTCTGAAATCTCCCTCGGATATCAGGATTTTCTTGGGTTTGGCAGGGTACTACCGAAGATTTATTCAGGATTTCTCCAAGATTGCAGTACCCCTCACTCGTCTGACGAGGAAGGGGGTGGATTTTCGGTGGGGCCCTTAGAACCATTCAACATTCGAGATCCTCCGACAGAGACTTTGCGAGGCCCTAGTTTTGACCCTTCCTGAGGGAGTTTAGCATTTTTTGGTTTTCATTGATGCGTCCATCAACAGGTTGGGGCAGTCCTCATGCAGAGACGACGAGTGATAGTCTATGCTTCGCGGCAGTTGAAGCTGTATGAGACGAGATATCCCACACATGATCTTGAGTTGGGGGCTATGGTCTTTGCCCTCAAGATTTGGAGGCATTACCTTTATGGGGTCCGTTGTACTATCTTCACGGATCACAAGAGTTTGATGCATATTATGGATCAGCCGAACCTGAACATGAGGCAGCGTAGGTGGGTGGACGTAGTCAAGGATTACGACTGCGAGATCCGTTACCATTCAGGTAAAGCGAATGTGGTGGCGGATGCCCTGAGCCGCAAGTCGGATGGATCTTCTGTTCCGGTGTCATGCATGAGGATATCTATGGATTCTTCGCTTGTAGGTTTGATTGGGGAGGCTCACACTGAGGCTGATCGAGAGGAGTACTGGAAGATTGAGAGGATCAGGGGTGAGATTGTAACACTCATAAAAATTGCACCAATTTAAAACGTTTTAATTCATTCAAAAGCCATTAAGTTATTACAACTTGTTTTCAAAAGAGTTTAAACATCAGAGTATCCCCAGAACCAGATCACAAAATCATGAAGTATGAGGAGCGGTACGATAACGCCTTCGCCTTGCCACGATCTCCTGAAGTACCTGAAACCAAAACACTACAACTGTAAGCCCGAAAGCTCAGTGAGTTACCCCCAAAATACAAATCACATATATCCATACTCATGTCATATCACAATACAGAACAGCCATGCATATCGAGTCTATAGCGTGACTGGTCTGCCCGCACCGGGCCTTCAGTCTACCTGGTCCACTCTCCGAGTCTAACCATGTATATCGAGTCTATAGTGTGATTGGTCTGCCCGCATCGGGCCTTCAATCCACCTAGTCCACTCTCTGAGTCTACAATATGACTGGTCCGCCCGCATCGGGCCTTCAGCCGGCCTTGTCCACTCTCCGAGCCTCGGCACGTCTGGACCACCCTCTTGGGGCCCTCATCCTATCCGGACATCGTTGGGCCTTCGGTCTATCTGGTCCGCCCTGGGTATGTTGGCCTACAGCACTAAGCAGGACCCGCCTCAACCCAACCCCAGTCAAACAACCATGTGCACATAAAACAATTAATCACATAACAATCCTCAGCCAAACAAACGAATCTATCAGATCATACAATATAGCAACATCCTAACCAGGATACCGACCTAACCGGTCACTAACATAACATTACCCTACATACCACGGTACCGACCTTAACCAGGTCACTAACATAACACCATCCTAAAACCAGGATATAGATCTAGCAACTCAAAAACATATCAAACACATACCCGGATTCCCATCCGGCAGAAGGGTCGGCCTTGGTGCCTTAGACCCTGTTGATATAGTGAGGATAACTCACCTTGCAACTGCCGAACCGAATCACGAAAGCACAAACCCGAAGCACTGCCTCCAACTTCAACACCTATGATCATCAATGATCCAAAGTCATAAATATCTGAAAATTTCCATAATACTCCTGAAGGTTAAACTGGTCAAAGTCCACCTTCCTGATTGACCCTACTCGCCGAGTCAACCCATTGACTCGCCGAGTTCCTAAACTCACGAAACTCTCATAACATGACTCAACTCGCCGAGTCACCCCATGACTCATCGAGTTCCACAATCTTCGAGTCCTAACCTGACCAACTCACTGAGTCACCACTCAACTCACTGCTCTAAGTCTAACCAGAAGAGGTTGGGGGTTCTGCTTCGTGACTCGCCGAGTCCAAGAATAGACTTGCCGAGTCCACGACAACCTTCATCAGACTCGCCGAGTTGTTCTTCCAACTCGTCGAGTCCAAGCTCATCATCATATGACTCGCCAAGTCACCCATGCGACTCGCCGAGTCACTACGCGACTCAATGCCTGAAACCCTGGCCCAACTCGCCGAGTCATCTCCCAGACTCGCCGAGTTCATACGTGCATTCCCATATTCGAGAGATACATAGCTACTCCTTTGCTCCAAACAATAGATCTGGGTCCCTAGAGTGCATTAGCAACATAAAGTTGCTACCTTTACGTGCTTCATGTCCCATAATTCCAAAAACCAAGCTAGAAAGGAACTTAACTCATGGGGAATGGCTTTCGCATAGCAACTAAAAGGGCTTTATGCATGTTTGATCCAAATAGAACTAAGATCTGGAGTTTTAACTCCAGATCTAACTCATGCACCAAGATCTCATCATATTATCTACAAACAAACGCTAAACTCCATGAAAGAGGGATCTAGAAAGGAGAAGGCCAAGGATAACGATTCATTACCTCCAAAACGACCTCCCACTGAAGAATAAACCGAATCTCCACAAATTTCCTTGATCCAAGCTCCTTGATCTTCAAGATCTCTTCACAAATTACTTATCCAAGCTCCAATTTGCTTCCCAAGGACTCTCACACACAAATTTTTGGGTTTCTGGATCTCAAAGGGTGCTAAGGGGGCTGAGGGGAGGACATTAAGTCCTTTAAATTGGGTGCAAACCCTAAGATTAGGGTTTTCCTCTTCCAGCACTGACTCGTCGAGTCCAACCGCCGACTCGGCGAGTCAGGCCACTTAATCACGTGCCCGACACTCGCTTCGACTCGACGAGTCAAGAGACCTACTCGTTGAGCCCCTTCCTTAATTTTCACATAACACCCTTCAACTTCTTGCTTCTGAACTTGGGATGTTACAATTCTCCCCCAGATGATACTCCCACAATGCATCTACTGATCTCACCATTCCAGATGATACTCCCACAATGCACCTTAATTTTCGAAGCCTGATGCAGCACACCATTCCAGATGATACTCCCACAATGCATCTACTGATCTCACACCGGCCCAGATTCCTTCAAACACTACTATCGAATCCCTATAAAATCCATCTCTTCCCCTACAGGGTCCTGACAACTGCCTAAAGCCGGCCACCAGCTTCTTTTCTCTGACGACAACACTTATCAACTAAGTGCCACCTGATGATACTATCATACTTCCGCCTTACGCATTCATTCGCCGCCTGCGAAAACTGGATACCATTATAAACCACTGGGTCCTGGCCCAGTGTTAACCTGCTAACCCTTGCCCAACTGGCGCTACTTCTATCAAAAAGCACTGATGGAAACTCATCATGTTTCCTCCCTGAGTCAAGTCCATTACCGCGCTAACATGATAATACATTCCACAGCTTCCGAGCAACTCTCATGAACTGATGGGTTTTAGGTGAAACAAATAAACTAGAAAACAATTCCTAAGTTCACATGCAACCTACTTTGGATCTATGTTTTAACTATTGAACAAATAACTTTGAATTGCAAAACAAGAACCCTAGAGGAGAGAGGCTAATTTCGAAATTAACAAACTAGAGTTTAAGAGTTACATACCTTTCAATTGTTATAGCAAACAGTTGACAATCCTCTTGATCTTGATCTTCTTGGAAGCTTAGCACCACAAATGTAATGCCTCTAATGGAATCACACCCAAGAGCTAGCAAAAAGGAGATTAGAAGGAGAGAGAGAGGGAGTATGTAATTTGCGGCCCTAGGGTTTCACCAATGAAGGAGTGGGCGAATTTAGGAGCTGGGAGGCTCCTTATATAGCTGAGGGATCTAGGGTTTAGGGAAAACCCTAATACTCCTTTGCTTGGGGCCTAAGCTAATCCAAAGGCCTTATCCAAAGCCCCTTGGACGAAATCCTTAGGGTTTCCCTTATAGATTTCGTCCACCTCCTTCCAAGGAGGTTCTGGAGCCTTCCACTCAACTATCTGACAATTGCAAACTAGTCCCTGCACTTTATAATTAATACTTTTAACCCCAAAACTAATTCTGATTAATTTCTGGCTAACTATTAATTAAACATAATGATTTCTAATTAATATATTAATCTTTTAACATATTAATAAATCATTTATATTAACTTATTAATCTTATAAATTATTATCTCTCCTTTCATAATTTCCTTGTCCAGGTGCTAGGTTTGAGGGCAACCCAAAAGGACTGTGCTGCTATCAATTCAAGTACATACCAATTATAGTTATGGGCTTAGACACCTAATCCAACAGTCTCCCACTTGGATAAGTCTGTAACTATAATTGCTAATATGACTTCTAAATTTGACCAGCAAATTGTAGCTTCCAAAAGCTGCTGCTGAACTCTGACCCAGTCAGTTACGTGTCCTTAGATAAGTGATCATATAATCCTTCATTCTGCAAGATATCCCCAGACATAAGACATGGAATGTAATCAATCTCTTTGTCTAGAATCTATGTTTCCTAATTTCTGATTTGTGATGATGTAGGACTTCTAATTGAACACATCAATTTAGTCCTGGCTGGGCCCATCACATAAGTCAACACCAAATCATCGAGGGGCCCACAGATATCGCTTTTCTGGTTAGGACAAAAGGAACGAATAAACGTTGACTCATATGCTTGTATCTTTTACTCATCAAATTATACATGACAATACGTTTTATAACACCAAGTTACTGATGCGTTTTCGTATCACCAATGTACAACCGACTTTGTAAATTACAACTCATATATCTTCGTTTCAAGATTATAAGATATTATCGTCTCAGTATTACTCGTGATGAATTCCATGAAGTGATACTCTGAGCGAGGGTTTATCCAATACTCAAATCTCAATTTCTGAGTACTCATGAACATTGCAGCAATTCTATTACCATGTCTATCCTCAGACAGTCTGCAATCCAATTCACGACAGTCTTGATTCACTACTTACTTCCAAAAGTACGAGCGACTGTGGAGTTTGAATAATCTTATTATTCAGGAAGTCAAAACATGCAAAGTGAAACGCAATAATAATATTAACCCTATATGGCCCCAAAGCTTTTGAGCGTAAATAAAAACACTTTTATTTAAACACCATATTGATTACTCATTATTCATTGCTTACTATTTCAGAAAATCAACTTATTACTCGAATTATAACCACAATTGTCCCATGCTCCAAGCATGCACACTTTGGTTTCCTATGGTCCATACTTTGTGAAATAGATCAATTGAAAAACTTTTCATTTCATAATCCCCAATCCTTATTATTAGTATAAGAATACCAAATTCTTACCACTTTTAGAATATGTCAGATTCTAACATTTTATGCAATGATTCTTTCGTAATGTCATAGCACAAAAGTTACCAAGACTCGACTAATGAAATTACAAGGTATTCTATCTGAAATTGTTACAAGACAATTCCATAGACGTGAAGTCTCACATTCAAAGTACATTCCTTTGAATATCCTTCTCGCATGAAAGTTTCTAATCTAGACATATTTCTTAATATCCAACTCCCATTAATGGAAACATTTCCATATTTTCCATATGACAACTCATTCTTAATAGAATCTTATCTATTCATAATAATGTCAATATAGTCCATTCAGTACTATACTTCCAACTACTCACAAGCGACAAATCCTCAGTGAACCTCAGATCGTCCTTTGATAGTTGTTTAATTATTTTAGTCAAAACCGATTCTAGTCCCTTTTTCCCTCTTAATGCCCTAGGCATTTGGAAAATTTTAGAATGGTCAAATATTACAGCATATGCAATCGATCCTATACCCGAAGCGTATTGGACACGATGCATAATGTCTCACATAAAGACTTGATACTTTATCATCCTTCTGTCATAATATTTTATGTGCCCTGTTCCCACAATTCGAACTATGAAGAGGGATGCCGTAATCATAATCGAATTTTGAGAATGCACTATGTATCCTTGACTAAATTTATTAACGTTTCTCGATCTAAGCTTTAGATTTTTGAAACGAAGTATAATATTCTCTCCCTTAATTATAGCAAAACAACTTTTCAACCATTGCAACTTTGCAAAGTGAATCTTTGTTTTCTATAATTAATATTGCTAACTTGCAATACTTACCATAATAATCATGCTCCCACTAACATGATGATTATTTTCTTACCAGCATAACACTTATGCTCCCACTAGCTTTGACATGTATTCAGAAAACAATTTTAACTTCCAGAAAACAATGCTTATTGACTTCGTTAAGTTCATATTTCTAATACCTAATGCTTTGATAAGCCTTTATCTAAGCTTCTTAAACTCATACACCTTTGCCTTAGAAAGCTCATATGTGTGTCTAGACAAATTCAGAACTTATGTTACTAAGTCCCAAATGTTCAGACTAATTGCCAAATCTCACAATTCGAACTATGAAGAGGGATGCCGTAATCATAATCGAATTTGAGAATACAATTTTCACAATTGTTGTCTTCTTAAAATCTCTCTTAGTGAAAGCATTTCCTCACAATCATTTTCATGAAGGAGGGAAACCTTATGCCACTTAGATTTTATGGTGTATGTGTTCCTATCCATGTGAATTTGCCAAAGACAAAGTTTGCGACAAATCCAAACTCATATGGACCGAACGTGCTCAATCTCGATTTCTTGCCTCATGGTAACACGAGTGCCCACCATGTCTTCCAAGTGGTTTAGCAACTCATCCTTACTTATCAATGTACTTTCCATTGATTAAGGTGCTTTGTATTTATGCATTCACATGAGAACTCATAGAACTCACATGCATAATTAACTCAATTGGAATGGCACAGAAAAGGAGTATGTCATCCACGATAAGCTTTAAACCTCAAGTCGTGTGCTAGTGATGATCAACTAGGTTTAACTCTTGATTTGTTCTTGAAACCTTTCAAGACCATTAAGACTCCCACTGACTCCTTGACATATAAGATTCTCTTGTCAAGAAACATTCCTTGACAAAACAAATATTCAAGAGTTAGTGTAGTTTTTATCCAAGACATCACAACTTACCAATCTCAAATGTGCAGTAATAAGAAGACTTTTTCCAATTCCACATTTGTTGAGTGTTATAAACCTACTAAAGACGTGTCACTCAAGTCACAATCTTGGAGTATGACTCTTAAGACTTGATATTAGAACGAAGTATGATTGACTTATTGATTTAACTATTTCCATAATTCTCGATTCCTCTTCTTAGACATGCAAATGCACTAAGACTCACTTAGAGGACCAATTGAGAAATAGTTCTTAATCATTAAGACCTATCATAAAACACAATAAAAGGTACTCTCCCTTCTTCTTAGAATAGAGAAACTTTTATCTTTCTGCCTACTTGATTCTTCTTATTCGTTCTGCTATTGATTGAAACTCTTTCGATCAACTCAGAATTATACTTAATCTTATAAGTATAACCATATTTACTAAACTTTAGTAAATCATGATGAATATCTTTATCACTCTTGTGGTGGACTTGATCAACGCACAACCTAGTGTACTCGATCTCCTAGTCCTTCTCTGGACACTTTGCCAAAGAATTAGTCTAATTTCCAAATATGAAGTTCTCATTAATCACGCAATCTAGTTATATGATTCCAAGTTTCTGTCCAATTGAAACTTGGGCGATAAGAATCTTCCGTTATTTGGCAAATTATCGACATTTCCACAAATAACATAATTAAGAATCAAATCCATTCATTGTAGTAATACACAAACATCAATTTTTCATAATGATTTCATTGCAAAGATATATAAAATTATTCAAACCAAAATTTATTTTATTCATAAAAGCAGCGGAAAACATGTCCTTACAATGCAAAATCAACTAAAAAACTATGTAATCAAATATTCCTAACAAATCTATAGGGGAATATTAATTTATTTAATGGCATGTTTTAATCTCAGATTATGCTCTTCTATTTGTGACTGGGATGCCGAGGATCACAAACAAGATGTGAATAACCACGCAAATGTGATTGGTAACCTCATTGTCTTTATCATTAACTATTGATGTGCTGTTAACCACACACGCTCCATCAAAATGACAATTATGAGATACCCATTACTACTCTTTATTGGTGCCTTTTAGTGTGCTGGTTAACCACACACGCTCCACTAACGACCAATAAAGCATAATGTGCAATTTCATGGATTAGCATACTTTTCACATTTTTCCTAAAGTAACTAGAGTTGGGATTTTGTAAAATAATGTTCTATTACTTTCTTTAATAACATTATACTTTTAATGAGATGTAGTTGTCCTATCAAATACGTTCTGCTAACGACCCTCCACTAATCAAGGAAGCGGTGGGTGAGAGTGGACACCCATTCAACTACCATTTTATAGGCAGCTTCCTTATACCCCCTTATAGACTAGCTTCGTGAATGAGGCATACTAGCGATTTAACTGAGCATATTCTTATACATATATAATATTAAACTTATAATTATAATACATATATAAGGTGTGTTTTAAACTTTTTAAAACTTTAAGGTTTATATATAAATTTCGAAAAATTAAACTATTAATTTAAATTTAAAATAAACCAAATAACTAGATTTAATAATTATCTATTAATTAACTTTTAATTAATCTATTAAATCTTGTAAGGATTATATAATCAAATTAAACAATTAATTTAATCCTAATCCTTATCCCTCTAGATTTCGAAAATTAGGGTAAAGGATAATTTCCTTATTTTTCTCAATTATCCAATTAGGCAATAATTATCCAATCAAGTAATAATTATCCAAAATAAGATAAAACCCTAAAATAACAAGCAAATTTCGAAATTTAAGGGAGGAGGCTAGGGTTTTCCAAAACCCTAACCCTAATTTCGATTAGGGTTCATGGAGGCTAGGTTTTTTCGAAAAACCCTTTGAACCAAAAACCCTAAAAACGAAAATTTTGGCCTTTAGGGTTTAATGGCTATAAACCCTAATTTGCAATTCAACTATTATAGCAATTAAATTTAAAACAAACAATGGCTTTGATACCACTGATGGGTTTTAGGTGAAACAAATTAACTAGAAAACAATTCCTAAGTTCACATGCAACCTAGTTTGGATCTATGTTTTAACTATTGAACATATAACTTTGAATTGCAAAACAAGAACCCTAGAGGAGAGAGGCTAATTTCGAAATTAACAAACTAGAGTTTAAGAGTTACATACCTTTCAATTGTTATAGCAAACAATTGACAATCCTCTTGATCTTGATCTTGATCTTCTTGGAAGCTTAGCACCACACATGTAATGCCTCTAATGGAATCACACCCAAGAGCTAGCAAGAAGGAAATTAGAAGGAGAGAGAGAGAGAGAGAGAGAGAGAGAGGAAGTATGTAATTTTCGGCCATAGGGTTTCACCAATGAAGGAGTGGGCGAATTCAGGAGGTGGAAGGCTCCTTATATAGCTGAGGGATCTAGGGTTTAGGGAAAACTCTAATACTCCTTTGCTTGGGGCCTAAGCTAATCCAAAGGCCTTATCCAAAGCCCTTTGGACGAAATCCTTAGGGTTTCCCCTATAGATTTCGTCCACCTCCTTCCAAGGAGGTTCTGGAGCCTTCCACTCAACTATCTGACAATTGCAAACTAGTCCCTGCACTTTATAATTAATACTTTTAACCCCAAAATTAATTCTGATTAATTTATGGCTAACTATTAATTAAACATAATGATTTCTAATTAATATATTAATCTTTTAACATATTAATAAATCATTTATATTAATTTATTAATCTTATAAATTAATATCTCTCCTTTCATAATTTCCTTGTCCAGTTGCTAGGTTTGAGGGCAACCCAAAAGGACTGTGTTGCTATCAATTCAAGTACATACCAATTATAGTTATGGGCTTAGACACCTAATCCAACAGTCTCCCACTTGGATAAGTCTGTAACTATAATTGCTAGTATGACTTCTAAATTTGACCAGCAAATTGTAGCTTCCAAAAGCTGTTGCTGAACTCTGACCCAGTCAGTTACGTGTCCTTAGATAAGTGATCATATAATCCTTCATTCTGCAAGATATCCCCAGACATAAGACATGGAATGTAATCAATCTCTTTGTCCAGAATCTATGTTTCCCAATTTCTGATTTGTGATGATGTAGGACTTCTAATTGAACACATCAATTTAGTCATGGCTGGGCCCAGCACATAAGTCAACACCAATCATCGAGGGGCCCACACATATCGCTTTTCCGGTTAGGACAAAAGGAACGAATAAACGTTGACTCATATGCTTGTATCTTTTACCCATATTCGAGAGATACATAGCTACTCCTTTGCTCCAAACAATAGATATGGGTCCCTAGAGTGCATTAGCAACATAAAGTTGCTGCCTTTACGTGCTTCATGTCCCATAATTCTAAAAACCAAGCTAGAAAGGAACTTAACTCAAGGGGAATGGCTTTCGCATAGCAACTAAAAGGGCTTTATACATGTTTGATCCAAATAGAACTCAGATCTGGAGTTTCAACTCCAGATCTAACTCATGCACCAAGATCTCATCATATTATCTACAAACAAACGCTAAACTCCATGATAGAGGGATCTAGAAAGGAGAAGGCCAAGGATAACGATTCATTACCTCCAAAACGACCTCCCACTGAAGAATAAACCAAATCTCCACAAATCTCCTTGATCCAAGCTCCTTGATCTTCAAGATCTCTTCACAAATTACTTATCCAAGCTCCAATTTGCTTCCCAAGGACTCTCACACACAAATTTTTGGGTTTCTGGATCTCAAAGGGTGCTAAGGGGGCTGAGGGGAGGACATTAAGTCCTTTAAATAGGGTGCAAACCCTAAGATTAGGTTTTTCCTCTTCCAGCACTGACTCGTCGAGTCCAGCCGCCGACTCGGCGAGTCAGGCCACTTAATCACGTGCCTGACACTCGCTTCGACTCGACGAGTCAAGAGACCTACTCGTTGAGTCCCTTCCTTAATTTTCACATAACACCCTTCAACTTCTTGCTTCTGAACTTGGGATGTTACAATTCTCCCCCAGATGATACTCCCACAATGCATCTACTGATCTCACCATTCCAGATGATGCTCCCATAATGCACCTTAATTTTCGAAGCCTACTGCAGCACACCATTCAAGATGATACTCCCATAATGCATCTACTGATCTCACACCGGCCCAGATTCCTTCAAACACTACTATCGAATCCCTATAAAATCCATCTCTTCCCCTACAGGGTCCTGACAACTGCCTCAAGCCGGCCACCAGCTTCTTTTCTCTGACGACAACACTTATCAACTAAGTGCCACCTGATGATACTATCATACTTCTGTCTTACGCATTCATTCGCCGCCTGCGAAAATTGGATACCATTATAAACCACCGGGTCCTGGCCCAGTGTTAACCTGCTAACCCTTGCCCAACTGGCGCTACTTCTATCAAAAAGCACTGATGGAAACTCATCCCTTTTCCTCCCTGAGTCAAGTCCATTACCGCGCTAACATGATAATACATTCCACAGCTTCCGAGCAACTCTCATGAACTGATGGGTTTTAGGTGAAACAAATAAACTAGAAAACAATTCCTAAGTTCACATGCAACCTACTTTGGATCTATGTTTTAACTATTGAACAAATAACTTTGAATTGCAAAACAAGAACCCTAGAGGAGAGAGGCTAATTTCGAAATTAACAAACTAGAGTTTAAGAGTTACATACCTTTCAATTGTTACAGCAAACAATTGACAATCCTCTTGATCCTGATCTTGATCTTGATCTTGATCTTGATCTTGATCTTGATCTTGATCTTCTTGGAAGCTTAGCACCACAAATGTAATGCCTCTAATGGAATCACACCCAAGAGCTAGCAAAAAGGAGATTAGAAGGAGAGAGAGAGAGGGAATATGCAATTTGCGGCCCTACGGTTTCACCAATGAAGGAGTGGGCGAATTTAGGAGCTGGGAGGCTCCTTATATAGCTGAGGGATCTAGGGTTTAGGGAAAACCCTAATACTCCTTTGCTTGGGGCCTAAGCTAATCCAAAGGCCTTATCCGAAGCCCCTTGGACGAAATCCTTAGGGTTTCCCCTATAGATTTCGTCCACCTCCTTCCAAGGAGGTTCTGGAGCCTTCCACTCAACTATCTGACAATTGCAAACTAGTCCCTGCACTTTATAATTAATACTTTTAACCCCAAAATTAATTCTGATTAATTTATGGCTAACTATTAATTAAACATAATGATTTCTAATTAATATATTAATCTTTTAACATATTAATAAATCATTTATATTAACTTATTAATCTTATAAATTAATATCTCTCCTTTCATAATTTCCTTGTCCAGTTGCTAGGTTTGAGGGCAACCTAAAAGGACTGTGCTGCTATCAATTCAAGTACATACCAATTATAGTTATGGGCTTAGACACCTAATCCAACATGAACACCCATCTATAACGCATAAACACCCATACCTGGCCCAAACGGCCTCGTGCTGGAATTCCAGGTACATCTACGACGGGTCCAGCCATCCCTCAGATGGAACACCACCGCAAACATAACTCGTGACTACATCCATACTTGGATCCCAAGGATCTACCCTTGCATCACTTCCGAACTCCTTTGATTCGACATCAGCGCTAACTGTTCCACAACCTCAACGAACATCCAACCCGGATGTACTTCCATACAACTGGTACAATCTCAATGCTCACTACCAATAACTAAAATACTTTCGATCATCCATTTACACTACTGCCTTCCCTTCAGATGACCAACACTCCTTCCCGGAGCCACATACCTTTCCCTTCCATTCTTCAAGGAAGTCTACCCAACGACCTTTACCCCATCAACAAGTGTCATGGTGCTAAAACTCCACTTTACACCACCCATACAGAGCAACTGCTACTCCCTAACTCCCATATACTCCGAATCCGATCACACAGCTAACAAAGCCGATACACGGCCTTTAGCTAACTCCATCATTATGATCAATACTTGGGGCCAGACCTTATCGATTGCTATTTCACGGCGACATACTCACTCATTCTCCGCATAAAGGTCTACTAACACATACAGAGTCTTCAGCATGACTGGACTGCCTCACCAGGCCTTCAGCCTATTTGGACCACTCTTAGAACCTTCAGCACGTCTGGACCGCCCTTCTGGGCCTTCAGCCTGTCTGGACCGTTCTTTGAGCCTTCGGCCTGACTGGTACGCCCACCGGCCTTCAGTCTATCCAGACCGCTCAAAATTGTTGTGCATCACCCCGAACCATTCTTCCCGGGAATCTCTCTCATGCAGTCTGCTCTAGCCCTCTAAGGGTTCTGAACTCTAAATCCGTTCTATGAATTTTCACCCCGGCCTAATCCCAGGCCTCCCGTCGATCAACTACCTTACCAGAAACCACGGTCTGTTCCCTGCCCCATATGTCTATCACCTGCTCTAACCATACCACACTCTCGACTAATGACACTGCTGAATCCAAACAGCTAACCCACCTTGGATGCTTGCTGATTCACCTGAGAATTTTCCTATTCTCCCCACTTAGTGCACCAACTACTAATTACCAATGGCAAAACCGGCATGACTCGATCGACCCCACTTGGTATCGACCCCTTCTCCATGAACTGATTCCCTCTGGATTGAGCACATCCCGAACTCTAAGGAAGTTCCAATCTCAACTGAACTGTCACACCCCAAAACCGGAACGGCGGAAACATTCGGGGGTAGAGGACGTCATGTTCAGTATCACAACAATGCAAAGTAGTAAACAAGCAACAACATCATCCATTCATTTATTAATATAATTTCATACAAGTGTGTTCTGTCAAGTTATATAGACACCAAAAATATACATCAAAATAAAAGATGAGTATTGAATGAGCTCCATCTTCTCAAAACCTGGCACCGGTACCTGTCTACTGGTGACCTGAGAATACAAGTTATTTTGAAAGAGTTTATCAGCTTTAAAGCTGGTGAGATCATAAGTATATTAATATCTGTATTTACATGAAAGTGTTTGTAAGCCTGTAATTGTATAAGTTTGTAAAAGTTTGTAATTGTTTGAACTCCCCTAGAAAACCCTATGTTTCCTACTAAAAGTAGCCTTCTACCAAGGCATCTAGTATCTGTGTGTGTGTCTCTTGTAAGAGTGTGTATTTTCCCAAATCCGACTATCATTAACCAAAAATATAGTTTTTACATTATTGTTTATTGTGTGAAGATCACAAAGTAAATGTAATGGGAAAATGAAATAGTGTTGTAGTGTTGTATTAAGTAACTACTGCTGTACTAACTACCTTAAACCAATTGTTATTTAAAGTACCATGTGATTGGCCTGTATCCTGCTACCGACTCATAGAAAAACGACGATGTAAGACGTCGTAAGAAATGACGTTTGGCACCCGTAGACTTGCAAGTCCCACTGTAGTGAGCATCAAGGTGTAGGATAGTCAATCCAGTATAGATCTATACACAAACTCATACGCTCCCCACTTAAGGAGATTATGGATACAAAACGGTCATGACAGGTAGTGCCATGCCCCGTTACGTGGCTCACATAAATGTAATAATGTTCTAGTATATATATGTGCTAGCTGTATTGTGTATTCTCTCCCTGTCTAGCATGTATTGTTTGTTTCTCATCATAGTATTCTATTGTTTGTTTCTCATCATAGTATCTATTGTTTGTTTCTCATCATAGTATCTATTGTTTGTTTGTTATTGACTCATGTATGAACTGACTCATTGTATGTTTCCCTGTTCTAGTAATAGTATTAGTATCTCCCTAAACTATACCTATTATAGTTTACTAGTAATGTTGTTTGAATGTATGAACATGTTTGTGTACCTTTTCTACCCAAAGGTATTGAACTGAATGAAGTAACCTTTTATATCTATACACATATACATGATATATAACTAGGATTCAAACGACCTTCGGACAAATAACCTAAATACCCTAAGTCCACAACCAAACAAGGAACAAGAAGTAAGGTGAGCTATCAGTCCTAAGTCCTTTCAATCCTACTTATATAACTATATCTACATCGATACACAGAATATAAGTTAAAAGAGTTTAATAAAAGTATTTGATATGAAAAAGAGTTTATAAAACAGTTTGAAGTAAAACAGTTTGGTAACACTGTTTGAAAGTAAGAAATCCACTTGTTTGGTAGTTATTAATCACATGTGATTGATATAATAACTACAATTGTTCAACTTGTATCCCCCCCCCCATAAAAGCATTTAAAAACATTTAAAAGGGTAATTAAGGGGTATGAACTCACCTGTATTGAGTGGTTTGGATGAACGGATTGATAGAGGATGCTAAGTGTCAAGTGAAGACTTGAACACACACAAGGATCCTAGTTAACATATAATAACACATATATGTATCCAATTAGTCATTAAACAACTAATTAACCAAGTTAAGACATCCTAAGACATGTAAAACACCTTATTTAAGTGTTATAAGTACTAAGGATTGCATTTAAGGGCTGTAGGACATTGCTATTGAGTTTGGGGTCCAAGGGTAAACTCTTTTGGAGTTTACGGTTTTGGGACCAACTCACATTGAGTTTACGGTCGTAAACCCATGAGTTTACGGCCGTAAACTCATGGTACTTTGACCATTTTGTGTTTTGAAGCTTTAAAGATCATAAGAAGCATTCCTACTTCATGTTTAAGCCTTAGGAAGAGATTAGGGCACCATTTCACTCCTTTGTGGAGTTTACGGTCCTTGGACCACTTCTCCTTGGGTTTACGGCCGTAAACCCTAAGGGTTTATGGTCTTTTCGATGTTTAAGGTCCTAAGCACTTTAAGGATGGTATCTAGACTAGTTTCCAAGGCTTGGTAAAGGACTAGAGCACACTTTGGCTCCTTTATTAGGGTTTACGGTCCAAGAACATCTTGGACCGTAAACACATTTGATCTTGTGTTTCCTTATGTTTTCTAGATGTTTAGGAAGTGTAACAAGTCTTATAACACACTAGAGTAAGAGTACTTACTATGTAGAAGCTTGAAAAGGTGCTAAAAGTCCAAGAACACTAGTGTGTGTTCTTGGTGTTCTTGGTGAAACTTGAAGATCTACACATTTGGAATGATTTCACGGATGGAATCATGTAAGATCACTAGATTAAGTAAGATATCAACTTATTAGGGCTAGAAACACTTACAAAGTTGAAGATCAAGAAGGAAGATCGGATGATACTTGAGAGGATTTGAGTTTTGGATCTTGAAAAGTGAAAAAGTGATTAAAATGGCTAAGTGCCATATTTATACCCTTGGGGTTTACGGCCGTAAACACCTTGTTTAGGCCGTAAACTCCAAACTCTTGGAGGTTTGGGACATTATTGCTACATAATAAACCCTAGGGCATCCTCTCTCCTGTTATCTCCTGAAGTACTAGGCTTTAGGACACTCAAACTGACTCTACACAGCTCAAAAGTTAGCAGAAACTGTTATGTCTTCTATTGAAGTGAATGGTTGTACAGAATAGAAATTACGGGTTGTCACATCATCCCCCCGTTAGAAGGAATTTCGTCCCAAAATTAGAGTTTAAGCAAATAAGTAGTTACAAATAACTAAGTAAAAAGACGAGGATATTTCAGTTTCATCTGATCCTCTCGCTCCCAAGTGAATTCAGGTCCTCGCTTGGGGTTCCAGCGAACCTTCACTATTGGGATACGACTTTGTTTCGTTTGCTTGACCTCCCGGTCCATGATCTCTACAGGTTCTTCCACGAAGTTGAGGCTCTCGTTGATCTCGATCTCGTCGTGTGGGATTACAAGAGTCTCGTCGGACAGACACTTTTTCAAGTTCGAGACGTGGAAAGTAGAATGTACGTTACTGAATTCGCGCGGTAAGTTAAGTTTGTAAGCTACAGGGCTGATTCTGGCAAGAATCTTGAAAGGCCTTATGTACCTTGGATTCAGCTTTCCACGCTTTCCAAAGCGTATCAAGCCCTTCCAGGGTGAGACCTTCAATAGACCACGGTCACCCACCTGGAATTCCAACGGTTTCCTTCGTTTATCTGCGTAGCTTTTCTGTCGGTCTCTAGAGGCTTTCAATCGTTCACGAATCTGAACGATCTTCTATGTCGTTTCCCGAATGATCTCCGGACCCGTGAGAGTGCTTTCAGGAACTCGTCCTTTAGCTAACTGGGTATCACCCACCTCAGCCCAGCACAGAGGGGATCTGCACTTTCGGCCATAGAGGGCCTCGAATGGAGCAACCTTTATGCTCGTGTGATAACTGTTGTTGTAGGAAAATTCGACAAGGGGTAAATGAGTATCCCATGCCTTCCCAAAGTCGATCACACAGGCTCGCAACATATCTTCCAACGTTTGGATAGTCCTCTCACTTTGTCTGTCGGTTTGTGGATGGTAGGCTGTACTCATGTCCAGCCTAGTTCCTAGGGAACTTTGTAGCGACTGCCAGAATTCTTATCCATCCCTCTTAGGGTTTCACTCGCCACATTTTCAGGTTTCAAAGCGTCGAGCTGAGCCTCCTTAATTTGCGTGGACAAGTGTGAATGGATAGTCATAGTCAATGATTTGACTCTACGACCAGAGTATTCTTTCTGACTTAGGGCGTCGGCTACTACGTTGGCTTTACCCGGATGATAACGAATTTCACATTCGTAATCACTGAGTAGCTCGACCCACCGTCGTTGTCTCATGTTGAGCTCCTTCTGGTCGAATATATGTTGTAGGCTTTTTTGGTCTGTAAAGATAGTGCTTTTTGTAGCATACAGGTAGTGTCTCCAGATCTTCAGAGCAAATACAACTGCTCCTAGTTCAAGATCGTGTGTGGTGTAGTTGACCTCGTGTGTCTTTAGCTGTCTCGAGGCATAGGCGATGACCTTACATCGTTGCATCAGAACACATCCGAGTCCTTGATTTGACGCATCGCAATAGACAACGAAGTCTTCTATCCCTTCGGGGAGGGATAGTATTGATGCGGTGCACAGGGCTCGCTTGAGCGTTTGGAACGCTCTCTCTTGCTTCTCTTCCCAGTCAAAGGCAACGCCTTTCTGGGTCGGTGTTGTACGAGGTTTCGCAATGCGAGAGAAGTTCTGAATGAACCTGCGATAGTAGCCAGCGAGGCCTAGAAATTGACGAATTTCTGTAGGCGTCTTCGGTGCTGACCATCTCTCAATGGCTTTGATTTTGGAAGGGTCCACGTGTATTCCCTCCTTGCTAACCACGTGCCCTAAGAATTCGACTCTTCGGATCCAAAATTCGCATTTCGAGAACTTCGCATAGAGCTTCTCCGAACGCAGCGTTTCTAAGACTTGACAAAGATGTTGACTATGTTCATCCTTACTACGAGAGTAGATAAGTATGTCATCGATGAAGACGATGACGAACTGATCCAAGTAAGGACGACACACCCTATTCATTAAGTCCATGAATACTACGGGCGCGTTTGTTAATCCGAACGACATCACTACGAATTCGTAGTGCCCATAACGAGTTCGGAAGGCTGTCTTCGGAACATCCTCCCCTAGCACTCGTAGTTGGTGATATCCGGATCTTAAGTCGATTTTTGAAAAGAAATTCTCCCCTTGAAGTTGGTCAAATAAATCGTCAATACGAGGCAAAGGATAACGATTTTTGACGGTCAGTTTGTTGAGCTCCCTGTAGTCGATGCACATACGAAACGATCCGTCTTTCTTATTGACGAACAAGACTGGAGCTCCCCAGGGTGAGAAGCTTGGTCTTATAAAGCCCTTGTTGAGCAGTTCGTTAAGTTGACAGGACAGTTCTTGCATCTCTGCAGGTGCTAGACGATAAGGCAATTTGGCTATGGGGGTAGCCCCTGGAACTAAGTCGATTCTGAACTCGACTTGACGTTGCGGAGGTAATCCTGGGAGTTCTTCCGGAAAGATGTCAGGAAAGTCGCGTACTACTGGAATGTTCTGAATGTATTTCGTTTCTTGGCTCACATCGACCACATGAGCAAGGAATGCGCGACATTCCTTTCGCAAGAATTTCTGAGCTTGAACGCTCGAGATGATACGAAGGTTCGTGCCGGGTTTGTCGCCATATACTACTAGAGTTTCGTCAGACGGCAGGTTAAGGCGAACAGCCTTTTCATGACACATGATGTCGGCACGATGAAGACTCAACCAATCCATGCCGATAATGACGTCGAAACATTTAATTGAGACCGGCATGAGGTCGATCGAAAATGAATGGCTATCTAGAGTTAGGGTACACCCTATGAATATATTGCTAGTGCTCTCCGTCTTTCCATTAGGCATTTCTACAGCGAATGGTTCTTTAAGTGCTCGTGATTTTTGCTTAAGTAAATGAGCAAATTTTTGGTTCACGAAACTCCTCTCCGCTCCACTATCAAACAGTATGCATGCATAAGAGTTATCGAGGAGAAACGTACCCGTGACCACTGTGGGGTCGGCAATCGCTTCCTCGTGGCCTATGGCCAGAACTCTTCCCACTCCACCGGCATTCCCTGCCTTCGGGCAGTTCCTTTTGTAGTGGCCCACCTCGCCACAACCGTAGCAAGCTTGGCCCACACCAGCGCCGGGGACTTGGGTGATTGGCCTCGCCGGAGCTTTGCAGAAACGGGCAGTGTGCCCCTTTCTGTTGCAGTTCAAACACTGCATTTCCCGGCAGGCTCCTGCTTGGTGGAAGTTGCACTGGTTGCACTTGGGCAAACTTCCAGCGTACTGCTTTGTCGGAGCAGCAGCAATGGCAGGTGTTATCGCAGCATGTACTGCCACGATCTGCTGCTTTTTAGCAGCCTTCTTCTTCTTTTTGTCATCCCAGAACTTCCGCTTGGAATCAGCGGTTCTGGCGGGTTCTGAGATGGCTAGGGTTGTTGTTGCGGCCGGGGTACGAACCCCATGGTCTATAAGCCGCTGTGCCAATCGCTTGGCACTATCAAATGTAGTGGGGTTTAAAGCCAAATCATTTCCCTGGAATGGTGGCATCAGCGCCCATATATATATATTTCTATCTTCTTCCCCTCTGTATGAACCATGTTGGGACAGAGGGCCACCAGTTCACAGAACCTGGCGGTGTAAGAGACTATGTCGGAGCCCTTCATGGTTAGGCTCCACAGTTCCTCCTCTAGTTTTTGGATTTTGCCCCTCGGGCAGTACTCCTCAATCATGAGGTCTTTCAAAGTTTCCCAACCCATAGCATTAGCCACCACAAGAGATAGTGACTTGACATGGCTATTCCACCATGTCAGGGCTTTGTCTTCAAAGGTGCAAGCGGCGAACTTGACCTTGCTCCCCTCTGAACAGGAGCAGATTTCGAAAACCGATTCGGTTTTCTCGAACCACTGCGAGAGGGCAATGACCCCGCCAGTCCCTCTGAAGGACTTGGGCTTGCAGTTAGTGAAGTCCTTATAGGAGCACTCTCTCAAGTGCACAGGAGCTTCACCATGAGTAGATTGAACCGGAGTTCCTCCTCCAGTGGAACCAGACGAATGATATTGAGCCATGGCTGTAGCCACATCCGCAGCTACAGCAGTATTTAGAGTTGCCGTATCGATCTGAGGTGCAGGTGGTGTTGGTGCGGGAGGATCGCGTCTTGTTGATTTACGAGGAGGCATCTTTCAACTATAAGTTTACAAAGATGAAGATATTGATAAGAATTTAATAGAAAATTGATGAAAATGACTCATGGACTAACTCTCCATAGTCCAACAGCACAATTGAAGGATGATTTAGTACTAGCAGATGATAGTAATTGGATAATAATTTCCATGAGATTAGATATCTGTCAATAATACTAGAATTACAGATGTAATGAGTTCAGGAAAAATGACCTAGAAGTAGGTCTTACATCAACCAAGATGGGAAAATTTTGACAGACTACTACCTAAGCAAGACCTAACGGGTCTAAGATTTACAAAGATAGGAATTTAGACTAGAGTTTTTACACTAACTAGGTTATATCCAAAAGAGAAGTCGATGAGACTCTAACGGCGACGAGAACTACTAGAGTGAGTTTTTGACTCCGACAGAAGACGTTCTATGTCCCTCACGCGCCTATCAGATCTTGCTTGCTGAGCTCGAAGTTCCCTGACTTCAGCTTGGGTTTCAGCAAGTTCCCTCTACAGAACTGCATTGCGGACCTGAGTCCTTTCATGAGCAGACTCAAGCTGGCAAATGCGGACTGTGTTAATGCCAGCGTTGGCGTCAATCTCTATGACTCGGTCGATAGTCGCTCGACCTTGTTCCGTGTTCCGGGAAATCCTACGAACCATGATGGGTAGGACCCTGTCAGCTGAACCTCCCTCGGTGAGGTTGTAGAAGCTTCTGTCTCCATTGTAGGGAATGGGTTGACCCTGTTCCTGACTCCATCTATTCAAGTTTGTGGCCCACAGAGGTGTGGGTCCTTGAAATGCTGGACGAGGATTCAGGTTTGGATCCTGAGCAGCTGGGGGTAGGTTGTTGACTTCTGGCTCTGAGTCAGAATCCTCAAAAAAGCCTTCAGCTTCGTGATCATCCAATGGGATTGGGTGATCATCTTCTGGCTCTTCTCCCAGCCATCCTGCATTGCCGTTGTTGGGGTAGTACGGGGATATGGAATCCAGCCATGATATCTATGCGAGAAAAGAGATAAAGAAATAACTAAATAGACGCACTAATTAGATAATTATAAGATGATCTTTATCGGTTACTTCAACATTTGTGTAGTGCATACAAGTCATATGTAACCAAGACAGGATAGACCTTCGAATAAGTGACCCTAACTCTAAGCCCACAACCAAACAAGGAACAGGAAGTAAAGCAAAGATCACAGATTCTAAGTCTATGATATCCTAGATACATATAACCTTAGCGTATCCACTCAGCAACTATTGATATACTAATAAAGACCTTTAGTTCTCAGATAAGTAATTAAAGTAACACAAAATACTCCTATATTATTTTAAGTTTATGTTCTGTTCTACTGTTCTCATTGTAGTAGTGTTGGTAAGTTTTTAGACTTGTTGCAACCTCACAACCACACTTAGGCACATGCTAGTCAGCCCTCAGATAACATAGTTGATCAGGCTATATCTTCCTAGCTTTGACTATATGTCTCTAAGTCTACTTGTGTTGTCCAACAATCGTAATACTTTTGTTCTGTCCTAGTGACACTGATTTTAGTATGAATGCAGGTATGTATACTTGGTTAAATATTTTATTATTTAAAAGTATAAACTCTTTATCAGAGTATTTTAATCCCGATGTGTTTATATTTCGTATATCTTTTATGGGTTGATACACTCGTTTCACTATAAACAATGCTCTGATACCAATCTGTCACACCCCAAAACCGGAACGGCGGAAACGTTCGGGGGTGGAGGACGTCATGTTCAGTATCACAACAATGCAAAGTAGTAAACAAGCAACAACATCATCCATTGCATTAATAATATAATTTCATACAAGTGTGTTCTGTCAAGTTATATAGACACCAAAAATATACATCAAAATAAAAGATGAGTCTTGAATGAGCTCCATCTTCTCAAAACCTTGCACCGGTACCTGTCTACTGGTGACCTGAGAATACAAGTTATTTTGAAAGAGTTTATCAGCTTTAAAGTTGGTGAGATCATAAGTATATTAATGTCTGTATTTGCATGAAAGTGTTTCTAAGCCTCTAATTGTATAAGTTTGTAAAAGTTTGTAATTGTTTGAACTCCCCTAGAAAACCCTATGTTTCCTACTAAAAGTAGCCTTCTACCAAGGCATCTAGTATCGGTGTGTGTGTCTCTTGTAAGAGTGTGTATTTTCCCAAATCCGACTATCATTAACCAAAAATATAGTTTTTACATTATTGTTTATTGTGTGAAGATCACAAAGTAAATGTAATGGGAAAATGAAATAGTGTTGTAGTGTTGTATTAAGTAACTACTGCTGTACTAACTACCTTAAACCAATTGTTATTTAAAGTACCATGTGATCGGCATGTATCCTGCTACCAACTAATAGAAAAACAATGATGTAAGACGTCGTAAGAAATGACGTTTGGCACCCGTAGACTTGCAAGTCCCACTATAGCGAGCAGCAAGGTGTAGGATAGTAAATCCAGTATAGATCTATACACAAACTCATACGCTCCCCACTTAAGGAGACTGTGGATACAAAACGGTCATGACAGGTAGTGTCATGCCCCGTTACGTGGCTCACATAAATGTAATAATGTTCTAGTATATGTATGTGCTAGCTGTATTGTGTATTCTCTCCCTGTCTAGCATGTATTGTTTGTTTCTCATCATAGTATTCTATTGTTTGTTTTTCATCATACTATCTATTGTTTGTTTCTCATCATAGTATCTATTGTTTGTTTCTCATCATAGTATCTATTGTTTGTTTGTTATTGACTCATGTATGAACTGACTCATTGTATGTTTCCCTGTTCTAGTAATAGTATTAGTATCTCCCTAAACTATACCTATTATAGTTTACTAGTAATGTTGTTTGAATGTATGGACATGTTTGTATACCTTTGCTACCCAAAGGTATTGAACTGAATGAAGTAACCTTTTATATCTATACACATATACATGATATATAACTAGGATTCAAACGACCTTCGGACAAATAACCTGAATACCCTAAGTCCACAACCAAACAAGGAACAGGAAGTAAGGTGAGCTATCAGTCCTAAGTCCTTTCAATCCTACTTATATAACTATATCTACATAGATACACAAAATATAAGTTAAAAGAGTTTAATAAAAGTATTTGATATGAAAAAGAGTTTATAAAACAGTTTGAAGTAAAACAGTTTGGTAACACAGTTTGAAAGTAAGAAATCCACTTGTTTGGTAGTTATTAATCACATGTGATTGATATAATAATTATAATTGTTCAACTTGTATCCCCCACCCCATAAAAGCATTTAAAAACATTTAAAAGGTTAATTAAGGGGTATGAACTCACCTGTATTGAGTGGTTTGGATGAACGGATTGATAGAGGATGCTAAGTGTCAAGTGAAGACTTGAACACACACAAGGATCCTAGTTAACATATAATAACACATATATGTATCCAATTAGTCATTAAACAACTAATTAACCAAGTTAAGACATCCTAAGACATGTAAAACACCTTATTTAAGTGTTATAAGTACAAAGGATTGCATCTAAGGGTTGTAGGACATTGCTATTGAGTTTGGGGTCCAAGGGTAAACTCTTTTGGAGTTTACGGTTTTGGGACCAACTCACATTGAGTTTACGGTCGTAAACCCATGAGTTTACGGCCGTAAACTCATGGTACTTTGACCATTTTGTGTTTTGAAGCTTTAAAGATCATAAGAAGCATTCCTACTTCATGTTTAAGCCTTAGGAAGAGATTAGGGCACCATTTCACTCCTTTGTGGAGTTTACGGTCCTTGGACCACTTCTCCTTGTGTTTACGGCCGTAAACCCTAAGGGTTTATGGTCTTTTCGATGTTTAAGGTCCTAAGCACTTTAAGGATGGTATCTAGACTAGTTTCCAAGGCTTGGTAAAGGACTAGAGCACACTTTGGCCCCTTTATTAGGGTTTACTGTCCAAGAACATCTTGGACCGTAAGAACCTTTAATCTTGTGTTTCCTTATGTTTTCTAGATATTTAGGAAGTGTAACAAGTCTTATAACACACTAGAGTAAGAGTACTTACTATGTAGAAGCTTGAAAAGGTGCTAAAAGTCCAAGAACACTAGTGTATGTTCTTGGTGTTCTTGGTGAAACTTGAAGATCTACACATTTGGAACGATTTCACGGATGGAATCATGTAAGATCAATAGATTAAGTAAGATATCAACTTATTAGGGCTAGAAACACTTACAAAGTTGAAGATCAAGAAGGAAGATCGGATGATACTTGAGAGGATTTGAGTTTTGGATCTTGAAAAGTGAAAAAGTGATTAAAATGGCTAAGTGCCATATTTATACCCTTGGGGTTTACGGCCGTAAACACCTTGTTTAGGCCGTAAACTCCAAACTCTTGGAGTTTTGGGACATTATTGCTACACAATAAACCCTAGGGCATCCTCTTTCCTGTTATCTTCTGAAGTACTAGGCTTTAGGACACTCAAACTGACTCTACACAGCTCAAAAGTTAGCAGAAACTGTTCTGTCTTCTATTGAAGTGCATGGTTGTACAAAATAGAAATTTCGGGTTGTCACATGAACACCTCTCACATCGCAGTTTCTATTCCTAGCAGCGAGATCGTATATCTTATCTTCCGACCATGAATCCTCCTGGACGCTAACCACTACAACTCCTAACTACTAAGATCCTCAATCATACTACGAATCATGCGGAAAAAGGCAGACAGGTTTGCAATACCACACAAATAATAAGATAACAAGATGGAAACATACCCGCAACTGCATCTGGCTCCGCCCTGGCCTCCTCTGCTATAAGCTGGAAAACGCCTCCCTGAACCCTCGGAGGCTCCGCTCCACCCTGACCCCCTCCCGTAATCCTCAAATTGGCCGGTGCTGGAGCCTGCACCGGTCTTGCAACAAGTTGTGGACAGTTGACCCTCAAGTGTCCAACCTGATGCCAATGATAACAAATCATCATATCCTGCACCGGGGCCGACTGACAGCAATCCCTCGCATAATTCCCCTCTCTCCCGCACTTGCGACACGCACCACCGGATCGGCAAAATCCGGCATGACCCTTCCCACACTTCTCACAAGTGTGGCTGCTCCGACCTCCAACCCTAGAGTCAACGGTTTTGGACCGTTTCGGCACTGGCTGCGACTGCACCGGGGCCTGCCTCCGCTCTCGCAACTGCAACTCAATCTCCAACTCGCGCCGCCTGGCGGCCTCCTGCAACTCCAACAAGGTATCACATCTCTGTGTGGACACAAACTGCCGGATATCCCTCTTGAGCATACTCAGATATCGGGACATCTGAGCCTGCTCCGAAGCAAACTCCAGGCAAAACATTGCCCTCTCAGTAAACATTCTGCTGATCTCTGTCACCGACTCTGAATCCTGCTTCAGCTCCAGGAACTCCTGAGCCAACCTCTCTCTCTCAACCTGCGGAACATAACGAGTACTGAACATCTCCCGGAACTGATCCCAAGTAACCGCAGCCCGCTGCGCATCAGAATAAGATCCCGTAGTCAACCTCCACCAATCCTTCGCCCCGAGCCTCAAAAGGTTCAGAGCACACCTCACCCTCTGATCCGCAGGGCATGAACACGTGAAGAAACAACCCTCCACGTCTGACAACCATCTCATAGCAATGATAGGATCTTGAACTCCATACTGAAAACCTCGACCGGTTCCTCCCCCTGCCACTGCTACAGCCGTTGTAGCTGTCGCGGCAGCCGTCTCCGCAAGAGTTGCATAGCGCTCATCAAAGTACTCAACCATGGCGGTCTTGATCGACCCAAACATCTCTAGCAACTCAGCCCTGAACATGGCAGCAACCTCATCATGCAGGATCTCGCGAATCCTGGCATCCAACTCATCCGTACTCATCTGACCAATGACCTCGGGTGGTACTGGTCCATCCTGACCACCCTCTCCTGATCCCGATCCCAAACCGGATCCTGCCCCAAAACGTCTCGTAATCGCCATACTGCAATATACCAACAAAACCCCTTGACACATCACATATCCGCCCAGGGAACTATCTCATAACTAATACCCTAGAGAGTTGTGACTTCCTTGATACGTGTATGGGTCATGTGCTTTCAGTAGTACGGGCCCATACTACCTTCCACACCTACCCATATTTGTCTCAAGTATCACCACAACACTCTGACCATATATACACACACACGCTCAATCCTCACTCCTAGAGGAAAGCTGAAAATCTCATATAAGGAAAACCCTAGGCTAGTAGGCATCACATAATCAGGCAATTCTATCATGCAATTCTTGAAATTCCCTAGCCTAGTACTAGCATGCTGTTCTAACATATCACATAATCAAATAACTTGTATGGTATTTTGGGGTCTACTTACTGGCTCTGGTTCATCGTACCCTCTGCATCCTCCTTTACTTATTTCGAAAACCTTTTGAAAACCATTTTGAAAATCCCTCCTTGATTTGAGACTGGATTCACACGAATGTTCCTCCAATTCACTCAAACCAAGGCTCTGATACCAACTTGTAACACTCATAAAAATTGCACCAATTTAAAACATTTTAATTCATTCAAAAGCCATTAAGTTATTACAACTTGTTTTCAAAAGAGTTTAAACATCAGAGTATCCCCAGAACCATATCACAAAATCATGAAGTATGAGGAGCGGTACGATCACGCCTTCACCTTGCCACGATCTCCTAAAGTACCTGAAACCAAAACACTACAACTGTAAGCCTGAAAGCTTAGTGAGTTACTCCCAAAATACCAATCACATATATCCATACTCATGTCATATCACAATACAAAACAACCATGAATATCGAGTCTATAGCGTGACTGGTCCGCCCGCACCGGGCCTTCAGTTTACCTGGTCCACTCTCTGAGTCTAACCATGTATATCGAGTCTACAGTGTGATTGGTCCGCCCACACCGGGCCTTCAATCCACCTAGTCCACTCTCTGAGTCTACAGTATGACTGGTCCGCCCGCACCGGGCCTTCAGCCGGCCTGGTCCACTCTCCGAGCCTCGGCACGTCTGGAATGCCCTCTTGGGGCCTTCAGCCTATCCGGACCGCTCGCTGGGCCTTCGGTCTATCCGGTCTGCCCTGGGTATGTTGGCCTACAGCACAAAGCAGGACCCGCCTCAACCCAACCCTAGTTAAACAACCATGTGCACATAAAACAATTAATCACATAACAATCCTCAGCCAAACAAACGAATCTATCAGATCATACAGCATAACAACATCCTAACCAGGATACCGACCTAACCGGTCACTAACATAACATTACCCTACATACCAGGGTACCGACCTTAACCAGGTCACTAACGTAACACCATCCTAAAACCAGGATACAAATCTAGCAACTCAAAAACATATCAAACAATTACCCGGATTCCCATCCGGTAAAAGGGTCGGCCTTGGTGCCTTAGACCCTGTTGATATAGTGAGGATAACTCACCTTGCAACTGCCGAACCGAATCACGAAAGCACAAACCCGAAGCATTGCCTCCAACTTCAACACCTATCATCATCAATGATCCAAAGTCATAAATATCTGAAAATTACCATAATACTTCTGAAGGTCAAACTGGTCAAAGTCCACCTTCCTGATTGACCCTACTCGCCGAGTCAACCCATTGACTCGCCGAGTTCCTAAACTCAGGAAACTCTCATAACACGACTCAACTCGCCGAGTCACCCCATAACTCGTCGAGTTCCACAATCTCCGAGTCCTAACCTGACCAACTCACTGAGTCACCACTCAACTCACTGCTCTGAGTCTAACCAGAAGAGGTTGGGGGTTCTGTGTCGTGACTCGCCGAGTCCAAGAACAGACTCGCCGAGTCCACGACAACCTTCATCAGACTCGCCAAGTTGTTCTTCCAACTTGTCGAGTCCAAGCTCATCATCATATGACTCGCCAAGTCACCCATGCGACTCGCCGAGTCACTACACGACTCAATGCCTGAAACACTGGCCCAACTCGCCAAGTCATCTCCCAGACTCGCCGAGTTCATACGTGCATTCCCATATTCGAGAGATAAAGAGCTACTCCTTTGCTCCAAACAATAGATCTGGGTCCCTAGAGTGCATTAGCAACATAAAGTTGCTACCTTTACATGTTTCATGTCCCATAATTCCAAAAAACAAGCTAGAAAGGAACTTAACTCATGGGGAATGGCTTTTTCATAGCAACTAAAAGGGCTTTCTGCATGTTTGATCCAAATAGAACTCAGATCTGGAGTTTCAACTCCAGATCTAACTCATGCACCAATATCTCATCATATTATCTCCAAACAAACCCTAAACTCCATGAAAGAGGGATCTAGAAAGGAGAAGGCCAAGGATAACGATCCATTATCTCCAAAACGACCTCCCACTGAAGAATAAACCGAATCTCCACAAATCTCCTTGATCCAAGCTCCTTGATCTTCAAGATCTCATCGAGTCCAGCCGCCGACTCGGCGAGTCAGGCCACTTAATCACGTGCTCGGCACTCGCTTCGACTCGACGAGTCAAGAGACCTACTCGTCGAGTCCCTTCCTTAATTTTCACATAACACCCTTCAACTTCTTGCTTCTGAACTTGGGATGTTACTGAGATTACCAGATTTTTTCCGGACAGTCGTGGTTTGTTGACCGGTTGTGGTCGGGTTTGGGTTCATGTGTCCGGTGGAGTCAGACAAACTCTATTGGAGGAGGCTCATAAGTGTCATTTTTCTATCCACCCATGGGCCACCAAGATGTATCGGGATCTGAGGTTGAGTTATTGGTGGCCATGCATGAAGAGAGAGATCGCTTGGTATGTTGAGTGGTGCTTGACCTGGAGGATGGTCGAGACCGAGCATCAGAGACTACATGGCAAGCTGAAGCCTCTGGAGGTTCCCATGTGAAAATGGGAGCAGAATTCGATGGATTTTATCACCAAGTTGCCGAAGACGGAAAGGGGTTTCCATACTATTTGGGTCATTGTGGATCGATTGACCAAGAGTGCCCATTTTCTGGCAATTCGGGAGAGCTCGTCGGCCGAGAAGTTAGCCGATGTGTATATTCGCTAGGTCGTTGCTCGCCATGGGATTCTGGTCTCCTTTGTTTCAGAATGTGATGTTCAGTTCACCTCCCAGTTTTGGTAGAAGTTCCATGAGGAACTCGGTCGATAGTCGCTCGACCTTGTTCCGTGTTCCGGGAAATCCTACGAACCATGATGGGTAGGACCCTGTCAGCTGAACCTCCCTCGGTGAGGTTGTAGAAGCTTCTGTCTCCATTGTAAGGAATGGGTTGACCCTGTTCCTGACTCCATCTATTCAAGTTTGTGGCCCACAGAGGTGTGGGTCCTTGAAATGCTGGACGAGGATTCAGGTTTGGGTCCTGAGCAGCTGGGGGTAGGTTGTTGACTTCTGGCTCTGAGTCAGAATCCTCAGAAAAGCCTTCAGCTTCGTGATCATCCAATGGGATTGGGTGATCATCTTCTGGCTCTTCTCCCAGCCATCCTGCATTGCCGTTGTTGGGGTAGTACGGGGATATGGAATCCATCCATGATATCTATGCGAGAAAAGAGATAAAGAAATAACTAAATAGACGCACTAATTAGATAATTATAAGATGATCTTTATCAGTTACTTCAACATTTGTGTAGTGCATACAAGTCATATGTAACCAAGACAGGATAGACCTTCGAATAAGTGACCCTAACTCTAAGCCCACAACCAAACAAGGAACAGGAAGTAAAGCAAAGATCACAGATTCTAAGTCTATGATATCCTAGATACATATAACCTTAGCGTATCCACTCAGCAACTATTGATATACTAATAAAGACCTTTAGTTCTCAGATAAGTAATTAAAGTAACACAAAATACTCCTATATTATTTTAAGTTTATGTTCTGTTCTACTGTTCTCATTGTAGTAGTGTTGGTAAGTTTTTAGACTTGTTGCAACCTCACAACCATACTTAGGCACATGCTAGTCAGCCCTCGGATAACATAGTTGATCAGGCTATATCTTCCTAGCTTTGACTATATGTCTCTAAGTCTACTTGTGTTGTCCAACAATCGTAATACTTTTGTTCTGTCCTAGTGACACTGATTTTAGTATGAATGCAGGTATGTATACTTGGTTAAATATTTTATTATTTAAAAGTATAAACTCTTTATCAGAGTATTTTAATCCCGATGTGTTTATAGTTCGTATATCTTTTATGGGTTGATACACTCGTTTCACTATAAACAATGCTCTGATACCAATCTGTACCCCAAAACCGGAACGGCGGAAACGTTCGGGGGTGGAGGACGTCATGTTCAGTATCACAACAATGCAAAGTAGTAAACAAGCAACAACATCATCCATTGCATTAATAATATAATTTCATACAAGTGTGTTCTGTCAAGTTATATAGACACCAAAAATATACATCAAAATAAAAGATGAGTCTTGAATGAGCTCCATCTTCTCAAAACCTTGCACCGGTACCTGTCTACTGGTGACCTGAGAATACAAGTTATTTTGAAAGAGTTTATCAGCTTTAAAGTTGGTGAGATCATAAGTATATTAATGTCTGTATTTGCATGAAAGTGTTTGTAAGCCTCTAATTGTATAAGTTTGTAAAAGTTTGTAATTGTTTGAACTCCCCTAGAAAACCCTATGTTTCCTACTAAAAGTAGCCTTCTACCAAGGCATCTAGTATCGGTGTGTGTGTGTCTTGTAAGAGTGTGTATTTTCCCAAATCCGACTATCATTAACCAAAAATATAGTTTTTACATTATTGTTTATTGTGTGAAGATCACAAAGTAAATGTAATAGGAAAATGAAATAGTGTTGTAGTGTTGTATTAAGTAACTACTGCTGTACTAACTACCTTAAACCAATTGTTATTTAAATTACCATGTGATCGGCATGTATCCTGCTACCAACTAATAGAAAAACAACGATGTAAGACGTCGTAAGAAATGACGTTTGGCACCCGTAGACTTGCAAGTCCCACTATAGCGAGCAGCAAGGTGTAGGATAGTAAATCCAGTATAGATCTATACACAAACTCATACGCTCCCCACTTAAGGAGATTCTGGATACAAAACGGTCATGACAGGTAGTGTCATTCCCCGTTACGTGGCTCACATAAATGTAATAATGTTCTAGTATATGTATGTGCTAGCTGTATTGTGTATTCTCTCCCTGTCTAGCATGTATTGTTTGTTTCTCATCATAGTATTCTATTGTTTGTTTTTCATCATAGTATCTATTGTTTGTTTCTCATCATAGTATCTGTTGTTTGTTTCTCATCATAGTATCTATTGTTTGTTTGTTATTGACTCATGTATGAACTGACTCATTGTATGTTTCCCTGTTCTAGTAATAGTATTAGTATCTCCCTAAACTATACCTATTATAGTTTACTAGTAATGTTGTTTGAATGTATGGACATGTTTGTATACCTTTGCTACCCAAAGGTATTGAACTGAATGAAGTAACCTTTTATATCTATACACATATACATGATATATAACTAGGATTCAAACGACCTTCGGACAAATAACCTGAATACCCTAAGTCCACAACCAAACAAGGAACAGGAAGTAAGGTGAGCTATCAGTCCTAAGTCCTTTCAATCCTACTTATATAACTATATCTACATAGATACACAAAATATAAGTTAAAAGAGTTTAATAAAAGTATTTGATATGAAAAAGAGTTTATAAAACAGTTTGAAGTAAAACAGTTTGGTAACACAGTTTGAAAGTAAGAAATCCACTTGTTTGGTAGTTATTAATCACATGTGATTCATATAATAATTATAATTGTTCAACTTGTATCCCCCCCCCCATAAAAGCATTTAAAAACATTTAAAAGGTTAATTAAGGGGTATGAACTCACCTGTATTGAGTGGTTTGGATGAACGGATTGATAGAGGATGCTAAGTGTCATGAGGAACTCGGCACGAGGCTGCACTTCCGTACAACTTATCATCCGCAGACCGATGGCCAGAGTGAGCGGACCATTCAGACTCTCGAGGATATGTTGCGAGCATGCATTATTGATGTTGGTGGGAGCTGGTACTCCTACCTACCTCTTGCGGAGCTTTCCTACAACAACAGTTTCCACTCCACCATTGGTACTCGGATATGGGCGGAGATGTCGCACCCCAGTCTGTTAGGGCGAGGTTGGCCACAGGGTCATGGTTCGGACCGAGATGGTTCCACAGACTACATAGATGATTCAAGATATTAGGAAGAGATTATAGACTGCTCAGAGTCAGCAGAAAACCTATGTCCACCGGCACCGATCAGATTTGGAGTTTCAGGTCGGTGACATGGTGTTGCTGAAGGTCTCATATTAGAAAGGTGTGATTCACTTCAGTAAGAGGGGAAAATCGGGTCCACGATATATCGGATCATTCCGGATTATAGCCAGGGTTGGCAAGGTTGCTTACAGATTAGACCTCCCTGAGGAGCTCAGTCGAGTCCATCGCACTTTCCATGTTTCGCAGCCGAGGAAGTGCGTATTGGATGAGGATGCGGTTGTGTCACTAGATGTCATTCAATTGGATGAGCGCCTGAACTATGTTCAGAGGCCCATAGCTATTTTGGAGAGAAATTTGAAGGGTTTGAGGAGCAAGGAAGTACCTTTGGTGAAAGTACGATGGCAGGATCGGAGGGGCTCCAAGTGGACCTGGGAGCCAGAGGCCGAGATGCGGGAGCATTACCCTGATCTGTTTGCTGCAGCAGACTTCGAGGACGAAGTCTAGATCAAGTGGGGGATAGTTGTAACTGTTAGATTAGCATCTAAGCCCATAACTATAATCGGTATATACTTGACCCGACCCGACATGGTCCATTTGGGTTGCATGGCATCGAGACATTTGGATAGACCTTTTGTGAGAAGAGGATATTTGTGACATATTAATATATTATAAGTTCTAATATATTAATATGAAATCATATTATTTAATTAGTATTGATCAATAATTAATTTTGGAATTAATTTAGTAATCAAAAGAGACTAATTAAGTTTATGGGGATTGATTGTGTAAATCATTCATTCTTATATATGTGGGCTTATGATCCATGATTCCTTATGTTGGGTTTAACCCATGTGGTGACCCATGGATACTCCATGGAGGTTAAAACCCATGGAGCATAAGGAATGGGTAAAGTCATGGGTTACATGGTGTAACCCTAATGTGCACACTATATAAAGACCCCATTGATTGGTGAAATCGGCACTAGTGCATACACAAGAGGGCAAGCCGATTTCTTGAGTGAAGTGTCTCTTCTCATGGTTATTCCAAGTTGTTTTGATGTTGTGTGAACCATTTGAGGTGTCATACTTGGGGCACTAGGCTCTTGAGCTCCATGGAATCAAGCTACAACAAAGAGGTATGTAATTCTAATAGATTGTATATTACATGTACTTTATATTATGCTAGTTAGAACAATACCTTGTAAAAATTGATATTTGCATGTATAATAGAGAAAACATAGATCCAAGGTATTTAGGGTTGCATGTACACCATAGGAGTGTTAGAATGCTCAAAACCCATCAGTAACATCCCAGACTTTCAGGTATTTTCAAATCCTCCCTTAATTATTATCTTTGTCATTTTCAGTCCTTGGGAATAGAAAGTTGTAGCCATGAGATGCCCTAATGGCTCTTTTCGTAATTCGGGTAAGGAGGAGTACGCTAAGCGTACATAAGGGTACGCTAAGCATACTAAGGGGCGACCTAGTATGCTGGGCGTACTCACATCATATGAAAACCCTAATATTTAGGGTTTGGGTGGTATATATATATATATATATATATATATATATATATATATATATATATATATATATATATATATATATATATATATGTCCTTATAGCTCATTTCTCCCAACATTTTCAACCTCCATATCTTTGAGAGGTTTCCCAAAACTCTAGCCTTGTGTGTGTGAGTTTGAGTGTGTGTGAGGGTCATTTGTGTTGAGAAGAAGAAGAAGAAGAACAAGAAGAAGAAGAAGAGATTCCTTGAAGAGCTTTGGTGTGGATTCATGCTTTGGATCTGTGATCTTCATCCCTTGGGGAAGCTCTAGAAGGTAAAAAGCCTTTACCTTTACTTGTATTTTCCCTTAGATCTTGCATGGAAGTTTTATGTGTAAATAAGTCCTTTTTCTTGGTCTTGATGAGTTGAGCTACTCTAAGACCAAAGGATCCGTCCTTTCAGAAGATTTAGGGTCTTTTATATCATAAAAATGATATATTGTCCCATCTAGTGGTTGTATAAATGTTATCATGGTCTTAAATGGTTAAGACAAGAAAGGGTTTTGAGTCTAGGGATTTATGGGTATGCATAACCATAAAGTTGGAAACTTTATGGTTGGGGACATCTTTTTAAGTGTAGATCTAACTTGGGACGTCTGGACGTAATGTATTAAGGACTTAATGATGTTTTGCATGGCCACAACGTATGTTGGATGTACCAAGGTGTACGCCGGGCATAGGTGATCTGCGTCACGTTTTCTGGTTAAAACAAGTACGCTGAGCGTAGAGCTGAGTACGCCCTACGTACTTAGCTTGTTAGGCTTAGCTGTTTTTGGCTTCGAGTATTGGGCCATATGTTGGGCTTTGATGCTTAGGCCCTATTTGATCATCTAGAAAAGTGAATTTTTGGACTAATTAGAGAATCAGATCTATGGTTAGGCCCAATAAGGGGTTTGGGCCCAATTTGGAAAATTGGGCCAATCATGAGCTTTTAAGTGTTTGGGCCTTTTGGATCTAAGATTTGTACTAGGGCCTTAGTGATGGGTTTTGAGCAATTCTAACACTCCTAAGTGTACATGAAACCCTAGAAAACCTTGGATCTATGTTTGTCTAAAATACATGCAAAATACTTTTTCCAAGGTTCATAAGCCTATCTAGCATACATGGGGAACTTTAATCATAAAAGATGGCTAGAATTACATACCTTGTAGTTGTTATGATTCCTTGAAAACCTTGAGAGCCTAGCACCCCAAGTGTGATTCCTCAAATGTTTCACACAACACCAAATGCTTTGGAATGACTTTGAGAATGTATAACACTTTTAAAAATCGGCTTGCCCTCTCTTGTTCTTAGTGTGTAGCCGATTTTGGTGAGCAACATGTTGTTTATATAGTGTGTCACATCTAGGGTTACACCATGTAAACCCTAATGTGACATGACTCTTCATTTTCATGACCCATGGGTTTGTAACTCCCATGGAGCCTCCATGGAGCATCCAATGGGTTTTAACCCAACTTGATAATCCATGTAGCCTTTTAGCCCACTATACAAGTTATGGATGATTTACATAATCAACCCATATATTTAATTAGTCTCCTTTTTTGTCACTTAATTAATTCTAGATTAATTATTGATTAATACTAATTAAATAATATTATTAATATATTAGAACTTATAATATATTAATAAACCACAAGTGTTATTTCTCTCATTTAGTTTATCCAATTGCATGATGCCATGAAACCCAAATGGACCATGCCGCGTCGGGTCAAGTACATACCAGAAATAGTTATGGACTTAGACACCTTATCCAACAGTCTCCCACTTGGATAAGTCTAATAACTATAATTGCAAGTATGACTTTAGGAACCAATCACCAATCAGCAATCTTACTTTTGTCCAGCAGTTTGTTTCCCGATTTCCGATTTGTTTGACATAGAACTTAATTGAACACATCAACTTAGTTCTGACCGGGCCCGGTACATGGGTCAAAACAAAATCATCGAGGGGCCCAGATATCGCTTCTAATCCCAGAAGGAACAGATAAACTTCGACTCATATGCTTGTTCTACTACTTGTTAAATCACACACAATGGCACGTTTTATAACATCGAGTTACCAATGCGTTTTCGTACGATCAATGCATAACCAACTCATAGTCCACAAGTCATATCTCTAGGTTTGAAGACTTATATGATATTACCGTCTCACGATCACTCGAGATAAATTCCATGAAGTGATACCAGTGAGCGTGGGTTGAATCCAATACTCAGAACTTATGAGCACTCATGAGTGTTGAGGCTATGTCCAACATCTTAGACCTCTACAACCAACTCATGACAGTCTTAACTCATATCTACTTCCAACATATGACTGACTGTGGATAATTTGAATAATATGTAAAACACAACATAAATATTCTGGAAGTCAAAACATGCAAAAGAAATAATAGTAAACGATTGACAAAAGATAGCAACACTTTACTCATAAATAAACACAACTTTTATTCATCATAAAATGTCAATTACACTTTACAAATATCGAAAAATTATCTAACTACTAAAAATATGCTCCTTGCATGCTGGAGATGCTTAACCCTACCCAGTCCCTTCGTGAAGGGATCTACCGGGTTCTCATCTGATGATACCCTCTTTGCCACGAAGAGTCCTTCTTCTATACGATGTCTGATGAAATGGTATTTTCTGTCAATGTGTCAGGATCTCCCGTGATCCCCTGGTTCCTTTTCTAAGGCAACAACACTTTCACTATCACAGAAAATCTCTATGGGATCTTTTATAGCTGGTACAACTCCAAGGTCTCCAATGAAGTTCTTCAGCCATATCGCCTCCTTTGCTGCCTCGCTTGCCGCTGTATACTCTGATTCGAAAGTTGAATCAGCCACTGTCTCCTGCTTGGAACTTTTCCAAGAAATTGCTCCTCCATTTAAGGTAAAGACCCAGCCCAACTGAGAGCGGAAATTATCCCTATTAGTCTGGAAGCTAGCATCACTATACCCTACAACTCTCAAGTCATCACTCCCACCAAGCGTAAGGACCCAGTCCTTAGTCCTTCGCAGGTACTTGAGAATGTTCTTTACCGCAGTCCAGTGAGCCTTACCAGGGTTCCCCTGATACCTGCTAACCATGCTCAAAGCAAAGGCTACATCAGGACGAGTGCAGGTCATAGCATACATGTTCGAGCCTACTGCAGAAGCATAAGGTACTCGACTCATTTCTGCTATCTCAACCTCGGTACTCGGGCTCTGAGTCTTACTCAATCTAACGTTACTCTAGATGGGTAACTCTCCTTTCTTGGAATCTTGCATGTTGAACCTCTTCAACACCTTATCCAAGTATGGGCTTTAACTAAGTCCAATTAGTCTTTTACTCCGGTCTCTCATAATCCTTATCCCTAGAATATAGGCAGCTTCTCCTAGGTCTTTCATAGCGAAACACTTCCTAAGCCAGGACTTCACTTCCTGGAAGGTTGGGATGTCATTTCCTATGAGTAGTATGTCATCCACATACAATACCAAAAAGCTACCTATACTCCCACTAGCCTTGACATATATACAAGATTCATCTTCACTCCTCGAAAAGCCAAACTCTTTGACTTTCTCATCAAAGCAAAGATTCCATCTGCGAGGTGCTTGCTTTAATCCATAAATGGATTTCTCAAGCTTACACACTCTATTAGGGTATTCTGTACTGACAAAACCCTCTGGCTGACACATGTAAACATCCTCAGCCAACTTTCCATTAAGGAAAGCAGTTTTGACATCCATTTGCCATATTTCATAGTCATGAAATGCAGCAATGGCTAACAATACCCTAATAGACTTAATCTTGGCTACTAGTGAAAAGGTCTCATCATAACCAACTCCTGGAGTTTGAGAAAAGCCCTTTGCAACCAGTCGCGCCTTATAAGTGTGTATATTACCATCCATGTCGGTGTTCTTCTTGAAGATCCACTTGCACCCAACTGTTTTACGACCTGGTACATTGTCAACCAAGTTCCAAACTTGATTGTCATACATGGACTGTATCTCGTTGTCCATTGCCTCTTTCCATTTGGCAGACTCGGGGCCTGCCATGGCTTCCGCATAGCTGTTAGGTTCATCCAGACTTACCAGTGTCACATCACTGATAAGTGTCTCACCTTCCGCAGTAATATGGAAACCATAGTAGTGCTCAGGTGCATTCCTAACTCTCGTGGAACGCCTTAGAGGTACAGACTCGTCAATTGGATCAACATGAGTTTCCTCCTCAAGTTGACTGCTAGGGTTTGAGGTTCCTTCACCACTTGACTCCTGAATTTCTTCAAGGTCAATTTGCCTCCCATTGTTTCCTTGGCTTATGAACTCTCTCTCTCGAAAGACACCCCTCCTTGCTACAAAGACCACATTCTCACTAGGTCTGTAGAAGAGGTAACCAAAGGATTTCTGTGGGTAGCCGATCAAAATACACCTCTCACTTCGAGGTTCGAGCTTGTCGTGAGTCTCGCGTCTCACAAAAGCCTCGCAACCCCAAATCTTGATGTGGCCTAGACTAGGAACTTTTCCAATGCACATCTCATGAGGTGTTTTGGCAACCTTCTTTGTAGGGACCAGATTAAGGATATGGGCGGCAGTCTCTAAGGCATACCCCCAGAATGAGATTGGTCTCGACTCATCATGGAACGAACCATGTCCAACAAGGTTCGATTACGCCTCTCAGCTACACCATTCAACTGTGGTGTCCTGGGAGGTGTCAATTATGAGACAACGCCACATTCCCTAAGATAGTCGAGGAACTCTGTACTAAGATACTCACCACCACGATCGGATCGAAGCATCTTAATGTTCCTGCCCAATTGATTCTCGACATCCTGTTTAAACTCTTTAAACCTTTCGAAAGTCTCTGACTTATGCTTGAGTAGGTAGACATATCCATATCTACTATAATCATCTGTAAAAGTCACATAATAACGATTAGCATCCCTTGTGGCAGTTTTGAAGGAGCCACACACATCCGTGTGCACTAGATCCAACAAACTTTCACCCCTAGCACAAGAACCTGTGAAGGGTGACTTTGTCATTTTTCCAAGTAAGCATGATTCACAACTGTCATCTGACCTCAGGTCAAATGACTCCAAGACTCTAGCCTTTTGGAGTTGGCCTATGCGTTTCTTGCTTACATGTCCAAGACGACAATGCCATAATGATGCTTTATCCAAGTTATTATCATTAGTAGAATCAATACACAGCACATTATTTCCTAAATTATCTACAACAGACACAGCTTCATACACACCATCACAAGGTAACGCTTTAAAATAAAACACATTATTAAAGAAAGCATTTATTCCACCAACTTCATTATCAAAAGGAAATGTAAAACCTTGTTTGTACAAAGCATGAAAGGAAAAATAACATTTCTTGCCATTTTAGGCGAATAACAATTATTCAAATCTAAAGTAAACCCACTACTTAGCAACAATGTATAAACTCCAATCTTGGTGACAGGTGAAACTTTCCTATTCCCCATGATCAAGTTTATCTTTCCATGCTCCACATTCTCACTTCTTCTTAGTCCTTGCAAATCAGAACAAATATGAATACCACAACCAGTATCAAGGACCCAAGAGTTAGAATAGAGTGAGTTATTAGATAATATAGTGTAAATACCCGCATGGTTGGGTTTCACTTTCCCATCCTTCAAATCTTGCTGGAACTTTGGGCAGTTCCGCTTCCAGTATGCCTTTTCATAGCAATAGAAGCATTCAGCCTCTTTTGGGTCAGCAGAAGGAGTGACGAAACCTTTCTTGGTTCCGCTTGAAGAGGAGCCATCAAGGGTCTTACCCTTGGTACCCTTCGAAGGGTTCTTCCTCTTCTTCCCTCTACCTTTCCCGATTGCCAGGACAAGTGCGGAGTTTGGAGTAGGAGTAGAAGTGGTAACAACCGACTTACCTTTAAGACCTGATTCTGCGGTCTTTAGGAGTCCTTGAAGTTTGCTAAGTGTAACTTCCTCCTTGTTCATGTGGTATGTCTTGCGGAATTGATCATAACACGAAGATAAGGAGTGCAAAATGATATCTATTGCTAACTCCTCTGGGAAGTTCACATCCAACTTCATCAAACGGTCCACAAACCTTTGCATTTTCTGCATGTGGCCCGTGATGGGTTCACCATCTTTCATTCGGGTTGTTATCATGGAGGAGATGATTTCATATCGCTCTTGACGAGCACTCTGATGGTAGCGGTCCATCAAATCCTGGTGCATCTCAAAAGGATAGTAGTCCTCATAGGACTTTTGGAGCTCGGCTGTCATAGTGGCCATCATGATGCATGCCACTTTGGTAGCATATCTTTCATGTGCCTCATATTCAGCAAACTCCTCAGGAGTAGCAGTCGGCTCGGGTACCTTAAGCTCCTTGTCGAGAACATATTCTTTGTTCTCGTATCGAGTGACCATCCTGATGTTTCTGATCCAATCAGTAAAGTTGGATCCATCAAAGATGACTCTCCCACAAAGGTTCATGAGAGAGAAGGAGCCAGTAGGGTTTGAGCCAGGGGCAACATTGTTGGAAGACATCTGAAAAGAAGAAAAGACAAGTTTAGTTTAGATATAAAGATAGTCCTTAACAAAACACCCAAATGTAATATTAAGGCTAGGATCCAATCACAATATATTATAACTTAGAAGAGGGATGCCGTAATCTAAGCTAAAACATATTTGAAAGGTAGGTGAATGACGATTCACCAATTTCCACCATGAAAACGAAATATAAATTATTAGGTTTTATTTGGTTTTTAGAAACTCCTAGATTCTTTTGAGATTCATTGAACTTTCTCAATGGCATGTTTCAATCTCGAGTGTGCCCTTCATGTTTTGTGACTGGGATACCGAGGATCACAAAACAAGGTGTGAAGTAATCATGCAAATTAGTTGGTACCCTTAATGTTTTTCACTTAATCGATGTGCCGGTTAACCACACGCGCTCCACCGACCTATGAAAAACCTTAAGTCACCCTTTGCCTACCTTGTTAAGTCCAAGTTAGTGTGCCGGTTAACCACACACGCTCCACTAATGACTTAATCAAAGTGCAAAGTGTAATTTCATGGGTTAGCACCTTATTCACATTTTCCTAAAGTAACTAAGATTGGGAATTTATAAAACATTTAGTTACTTTATAATAATCATAATACTTTTAATGAGAATTTTTAAGTCATTGTCCTACCCGTTCGGCTAACGACCCTCCACCAGTCAAGGAAGCGGTGGGTGAGATTGGACACCCATTAAGCTGCCATTTTATAGGCAACAACCTTATACCCCCCTTATAGATCGGCTTCATTAATGAGGCCTACTAACGGTAAAACGACTTGATCTTATACATATATATATATATATATATATATATATATATATATATATATATATATATATATATATATATATATATATACACACACACATATATATATATATATATATATATATATATATATATATATATATATGTATATATATTTATATTATTAAACTTATAATATTATAAAGAATAAGGGTTGAATTTTAACTTTTAAAATTCTAGGGGTTGGAACTAAAGTTTATTAAGATGGCTTTACATGTTCCAAAACTTGAGGGCAAGTTTTGTAATTTTACAAAACCTTTCAATTCATAACTTATGAGTTATTAAAATGAAGACTCTTCATTTTTGTAACTTGTATGTTCTTTTAATGGAATTAAACAAAGAGACTTTTGGTTATCCATAACTTGAGGACAAGTTATAGACTCCATTAAAACACATAAAGATCATGAATTCTACATTAATCAAGCAATTCCTATGATCTATCAAGAACTCATAAGAACATGAATAATCATATCAAAATTTCAAGAACATATGAACACATATAATCATGTAATTTTGATATTAGCCATTATAAATGGATTAGAACAATCATTACACCATCTAAAACAAGTTTAATAACACCAAAACAGTTTAGGGTAATGTTTCTAGTCCATTTCCAGCAGCAAAAGTCGAAAATCTGCATTCTGAGGCTCCTACTCGTCGAGTGCACGAACCTACTCGACAAGTAGGATGAGTTTGGTCATGGACTCGGCGAGTCCCCCCATGGACTCGGCGAGTTCATCATGCAGACAACAGGAAAATCGACTTTTTTCACTATTTTGCATCAAGTATCAAACAAGCAAGCCTAGGCTCTGATACCACTGATGGGTTTTGAGCAATTCTAACACTACTAAATGTACATGCAACCCTAGAAAACCTTGGATCTATGTTTGTCTAAAATACATGCAAAATACTTTTTCCAAGGTTCATAAACCTATCTAGCATACATGGGGAACTTTATTCATTAAAGATGGCTAGAATTACATACCTTGAAGTTGTTATGATTCCTTGAAAACCTTGAGAGCCTAGCACCCCAAGTGTGATGCCTCAAATGTTTCACACAACACCAAATGCTTTGGAATGACTTTGAGAATGTATAACACTTGTAAAAATCGGATTGCCCTCTCTTGTTCGTAGTGTGTAGCCGATTTTGGTGAGCAACATGTTCTTTATATAGTGTGTCACATCTAGGGTTACACCATGTAAACCCTAATGTGACATGACTCTTCATTCCCATGACCCATGGGTTTGTAACTCCCATGGAGCCTCCATGGAGCATCCAATGGGTTTTAACGCAACTTGATAATCCATGTAGCCTTTTAGCCCACTACACAAGTTATGGATAATTTACATAATCAACCAATATATTTAATTAGTCTCCTTTTTTATCACTTAATTAATTCTAGATTAATTCTTGATCAATACTAATTAAATAATATTATTAATATATTAGAACTTATAATATATTAATAAACCACAAGTGTTATTTCTCTTATTTAGTCTATCCAATTGCATGATGCCATGCAACCCAAATGGACCATGCCGGGTCGGGTCAAGTACATACCAGAAATAGTTATGGACTTAGACACCTTATCCAACACTTAGCCCAATTAAGTAAAGGGTGAAGTGGACAATTTCCCCCATGTTTGGGCCCTTAGTCAATAGTGATATTCCAATTGTTGATTTAGTGTTTGTTTATTGTAATAGTTCGGGATTTTCGGTGAGTCAACAATCGGAGGTTTCAGTTCAGTTTGACATTGTGAGGTGATTTGTCCTCACTGTACTTTCTGGTCAAAGGCACCAAGGCCGGCCTATTGGTTTGATAACCTAATACTGTTGATATGCTGAGTATGATATAGATATGCATGATAGTTTTTATAAGCTAGTCTGGTAGATCTGTAGGACTACCAGTGTTACTGTTTATATATCTGAATGTCATACTATCTGCTATATGTCGACATGTGGTGTATATGGGTTGAGGTAGTACTTCTTTGTGTTGTAGCCAAAAAACTCTAGAGTATGCCATATATGAGCTGAGGGCTAGGGAGGGCATGCTAGAGTCATACTGAGGACTCATGATCATTCCAGATACGGACTAAGGGCCAGGAAGGGCATGCCAGACTCGTACTGAGGGCTTAGCGGTATTCAGTATGTTGACTGATCAGGCCGGGGAGCAAGCCATACATAAGCTGTGGGCCCGTGGGGCAAGCCAAATTTTATGTTGTGGGCTCAGGGGTAATCCAGTGTGTAAAGTTGTGGACCCATTGCATGTTGTTGTTATATTTTGAGCTATTTATTAGGTATTGCAATCTTGGGGGAAACTCACTAAGCTATGGGCATACAATTTTGGATTGTGTTTCAGGTAGCTCAGCAGATTGCGGGAAGGCGAAGGCATGTGTGACAACCCCAAAATCTCTATCTGTAAGTCAAAACGATCAATAGAAAGTCACACTTGTTTCTGCTTTGGTTTTACTGTGATTAGGGTCAGTTTGAAAGTCTCTAAGCCTAGTACACATAAGGATTTAATGTTGAGGAGTGTTAGCTCGGGATTAGAGGAATGAATTCGAACCAGAAAACCCTTCAAAGGGTGTTCACGGCCGCAAGCTAGGTTCACGATGGTGAACCCATGTTTGGCCGTGAACCCCTCTCCATATATATATGTTATCATGTCTAGAATAAATATAACATGATCTACTATATTTATTTGAGATACGACCAACATGTGTTTGGGAGTGATGGTGGTGTTGCAACGAGTCTAAACTTACCTAACTCTATATACCAAAGATCCCTAGAACAAAATATAAAGATAAAATACTATAGGAGTATTTTAGGCACTATAACAAACTTATATGAAAACTAAAAGACCCTTACTGGCAGGTCTATAGTTGCGAAGTGCATGCTTCCAGAGTTATCTATTATTGAGATCTTATAGAGTTAGAACTAGTGATCTTCGCTCTACTATCTTGGTTATATACAGCTTGCATGCACTGCTTGACTATAGAAGTGTTAGATTAATGTCTAAGTCCATAACTATAATTGGTAAGACTTGACCCGACCCGGCATGGTCCATTTGGGTTGCATGTCATCATGCATTTGGATAGACTATAATGAGAGAAATAACACTTAAGGCTTGTTAATATATTATAAGTTATAATATATTAATAAGATTATTTAATTAGTATTGATCAAGAATTAATCTAGAATTAATTAAGTGATCAAAAGAAGACTAATTAAATATATGGGTTGATTGTATAAATCACCCATACTTGTATAGTGGGCTAATGCTCCATGGATTGTCAAGTTGGGCTAAAACCCATAAGATGCTCCATGGATGCTCGATGGTACATTTGAACCCATGGTTCCAAGGAAATGGAAAGCCATGACAATTAGGGTTTACCCTAATTGTCACTAACTATATAAGCATCTTATTGTTGACAAAATCGGACACTAGAGTGAATATAAGTGCTAGTCGATTTTCATGAAGTGTCTATGTTCTCTTAAGTTATTCCAAGTGTATTTGGTGTTGTGTGAACCATTTGAGGTGTCACACTTGGGGCACTAGGCACTCAAGCTTCATGAAGTCATTCTACATCAAAGAGGTATGTAATTCTAACTTGATATATTCATATGAATCAATGTTATTATGCTAGTTAGGTTGAATACCTTGGAAAGTTCATATTTGCATGTATAATAGAGAAAACATAGATCCAAGGTATTTAGGGTTGCATGTACACTTAGGAGTGTTAGAATTGTCAAAACCCAACAGTGGTATCAGAGCCTAGGCTTGTTTTCTTGTTATACTTGCAAAATCTGCTTAAAAATCAAAGTTTTTTGCTGTCTAAACAACAGACTCGCCGAGTCCATAAAGGGAGTCGACGAGTCCATGCCTTAAAGGTGTTCAAAACGATCCAACTCGTCGAGTTGGTTCGTGCACTCGACGAGTTGGACCCCCTAACAGCTTATCTTCGAGTGTTTTGGCTAGAAATGGACTAGGAACATTACCATAAGTTGTTTTTGAACCTATAAACCTGTTTTTGATGTGGTAATGTTCATGCTAATCCAATTTCAAAGATAATTGTCAATAGATTCATGTTTTGTATTAGTTTAAAAGTTATGCTAATTACATGAAAAAGTTTGATCCTTGTTCATATGAGTTGCTTAGATTAATAGAAAAGTTAATTGATTATGTGTTTTCAATCCATTTTAATCTAAGAGTTGATTCTAAAATGTGTTTGTGTAACTTGTCCTCAAGTTACATGAAAGGTCACATTTAAGTTTCTTAAAACTCATAAAAGTTGGCAAAGGTTACAAAATGAAGAGTCTTGTCCTCATTAAATGGTTTTATGACTCCATAACTTGTCCTCAAGTTATGGAGGTTTAAAAGTTATGCTAATTACATGAAAAAGTTTGATCCTTGTTCATATGCGTTACTTAGATTAATAGAAAAGTTAATTGATTATGTGTTTTCAATCCATTTTAATCTAAGAGTTGATTCTAAAATGTGTTTGTGTAACTTGTCCTCAAGTTACATGAAAGGTCACATTTAAGTTTCTTAAAACTCATAAAAGTTGGCAAAGGTTACAAAATGAAGAGTCTTGTCCTCATTAAATGGTTTTATGACTCCATAACTTGTCCTCAAGTTATGGAGGTTCAAGAGTCACTTCATTAAATAATAAAAATATGTAACCTTAATTAGTTCCATAAGTTACAAAAGAAGAAGGGTTACATTCTTTAATAGTTTAAAGTCTTCCATAAGTTGTCCTCAAGTTATGGAACTTGAAGAGTTTTAATTAAAACTACTTTAGACACATAAGTTATGGAATTAAATGGTTTTGAATATTTTCAAAACTTGCCCTCAAGTTTTGGAATTTGTAAAGTTTCTCTCATGAATACTTTAATTCCAAGTTAAGCCCTTAGAATTTTAAAAGTTAAAATTCAACCCTTATACTTTATAATATTATAAGTTAATAATATATATATGTATAAGAGCAAGTCAGTCTTACCATTAGTAGGCCTCATTCATGAAGCCGGTCTATAAGGGGGGTATAAGGTTGTTGCCTATAAAATGGCAGCTTAATGGGTGTCCACTCTCACCCACCACTTCCTTGACTGGTGGAGAGTCGTTAGCCGAACAAGTAGGACAAGGACTATAATTCTCCTTTCATTAAAAGTATTAATGATAAATACTAAGTAACTAAACCTTTTATTAATTCCCAATCTTAGTTACTTAGGAAAATGTGAATAAGGTGCTAATCCATGAAATTACACTTTGCACTTTGCTTAAGTCGGTTAGTGGAGCGTGTGTGGTTAACCGGCACACTAGCTTGATTTAACAAGGTAGGCAAATGGTAACTTAATATTTATCATAGTATCGGTGGAGCGTGTGTGGTTAACCGGCACATCGATTAAGGGGTAAATATTAAGGGTACCAACTAATTTGCATGGTTACGTTACACCTTGTTTTGTGATCCTCGGCATCCCAGTCACAAAACCTGAAGGGCACAATCGAGATTGAAACATGCCTTTGAATAGTTCAATGAATCTCAAAGGATATAGGAATTTCACATCCAAGCAAAACCTAATTAAATTATTTCGTTTTCATGGTGGAAATTGGTGAATCGTCATTCGCCTACCTTCAAATATTTTATAGCTTGGATTAGGGCATCCCTCTTCCAAGTTATAAAAACATTGTGTTGGGTCCTAGCCTTAATATTTCATATTGGGTGTTATATTAAGGACTGTAAATCAACTATCTTGAATATCTCCCAAAAGATGTCTAGTTAAGACATCTATGATCTTCCCAAATCTCTTAGAACATCACTTCGTCCACCTCCGCCAATTATTCTCCCTAACCCACAAGTTCTTGAAAAGTTTAAGGTCACTCAAGCCCTATTGGCAAGCAAGGTCTATGTGTGGTCACATCTTGAATATGAAGTCACATATTGACAAGCCGGGAGAGTTGGGTGTCAAAGTCTTAAGAAAGTTGGATGTTCAATCACTTTCTAAGTCACATAGTAAGTTACATTTGGGACTACTATGAAATAGACTATGACATGACCCTTAATGATCTTATCTATTTGCTTGGTACTACTGAATCAGCAATGATTTGGAGCTTTAGCAAAGCAAATTCGATTAGGAGATCAACTTCCCAATAGACATTGACAATGGAAACATTGGATATCTAGACAAGCCTTCTCTTCCCAAGGAAAGGGATTGACCATAGTCAACTCGGTTGACCAAATGGTAAGGCAAGTCTGCGATAGTCCCGTGTACCATAGACTCCATATGTTTATATTGCCAAAGCTAGGGGCATTGGTTACAAAACTGCTTATTTACCTGAAGGATCATAGGGTTGATCAAGTCAAGATGTTTGATTCTACTTCAGGTGAAGTCCACTATCTAACTCTGTTAAGTTTCTATTCTGAGATTCTTATTGCATCATGTGACTAGGTCACATGGTGAAGTTTTAAGAATCAAAGAAAATAGAGGAAGCTTAAAGAAGAAGTAAGCTGATTCTGATCGCGAAGATGGATTTCGATCGCATGGTTCGGTGATGAGAATTTTTGAGCTACTGCTTAAGAGTTGTGATATATCGCATGGTTCGGTTATGAGAATTTTTGTTTTAAATATCCTTACAAGTGGCATTTGTGAAAAATGGTTGTTTATATGATTCCATTGATAGCAATATTTGAAATGGACTTGATTCTTTCGTTTGTGGTAGTGTCATAATTTACCAAATAAGGAAAGATTCTCATTCCCAAGTTTCAGCTGGATAGAAATTTGGAATCATGCAAGTTGTATAGTATGATGAATGAGGATTTTCATCTTTGGAAAATTAAGACTAATTCCTTGTTCACATGTATATGTGAGTCAAGTGAAGGACTAAGGGATCGAGTACACATTCTTGTGCACTGGTCAAGTCCACCACAAAGATCGATAAGACTATTCGTCATGATTTACTGAAGTTTAGTAAACATGGTTACACTTATAAGTTTAAGTATAATTCTGAAGCATTGGAAAAGTTTCAATGTATGGCAGAACGAAAGAGAAGAATCAAATTAGGCAGAAAGATAAAAGTTTCTCAAATCTGAAAAGATGGGAGAGCACTTTAGTATCATGTTTTGTGATCATCTTAATGATTAAAGAACCATATCACAATTGGTCTTTTAAGGACATCTTAGTGCATTTTTATGGCTAAAAAGAGGAGTCATGAATTGTTGAAATGGTTAAATCAAGAAGATGAGTCATACCTCGTTCCAAAACAACTCTTAGAGTCATAGTCCAAGATTGTAATTTGAGTGACACATCTTAAAGAAGGTTAAAACACTTTTCAAATGTAAGAGTAAAAGTGTCCTACTCTTGTACATTTGAAATTGGTAAGTTGTGATGTTTTGGATAAAACAAAGACCAACTTAGGCCAATTGTGTGAAGTGTTTGTCTTGATAAAGAATCCACACTATCGCTTGAATATTTGGCAAGTGAGTCTTATATGTCAAGAGGACAGTGGGAGTCTCACAGATCTTGGAAAAATTTCAAGATCTAATCAAGAATAAAAAAAAACCTGTAAGTTTGACACTAGCACACGACAGAGGTTTATAACCTATCGTGTTGACATTTTTCCTATTTCTGTGCCCATTCCAGTTAAAGTTGGCTTTGCATATGAGTTCTGAGAGTTCTCAATTGGTTGCATAACAACTTGGAAGCAATGGTAGGCCCTTGTGCTGCCAGGTGGCAAGAAATTAAGATTGAGTTCAGTCCATATGTGTTTGGATTTGTCATTATCCTTGTCTTTTGACTATGGTTTTGATGATTCACATGGATAAGAACACATACACCATAAAATCTAAGGGTCATAAGGTTTCTCTCTGATTCATGGAAATGATGGTGAGGAAACACTTCCACCAAGTAGATTTAAAGCAGATGGCAAAAGGTCTAAACAATTGAGACTATGATTATGGCATCCCTTTTCATAGTTATGAAATTGTTTAGACACACATGCATGCTATCTAAGGAAAGGTGTATGATTTTGATAAAGTTTTTATCAATGCATCTCGTATCAGAAGTCTGAACTTTGGTAAGAAAGTCAATAAAGTATTGATTTCTAGAAGTCCAGCTGATTTCTGAGTACATGTCAAAGCTAGTGGGAGCATAAGTGTTATGCTAATAATCATCATGTTAGTAGGAGGATGATAATTATGATAAGTATTGCAAGTTAGCAATGTTAATTATAGAAAACAAAAGTTTCAATTCATGAAGTTGCAGGGGTTGAAAAAGATGTTTTGCTATAATTAAGGGAGAGGAAATTATACTTCATTTCAATTCTAAAAGCTTAGATTGAGGTTTTAATAGTCTTTAGTCAAGGTTTTATATATGAATTTTATGTTGGAGTGGCTCAACATAAGGAAGTTCTATATATGGGTTCATTATTTGCGTTCTAAAATTTGATTATGATTACGGCATCCCTTTTCATAATCTGAATTGTGAGAACTTGGCAAATAGATATAGAAATATTATAGCAAAAGGACTGGTCTAGTATCATGTCTTTATGTGAGACATCATGAATCGTGTCCCATTTGCTTCGGATATAGGATCGATTGCATGTGCTATAATATTCATCCTTTCTAAATTTTCCAAATGCTCAGGGCATTAAGAGGGGAAAAGTCTAGAATTGGAAATGACTAATTTGATTAAGCAATTGTCGAGGACAATCTAAGGTTTACCAAAGATTGGTTGCTCAGGGACAGTTGGAAGTATAGTGTTAAATTTTGGAAGGACCATATTGATATATACTCTGAAAAGAGGCAACTCTTGTTCAGAAGTGATAGTCAAAATGGGAATATGCAAATGTTTCCATAGGTGGAAATTATTCAATCTGTGTAAGATTAGAAAAAACTTAATGCAAGAAGGATATTTCCATGGAGTTGATATCCATTGGAATACTCTGTAATGTCTGTTGACAAGTCTTTGTGACTTTGTGCATAATCATTACAAGAGGTTCAGCGCGTATAAGTTTAAAATCTAATGGATTTTTGTAAATGATAGGAATTTGGAATTCTTACATTTTCGATAAGGATTTGGGAGTGTGAAAAAAGAATCATTGAAATTATGTTCAATCGAACTAGTTCACAAACTAAAGATCATAGACAAAAATAAAGTGCTTACTTGGTGTATAGCAAAACTATTGTTTAGAAAAACATAGTGTACATGCTTGGAGCATGGGATAACTAGTGTTTTTAATTCAAGTATCAAGTTGATAGTTGAAACAGTATGCAATGAATGATGGGTAATCAATATGGTGATAAATAAAATGTGTGTTTATTTATATTCATAAGTTATGAGACCATATTGGATTTGATTATTCTTGTGTTTCACTTTGCATGTTTTGACTTGCAGAGTAAACTAGGTTATTCTTCCCGAATGACTAAGTTATTCAAACCTTCCACAGTCGGTGATATGTTGGAAGTAGATATGAATCAAGATTGTCATCGGTTGGCTTGTAGAGGTCTAAGATGTTGGACAAAGTGGTGCTGCAACACTCGTGAGTGCTCATAAGTTCTGAGTATTAGATTCAACCCACGCTCATTTGAATCACTTCATGGATTTTATCACGAGTGATCATGAGACGCTAATATCTTATATTCTTCAAACCTAGAGATATGAGTTGTAACTATAAGTTGGTTGTACATTGATTGCGCGAAAACACATTGGTAACTCGATGTTATAAAACGTGCCTTTGTGTATGATTCAACAAGTAGTAGAACAAGCCATATAAGTCGAAGTTTATCCATTCCTTTTACCTTCGGGATAAAAGCGATATATGTGGGCCCCTCGATGATTTAGTGATGACATATGTGAGTGCTTGGCCAAGCCAGGACTGATTTGATTCGTTCAATCAGTCAATCGTCATAAATCGGAAATCGGGAAACAACAAATGGACAGAGAGAATGATTTACAATCCATGTCTCAGTCCATATGATATCTAGAATGGAGGAATATATGATCCCTTATCTAATGGACAAGTCATTGACAAAGGGCAGAGATCATCGGCAAGGTCAGAGTTCGACGGAACCTTTTGAGAGCTACGATTGCCAGTCGGTTCTTGAAGTCATACGCAATAATAGTTTCAGACTTATTCAAGTGGGAGACTGTTCGATTAATGTCTAAGTCCATAATTATAATTGGTATGACTTGACCCGACCCGGCATGGTCCATTTGGGTTGCATGGCATCATGCATTTATATAGACTATAATGAGAGAAATAACACTTAAGGCTTGTTAATATATTATAAGTTATAATATATTAATAAGATTATTTAATTAGTATTGATCAAGAATTAATCTAGAATTAATTAAGTGATCAAAAGAAGACTAATTAAATATATGGGTTGCTTGTGTAAATCACCCATACTTGTATAGTGGGCTAATGCTCCATGGATTGTCAAGTTGGGCTAAAACCCATAAGATGCTCCATGGATGCTCGATGGTATATTTGATCCTATGGATCCAAGGAAATGGAAAGCCATGACAATTAGGGTTTACCCTAATTGTCACTAACTATATAAGCATCTTATTGTTGACAAAATCGGACACTAGAGTGAATATAAGGGCTAGCCGATTTTCATGAACTGTGTATGTTCTCTCAAGTTATTCCAAGTGTATTTGGTGTTGTGTGAACCATTTGAGGTGTCACACTTGGGGCACTAGGCACTCAAGCTTCATGAAGTCATTCTACATCAAAGAGGTATGTAATTCTAACTTGATATATTCATATGAATCAATGTTATTATGCTAGTTAGGATGAATACCTTGGAAAGTTCATATTTGCATGTATAATAGAGAAAACATAGATCGAAGGTATTTAGGGTTGCATGTACACTTAGGAGTGTTAGAATGCTCAAAACCCAACAAGAAGGACCCAGTTTGGATCATCAATAACTTCAGAAGAAATGATTTACTTAATCTCATAAGATTCTTTAGACATTCCCATTCTCGCGCAAACAACCTAGATAGAGATTGCCACTCCACTACAACCACCGATAGAGGAGTCAAGGGGAAGTTAGAGAGAGGATTCATCTTCCATCAGGAAGTGATGGAGATAAGTGATAGAACCCGAAGCAAGGTCTATTGAGAATAGGAAAAAACATAAGAAAGTTTAGAGACAACAAATCCTCACAGTTGAATTCAGGACCATCATAACTAGGACAGGAAACCCCTCCCGAGATGTGCAGGGTGGTAGAGCACCATATACATCATACTAATAATTAACTAACTAATTCAATCTAGTGAGTTAGTGATTACACTGCTCAGACTATGTGTCAGGCTTATCGCCTTTATCATATTAACTAGTAATAGTAAATCAGGGCCTAGAACTTCACAAAGAGGGTAGTGACTATCAAAAGTTCATAAGTCTATGTTGCATAGACCTCTGTTATGAATTGCTTCAAAAGCCAGAACATGAAACACTCAGAACTAAGATATCTTCGATTCACATAACACTCGACTTGTAACCACTAATGACTTACCCTCGTTTCGTCTTTAAAACCTTATGGCAGAAAGATGCCACCGAAGAAGTCAAACAAAAACAAAAACAATGCACCACCGCCGCCACCTCCTCAGTATGACCCGATTGTCTTTCAGGCGGCAGTAACAGCCGCAGTAACAGCTGTCATGACTCAAATCAGCGCAAGTAGTACCAGTGGATCGGATAGTGGTACCAAAAGCTTTAACCACGGAAACACAAGGGATTGCTCGTACAAAGACTTCATGACTTGTGGACCCAAATCCTTCAATGGAAGTTGAGGAGTGATCACCCCAATGTGATGGTTCAAGAAGACAGAATCGATTTTTGAGTTATGCGCGTTCCCAGAAGGGAGCAAAGTGAAGTTTGTTGCCTGCACCTTCTCTGACAGAGCCCTTACATGGTGGAATAGCCATGTCCAGTCATTGACTCTTCCAATAGCAAACGCAATGGGCTGGGAAAATCTAAAAGAGATGATACTGGATGAGTACTGCCCGAGGGGCGAATTATAGAAACTAGAGCATGAGCTGTGGTATCTTACCATGACAGGCTTCGTAACCTACACCGATAGATTCATCGATTTAGCTGCACTATGTCCTGGGATGGTTACCCCAGAGAGCAATAAGGTAGAGAGATACATTTGGGGACTACCTTCTCCAATCCAAGGAAACGTATTAGCAGCGAAATCTCTTACGTTTGACAAAGCCAAACGCCTGGCTCGAACTTTGGTGGACTATGGAATCCACCAAGGCATAATGGACCCCGTTCCTGAGTCAACCAAAGGAGGTGATGATAAACAAAAGTCTGAGAGCGGGAAGAAGAGACAATAAACACAAGAACCCTCCGAGGGACAACAGACGGGTGCAACCTATGCTTGCACGACACTAACCACTTCAACACCTGGTAGTCGTTATGCTGGAACTCTCCCTAAATGTAATAAGTGCAACTTTCATCATACTGGAAGATGTCGGAAGATGTATTGCAAGAACTGCCTCAGAAGGGGACACACCATCCGCTACTGTAGGGCACCGGCACGACCAATCTCTCAGGACCCATTTGAGGAAGTAAGTCAGACCTGAATGTGGTGAAAGGGGACACTACAGGAGAGATTGTCCATTGGCCATAAACCCTGGTGAAGAGGGAAGAGTGCTGATGATCACTGCAGGAGAGTCTACCCCACAACCACCTGAGAACAGTGATACGTTTCCCAACTAAATCTTAGCTATAAGAATTTCTTCCTCGTCTAATCAAAGCACATAGTTTAAGTAGAAACTAAATACTCTTTCTGGTAAGCTATAATGACTTGGTGTAAACATTAGGGACATATATAATTAAGAACAAACAGACTTAGAGTGTGTGATTCTGCCTTATTTCCTGTTCCTTGTCTGGTTGTGGATTTAGGGCAAAGTCACTCAGTCGACTGTCTTATTAATCTTAATTATATATGACTTGTAGACAGCAAGCAATTATAGAGGGACCGGATATGGATCATAATATGAAGTATCATTCACTAGAACAATCTTTCTGTTAGTACACACTTAATGCAGTACAAAACATTCGCGGTAGTAATAACAAGGTCAAAACAGAAAGCACTAGAGACATACACACGCAGATGCACTAATGTTCTAACAAAAACTCCTTCCAAACTAACTTAACATGCGATCCGACGACGTCATCCCACCTAGTCTAACTAAGTCCACGCTATACCAAACCCATGTGTCACTGAGGAGACCCTTCACCTTAAACCGACTAAATAACAAAACTATCGTCACTCATAACGACAAACTAGAGGCGGACCTCGTAATTTCATATCGCTTCAAAACCTCGAAGTACTGATGCGAGGAGTATGATACCCTCCTGTAACCTTCCATAAGTATTCCCAGCAGACCATTTTGGAGATACCAATAGCACAGCAAGTCAAGTTCAAGCACAGAGGCTAGTGACGGATACGGTTAGCCTGCCAATGTTTAGTGTATATGCGAGGGTGGTATATAATTAAGATTCTACGGACCTAGGATGTGTGTTTCCACCCTATCTCCTGTTCCTTGTCTGGTTGTGGACCTGGGGCAGAGCCACCCATCCGACCGTCTTATCAATCTTAATTATATACGACTTGTGTACAAGAGACGAAGATAGATGAACCAGGTATGAGTCCTACCATGAACTCCATGACAAAAGCTACTCAGAACTACTAATGGACATCCTACTATTTGGATGAACATAGTCTAGCAAGCCAAATCTACACACTCTTCACAGACCAGGGCAGCAGATACAACAGTGATGATCCGCTGAAACACCCAGCGAGGATCTGAATTCACTGAAGAATGCAAGGATTAAATGGAACCAAAGTACTCACCTCTTTTTCTTATCCTTAACCAACCATTCGGAATCCGAATTTCGGGACGAAATTCCCTCTATCGGGGGATGATGTGATAACCCGAAATCTCAATCTGCAAGTCAAAACGATCAATACAAAGTCAGACTTGTTTCTGCTTCGGTTTTACGGTGATTAGGGTCAGTTTGAGAGTCTATAAGCCTAGTACGCGTAAGGATTGAATGTTGAGGAGTGTTAGCTCGGGATTAGAGGAATGCATTCGAACCAGAAAACCCTTCAAAGGGTGTTCACGGCCGCGAACTAGGTTCACGGCCGTGAACCCATGTTGGGTCGTGAACCCCTCTCCATATATATATATATATATATATATATATATATATATATATATATATATATATATATATATATATATATATATATATATATATATATATATATATATATATATATATATATATATATATATATATATATATATATATGTATCCTTCATCTACTCCTCATTTCTTCCCTCCTTGGCCGAAAACTCCTCAAGACCCTCTCAAGACTCATCGAACAAAAGCCCTCTTTTCACCCCACAAACGTAAGTAATTCATCCCTTTTCACTTGTTATTCATCTTATTCATGTAAAGAGCTTCATATTCATCCATTGATTCATCACTTTCATCACCATCTTTATGTTCTTGAAGAGTTCACGGCCGTGAACCCTTTATAGGGCCGTGAACCCTTCATAGGTGGGCCGTAATCCCTTCAAATGTTCATGAGTGGACCATAAACCCTTCATGTGTTCATGGGCCGTGAACACATCTTGGGCCGTGAACACATCTTGGGCCGTAAACCCTTCATGTGTTCATGGGCCGTGAACCCATAGTGGTTTGGCCGTGAACTCCTTTTTATCCCTCATTCTTAGTTCTAACACTTCATTGTAAGTGTTTCCTACATTTTAAGGTTGTTTCCTATGCTTGTTAGTTGTTATAGACACTAATTGTAGGCCTATATATGTTAATATGTGCTTAATAGGATTGTATTGTGCTCGGGACTTCACTTAGCATACCAAGCATCCTTTCGTGTCATTCATCCAAGTCATTCACAATCAGGTGAGTTCATACCCCTATATTTTCCGAGCTTACAAGTAAAAGCACAAGTAAGCTCGTGTTAAAAAATATAATTTGGTTTATTATATTTTCCTATCATTAGCATACATTGAACGTAGAAACCACTAAATAGGACAAACCTTGTTACTACTAGACTTGCAATCAGTTTTACAAAACATGTTAACATACAAACGTCACAAGCACAGTTTTCAAACAAGGAGACAAATTTATGAATTATAAAATAAAGGTACTATTTTTATAAGGATTCATGTTAATAACAAAAAGGGGTTTTCATAGTATTATTCATGGATTCGTTGAGAGAACTACAATGTGAGACACGTCTTCTGAGAAGTCTACCTACCCCTTGTAACCAGAGTCTCCTGGAGGGAGAGCGTGAGTTTATGTATAGATCTATACGGGAGTGACAATCCCGCACCCTGAATATTAGCTACAGTCAACCTAGGGTGACAAACGTCATTCAGTTCACGACGTCAGAAGTACGTCGTAATGTTTGTCGTCCATATTATGGTTATGAGAACTCACAGTGGAAACAACGACTCGTTCACGTAATAATATATCTAACAAACAGTCATCAGGGTTAGTAACTATGTGATGACTTAGTATGTACACTAGGGTAATATGAATTAACATCCGACATGAAGTGGGATGTGTGGTCTACGCCTCATTTCCTGGTCCTTGTTTGATTGTGGGCTTAGGGCAGAATCACCCAATCGACTGTCTATCCGATCTAGATTTCTATAACTCGTATGTACTAAGTGATCACAGGAGGGTATTAACAACACTACTAGTTTACAGAACATACTATACATTACTAGTGGTAGCCAGAGTTTTTAAACAGAACAATCCTTAAACAACATAAGTATGGTAGATACTTGTACTCTTCAGTTTTGAAACAAGTAAGACAATAACTTACACTTAGGAAAAATATAGGATTTTCCAGGATAAACATCAGTACTTTACGAACAATCGGTATATCATTTCACTATTGAACATTCATTGTTAATTCTGTAATTCCTTAGATTATGCATCCAGGCTATGTATGAAGAATATCCAATAGACCATGGAATGTGTGGTTTCCGCCTCATTTCCTGTTTCTTGATTGGTTGTGGGCTTGGGGCAGATCCACACAAGTAATTGTCTATTCGATATTGGTTTATACATAGCTAGTATAAGCTAAGTAGTTATAAAAAGGAATTGGTTAATCATCCTTTCACTAAGAAAATATTTGATTTTCTTGAGGAACACTTTCAACAGAATATTCAAAGGACCAGTACAATGTAAGTATCTAGAGAATACTTCAGGGTTATATACATGAAGATCCGACAACCACTGGAATGCGTGGTATCCGCCTCATTTCCTGTTCCTTGTTTGGTTGTGGGCTTGGGGCAGGACCACACAATCGATTGTTTGTTCGATCTGGATTGTATATGATTTGTATACACTAAGTACTCGCAGGAAGAACTGCTAAGAATCGTTTTACTTAACATTCATTACATCAGCAAATATAAGGTTTTCTGGAGAAACACAATGCACTTTTTGAAAGAACACATAACCTGTTTTTCTAAAACAAAACGCTTATGAACTCACCAGCTTAATGCTGACACTCTTTCAAAACCTACTTGTATTCTCAGGACATTAGTAGACAGCTACACGTACCGAATTCAAGAAGACGGAGCATAGTAACTTTGAAACTTTACTTGTTATTTACTTTTTGAGTCAATCGTGTATGATTTGAATGTAATGTAAACATTATACTATTAATACAATGGTTGTTGTTGCTTTGATTACTATTATTCAATTGTTGTGATACTATAGATGACGTCCTCCGCCCCCGAACGTTTCCGTCGTACCGGTTTGGGGGTGTGACAGTGTGATCGTGCACCTCCTCATGTTTTGATTTTACTATCTTGGGATTTCTATGATAAGAAACTTATTTTGAAAACAATTTGTAAACAATGTTGTTTTTTGGGTTGCTAAAAAAGTTTATAAATTTTGAGAATTTTATGAATGTTACAACTTTTCATGCAACAACCTCAAAACTTACACGAAAACTCACCTTATTAGCCGTTAGGACATAACCGGAGCTTGTCTCACTACCCGCAGCCTAAATTCCACCAACAAGTATTTTCTAAGACTATAATCATAGAAAACATCATATATATTCATTTTGGTTCCACTATCAACATGTAACATGTCTCATTAGGCCGAATTATATTTATCAATCTTTGTTAATTACGATGTATGTAATAATTGTTAGGTTTTATAGAAAACAAAATTGTACAATATGAAAAAGAATTAACAATTAATAGGGTACATGCATCCTATAAAGATCTATGTCATACACCTTGATCGCAACATACAATGAACAACTAAACCTAGCATAACCCTAGTGTAATTCGAAATTACTAAATGTAGAGTTACATACCTTTTGATTTGTTGTTGTAAACAAATCACTTCAATCTCCTTGTAATGTAGGTCTTGGAAAGCTTAGCACCAAAGGATGGTGACTCTAATTGCTCACACCCAAAGCCTAGAACCAGAAGACAAGAGGAGAGATGAGAGAGAAGAATTGTCGGCCAAAGTATTCTTCTTGGAATAGTGTGACCGAAAGTCATAAGCCTTGGGGTCCTATTTATAGTTTAGGTAACTTAGGGACAAAGCAAGATTTGAATGATTAAATAATTGATTTAATCTCAGTTCAAATCATTTCCTTATTTACTACTAGGAGGCTTCTGGAAACTCTAGAATCCCTCTTAATTTCGTTCACCACCTATATGGATTCTAGAATCTTAATTCCTTGCTCAATTATGAATAGTTACAATTCAACCCTTAGACCTTTAATTAATTCCAATATATCCCAAATTAATTCCAGATTAATTCTTATTAATAATTAGTTAATTCTAATTGATTTCACATTAACTTTTTAATCATATAAATTAATGAATCAATCATTTAACAATTGATATCATTTTAATTTATTAATCACATAATAAATTAACAAACCAATTATCTATTTCTAATTAATATATTAATCACATAATATATTAATAAATTATTTCCTTATAATTTTCAATTAGTTTATCAATCATATAATAATCTAATATGTTATCCTATCTCTATAAATGTCATTCTAACCATGTTCTAGTTATGAGGGAAACACAAAATGGATTTTGTTTCTATTTACAAGAATATATCAATTTAGTTACTTACTTAGACACTTTAAGCCAACAATAACCCCTTTTGAAAATATCTTGTAGATATTACAATATTTCACCCTAAAAAATAATATTCAAAATAATTAATAAAAGCTCGAGGTAAAAATGTTTTAATATATCTCTTGTCAACCACCCAATACAAAAGTGCAAGGTCTAAAAGTGAAACTTAGTGGCTTACAAGTAAGTTATAAATGTTAAGGGGCTAAACCTGAATTTCCACTTTTCTTTGATTATATCGTGTATTAAATAAAGGGAAATCTTCAGAAAACTTCCATTATTTTGGGAAAAGTTATATTTAAGTCCTACATATTTTTTTTTGAAGAAAAAAACCCAAGAAATCGGATAAACCTTACATTTTAACTCCTTTTTACATTTTCAGCCGGTAATCGCTTACGTAGCATGCCAAGCTGGAAGGGAAGGATGTCGTGGAAAATGATGTGACATGTCACGTCAGCGAAATTCATCACATTTAAAAAATCAAATTTTTTGAAGGAAATGAGGATGAAAAGGTTCGAACACGAGAACTCTCCCTCTAAACACACGCACCTAACCGCTTAAGACAGACATTTTATCTGCTTTACATCCTTCAAGACATTTCTCTAACAAAATTCAAACGCAACCAACTAGGCCGAGACCAACTCATGTCTCTGTTTCCTTAACATTTCCTTAACAGTAATATATATCTATACTTCAAAAAAAATATTACATTTTTTATTTCTATTATTATTAATTAATATATTATAATAATTATTATTAAAAATACACACATTTATAATTTTTTTTACATATAAATATATTTTGCCACGTATAATAACGTATTTAAAAATGTATACATACGTATTTATGTGGATTTTTACAATTAAATACACACACAAATATATATATATATATATATATATATATATATATATATATATATATATATATACACACACACGTTTTTAATTTTACAAAATACATATAATCACTACTTATACGTTTTCGTTTTAATAATAATAATAATAATAATAATAGAAATAATAAATTTAGTTATTTCTTCAAATTTTAATAGATATATACCAATGTGAAGAGAGTATATTACAAAATGGTTCTAGCTTAGTTGGTTGCAGACGTGTTTTGTGAGTGGTAGGTCCCTCGTTCGATTCTGCTTGACTTCTTTTCCACTCAGAAAAAATCTTTTGTACAACTTTAATGAAATTAAATAAAGATTATATATAAATGTGAAGGATATAATACATATGTGATTTCTAGCTTAATTGGTTAGAAGCGTTTGTTTGGTGGGAAAGGTCCCGAGTTTTCTTGGGTTGTTTTATTCAAAAAAAAGAATTTGGGGATTAAAGTGTAACTTTTCCAAAAATATTGAGACTTTTCTGACAATTTCAGGGGTTAAAACTGTATTTGTCGGGTACTTGAAAAAGACAACGCATAAAACTAGGCAAAGAAAAAAAAATGTGGTTTCATGTCACACCTCAAAACTTTCGGTCAAACACTGAAGCAACTGAGCTAAGACTAGGGGGAGTGGTATTATGCCACACTACCACGTAGGCGACACATCAACATTTACCACAAAAGTGTGCTTTCATGTCACACCAAATGAGTAGTGCCACACTAATTTTTTTTTAAATAATTATAAATTTTAGTTTTAATTAAAAACAAAATATTTCATTAATTAAAAATAAAAACTCATTAGTTTGGAATAGTTGAAAAAAATAACATCACATTAAAAAAATCCTAAAAACTTAGAAAAAAAATAGACAAGAACCATATTTATATGGTGTACTCGTTGCCACCAATTTCTATTAGTTGTGTCTCGGGGATGGTTTTCTGCTCATCATAATCACATATCGCTCTTCCTTCGTCTTTGAAAATCACATTATGCAATATTATACATGCATACATGACTTTCTCAAGTTTTTCCTTGCCAAAAATATTGTTGGTTTTCTCAAGATGAACCAATGTTGCTTGAGAACTCCAAAAGTCCGCTCGACATCCTTCCTAGCTCTTTCTTGAGCTTTCTTGAATTTTTCCGTCGAGTATCATGCGGACACGTAAACAATTTAACAAAAACTGCATACTCAGGATAGATCCCATTAACTAGACAAGAACCATATTTATATGGTGTTCCACGCAATTGGAAAGAAGAATTCGGTGCAGATCCGTTATATGTATTGTTAAATATAGGTGAAGGATTGAGAATGTTAATATCGTTAAGCGAACCAGGAGAACCCAAAAAAAGTATGCCAAATCTACAGATCATGTGACGCCACCACTTCAAGTATGACCGTTGGATGACCATGATCACTTCGGGTAAATTGACCATGGTGTGAAGTAGGGCAATTTTCCCATTCCCAATGTAGACAATCTAGACTTCCTAATATTCCAGGAGAGCCATGTATGCTAGCATTATGAGATTCCAATTTGACGATGTCATTGAGTGTAGGCTTACGTAAATTTTTTGGCCCATAAAGTTGAATAACAGTTTTGCAAATATAATGGAGACTATCTCGTGCAGTCCTAGCGGACATCCTAAAACTCTCATCCAACATATCAGATGTAATGCTATATGCTAATTAACGAAGTGCAGCTGTGTATTTTTGTATGTTTTGAGTCTAGGAGTTGTGTCATTGGGCTTGTTACCTCAGTCCATTATTATCACGGTTCTGGGCCTGTCCATCCGTGTTTATGATATTAGGGTTTATTTTATAAGGTGCATGCATGCATCATTCTCTGTACGCATCGTGATTTTTATTTCCTTCATTGAACTGTAACCCTAGCACACCTCTACAGTCGAAGTTCTTTGTCAAGCTCTTCTGAGGTGGAGCATATTAATCATTCAACACTTGTTTGATTCATTCTGTGTTCCTTGCTTTTATTGTGTTTGTCAAATCTGTTACAAATCTAAACGATTTTGGAGAAATAATTCTCATCAATTGGTATCAGAGCAGGAGACTGTGTAATTCATACACATCTCTTATGTTGGAAGAATCTCTTTAGGGTTTCCGCTTTTGTTGAAATTGTTGTAGCCGTCATCTCATTATTGACGTTGTTCCACGTTTTTTATAAAACCCTAATTCAACCTTTACAAGTCTGATTCTTGACAGATATTCAAAACAGGTTATCATGTCTCACGAAGATTCTCAAACAAACCCCATCAACATATCCAACAACATCGGATCTACTACAAGAATCCCAGTTTTATATACTCAAGATTATGAAGTCTGGACGCATCACTTTGAAGACTATGTTCTTGGTTCAGAGGATAATGGGTATCTAATCTGGGAAGCTATCACCTTGGGTCCGTTTTTTCACTCTGGAACAAATAGAATCATCAAAACTCAAAAGGAGTACAATCAACTGATGATCGACGTGGAGAAAGTTCCTCAAGACAAGAAGGACAAACTGATGAGCAATATTAAAGCTATGAGGATGATCAGATTTTCCTTACAATCGGATACTTTTCGTTTGGTTAGTTCATGCTCAACGACAAAACAAATCTAGGATAGGCTTAAGGAGCTGTATTCCACAAATGAGGATCTAGAGCATTCAATACAAACTCTTTTGCTCTCTAAGTTCGGTGACTTCAAGCAAAAGCCAGAAGAAAAACTCATTCAGGCATTCGATCGTTTCAATCATCTTCTCAGCAAGATGATCAAGCATGGAATTGGCAGAGAAGTAATCGAGTAGAAGGTTACTTTCATGAATGGTCTAAGACCCGAATGGATGGCTGTCGTTTCGACAGTGAAAGCTCATGAACAGTTTAAAACCTATTCATTGGCGAAGCTTGTGGGAATACTCAAGTCACATGAAAGCGTAGTGACTAAGGAAACGAAGGTGGTATCTGGTATGGGATCTTTGACCCTTCTCTTAAAGAGCAAGAACATGGTTGAAGAAGAAAAAGAGTTGGATCTCTCTGAATGTGATTTGACAAATGATGAGTATGCATTAATGGTCTCTAATCCTAAGAAGTCTGCTCGCAAAAAGTTTCCCACCTCCAAGAACCGAAACTGGCAAGGGAGCTATAGTTCCGAAAAGTCGAAAGAGGAGGTTAAAATCGCTCCTCAGCAAGAAGAAGCGAAGAAGGAAAACAAGCTTGTAGGTGACTCCGGATATGACAGCAATTACTGCCACGGCAAAAATCACTTTGCTAAAGATTGCATGTTGAGGAAGCTGACTGAGAAGAAGGATGGAGAAGATGATGAATCATACTATTTGCGCAAGCTGGAGGAAATAAAGAAGAACAAAACCTATAATACTTCAATGAATGCTTTAATTGTGCAGGAGAATATTGTTGATGATGAGTTTGGAGGAGTGGAGATTTGGTCTACCGACTCTGAGACGAAGAAGTTCGCAAGCCCACGCATGCAGAGCTTTTGTGGCGAAGGAAGATAATGTTGAGCTTGCTGGAAGGTGCTTAATGGTGACTCATGGAGTATCACAATGAGAGGCTACACAATGGATGGCGGATCAGATGAGGCGAAGGAAAGAGAAGACAGATGCTTCGCTGCCAAACCGATGGGTGAGCAGATCAACGAATGTGATCAGTTGATCAAGAAGGTACAATCTATCCTTGACTCACTGAAAATACCAGTACATAACTATGAAAAGGAATTAAACGAATTAAAACTCAAGTTTTCTAGTTTAAGTGGTAGTCTAAAACAAAATCGCCTAGCAAATTCTAACCTAATTGATCAAATTAGCAGGGTGTCTTCAAAGAGTGAGGAAAGAAGGATGTGGATAGAGCAGAAGGAAGTGGAGTTAGTTAGAGCAAAAGACGAAATAATTTATATACAACGTGACAATTTGAAGCTTTTGAAACAAAGAAATATTTTTTGCTTGATTGCTAAACGCTTGTATACTAATATTACTCAATTGCATCTAGATTGTGAGATAGGCAAAAAGATTCAAAAAATGATTTTTCCCTTCCTTGAATTAAAGGAGGACGAAGTCGATGTCGATGGTTTTAAATGTGAATCTATTGTCTCTGCGGATGAGATTTCCGATGCCTACAGAATCGGTCTGGACAAAATTGGGTCCTTTATCAAGTCCAAAGACCATAAGGACATGCTTAAAAACTTATTGGATGAAAATGATAAATTAAAAATCAAGACCGAAACCATGCAGAAATTTGACTCGTTGAGTACCAAGTTGAGTTCAGAAAATAAGAAAATCTGGAAAACACTTCTGAATTTGACGTGGACAGTGATATGAGTGAAATATTTGTAGAGGATGAAGTTGATTGTTAAGAATTTGTTAAAAGAGAATCTACCAAAGGTCTTATATCTGAAAATTCAGTTAAGTTCGCTCGGGTATCCCAAGACAAAGTCAATGTTCTGAAAGAGAAGGCTGTGGTATATCAAAAGGTACAAACAGTACCAAATCAGGTATACACCACAACAGGAGTTACTCAGAAATACACCACTGAACTTACAACCTTAGTAAACGAAGACAACGCAGGTGGTTGTGGGGATTATTTTTGGTCTGCTCAAATTGACAATGCAGACGAAACTGTCGGTTTATCGGAAAGAACCTCATGGAGAGTCAAGGGAAGATATGTGGCAGAACCACTCAATAAGCCGGCAAACTTTGATGTACCAAGCACAAGTGGTACTAATGAAATTCAAAGAGAACCAGTAAAGGCAGCAAGTGAAACCACTTCACTAAAGAGCGAAACTCATGCAGAAAGAGTGAAGCCGAAAGCAAACATTCACAAGTCTCAAAAGCAACAGGCTGAACAAAAACGCCAGAGGAACATAAGATATCAAAAGAATATCAATTAGCGAAAGTAGTTTTTGCAGTCCCAAAACTCAAATTATGTTCGCAAAGAAAAGGTGTCTAATTCAAAAGCGAAAGTAAGCTCACAGACTAACTCATGTTAATGCTCACACTGTAACTCCTGTAGTCAAAAGAACCGAAAGAGCAGTTTTGGTCCTAAATCCCAACCCTCTCCACATCAACCGAAGCCGAATCCAGTCAAGGACGTTAAAGGGAAGGGAAAGTTAGTCTCAGACTCTGTAGAACAAGCAAAGAAGACGACTGCTAACCCTAGGAAACAAAAGAAAGTTTTTGTTAAGAATCAAAATAAAACTCCACAATCTGATTCAAACAAAACGAAAGCTAACAAAATTAAAGTTTTCACCATCAAAAGGAAAGACGAAAACACTTTAATAAAACGAACATATATGGTTGATATTTCAATTGCTATTCCATCTTCTGTAAAAGGCTCACGAGGACCCAAACAACTTTGGGTTCCTAAATCTGCTTAATCTTTGCAGGTTATCAGTGACGAGTAGTTCGACGACGAATGGTATATTGATAGTGGTTGCTCGCGTCACGTGACAGGGAGACGGGAATAGTTGAGGGAGTTTCGGGCCCTAATAGATGGTGGATGTGTCAAATATAGGAACAACTCTTATGGCACAATAAGAGGCTATGGAGTGATAACGAACATAGATTTTTCCATTTGAAAGGTGGCTTACGTTGAAGGATTGAAACACAATCTCATAAGTGTCTCACAATTGGTTGTAGGAACTGGCCTGAAGGTCTGATTTGGTGATGAAGGATCCAAGATCATTGAAAAGAAAACTAAGACAGTTCTGTTGAAGTCCCAGCGCAAAGGCGAAATGTATCCATTAAATCTAAACCCGATACGAGGGAAGCCTTCTGTATGTCTTCTTACGAAAGCTCATTCTGATGAAAGCTGGCTATGGCATCGAAGACTCTCGCACCTTAACTTCAAAGACATCAACAAGCTGGTTCTTGGTGATCATGTGCAAGGATTGCCACTTCTAAAGTATGACAAGGAACATTTGTGTGTTGCATGCGAGATGGGAAAGCAAAGCCGGAAAATTCATCCCACACGTGTTAACACAAAGATCATCGAACCTCTTGAGCTTCTACACATCGATCTATGCGGTCCTTCGGCCATAGAAAGCATCGGTGGTAGTAAATATATTCTTGTAATAGTTGATGATTTTTCACGTTTCACCTGGGTTTTCTTTCTTAAACAGAAATCGGAGGAGACTCCTAAGCTCAAAATCTTTATGAAGCAAGTGGAGCTTCAACTGCGAAAGGTGGTTAGAAATGTCCGAAGTGACAACGGGTTGGAATTCAAAAACCAAGAGTTTGAAGAATTTCTGGCTGAAAAGGGAGTAACTCACACTTTCTCCGCACCCTATACTCCACAACAAAATGGTGTAGTTGAAAGGCGAAACCATTCGTTGTGTGAATCCGCTCGAACCATGCTCAGCTTCGCTTCTCTACCTCTGTACTTCTGGTCTGACGCAATTTCTGCTACTTGCTATACCCAGAATCGAACCGTTCTCAATAAGCGATTTTCTATCACACCGTATGAAATTTTGAATAATCGCAAGCCTAATGTTAAATTCTTTCCTGTCTTCGGTTCCAGGTGCTTCATCTTCAACTCTAACGAGAACCAAAACAAGTTTGATGTGAAGGAAGACGAAGGGATTTTTCTTGGCTACTCTCTTACCTCCAAGGCATATAGGGTTCTGAATAAAATATCAAAGAAGATAGAGGAAACCTACTATGTCACATTTGATGACAATTACGTGAAAAAGCTTCAATCCAGCGAAAGTCGAATGGAGGAGATCTTTCCACAAACATTTCAAGTCACGGCTTCTATATCAAATATATTTGAAGAGTACATGTTGCTCTTTGATGAACCAGAGAATGCAATTCACTCTGAAGTGAAAGCGGCTGATAACAAAGTTGACAACCTGAAGGAGATAATCAACGAAGCTGCAAAAGCCATGGAAAGCGAACCTCAAGATTCAATCAAACCCAAAGGTCCAAGCGAACCCATAAATGACCGCACCAGTTTCCAGGAGGAGGGTTCGTTTACATCAAACCTACCTGATTTGCCTTTCCAGGGGGAGAACCCATCTCCAACAATAAACCATGAAAGTCCAATCGAGGGGGAGAATTCTGAACCTAATGTTCAAATTGTTTCCTCATTCGAGGGGGAGAATAGTAATACGAATGATGACGACACTCAGTCAGAATTTGAAGAAGAAGTCAATGCCGAATTGGATCCTGCTTATGATCCTAACTACCCTCCTCTCACAAAATGGACAAAAGATCATCCGAAAACTCAAGTTATTGGTGAATCATCTGAGCGAGTTCTTACACGCTCTCAACTGAAAGCGAAGCAAACATCTGTATTCTCTCAAGTGGAATTATGCATGTTTAATTCGTTTGCCTCCAAAATTGAGCCGAAAACAGTAAACACTGCACTCGATCACTCTGATTGGGTGCATGCTATGCAAGACGAACTCAATGAGTTTGAGCGAAATCGAGTCTGGATACTGATTCCTACACCAAAGGATGCATATGTGGTTGGATTAAAATGGGTATTCCAGAACAAGATGGACAAAGAAGGGAACGTGATATGCAACAAGGCAAGGCTAGTGGTTAAGGGATATTGCCAAGAAGAAGGTATAGATTATGAAGAAACCTTCGCTCTTGTAGCAAGGTTGGAATCAGTTCGGATCTTTCTGGCATATGTTGCTCACAAGAATTTTGAAGTTTTTCAAATGGACGCCAGGTGTGCATTCTTGAATGGAGAACTGGAAGAGACTGTATATGTGGAGCAACCACCGGGTTTTGTGAACGAGAAGTATCTTGATCATTGCTATATGCTGGACAAAGCGGTTTATGGTCTAAAGCAAGCTCCTAGAGCCTGGTATGAAACATTAACTCGCTTTCTTAAAATGTCAAAATTCAAACAAGGTTTGGTTGACCCAACCTTCTTTCGCAAGAAAGAGGGTAACCATTTAATGATCATCCAAATCTATGTCGATGACATCATCCTCGGTTCTACGAATCCTAGCTTAATGGCTGAATTCCGGAAGTTGATGGAGACTAAATTTGAGATGAGCTCAATGGGTCCGATTAACTTTTTCCTTGGACTGAACATAAGACAGGGACCAGAAGGCATATTCATTAATCAGGAGGATTACACGAAGACTCTATTGGCGAAGTTCGGTATGATGGGAGATTCTAAAGTAAAGGTTCCAATGGCATTCGGAACGAAGCTAATACCATCTCTGGAGAAACCAGCTGCTGACATGACCCTCTATCGTCAAATGATAGGGTCTCTAAAGTAGACCAAATATTATGTTTTCTATCTGTTATTGTGCCAGGTTCCAAGCTAATCCTCATGAACCTCATATGGTGGCTGTGAAAAATATCTTCAGGTATTTGAAGTGAACCTCGTCTCTCGGTCTTTGGTACCCTGTGAAATCAGGCTTCTTTATTCAAGCATTCTCTGATGCCGATCTTGGAGGATGTGGTCTAGACCGAAAGAGAACAACTGGCGGGTGTCAATTCCTTGATGGAAAACTCGTTAGCTGGCAATCCAAGAAACAAACGTGCGTATCTCTTTCTACGGCCGAATACATCGCCGCCGCGTCTTGCACTTCACAGGTCATATGGATACAAAGTCAACTTAGAGACTATGGCCTAAACATGAAGAAAATTCCCCTCTATTGTGACTCAAAAAGCACTATTCGGATTTGTCACAACCCAGTGCAACACTCAAAAACGAAACATATAACACTAAGATACCACTTCATCAAGGACCACGTAGAAGATGGTAATGTTGAGATCCACTTTGTTCGATTCGCTGATCAATTAGCTGACATCTTCACGAAGGCCTTACCAGAAGCAAGTTTCAATAAAATACTCTAAGTACCGAAACCCCTTTCCTCTCATTAAAATTGGACAAGAGAAATAGAGGGAACGCTCGGTCTATTTCGCTTCCAGAATTTTCGGGAACCGAAATAAACCGAACACTCGGTCCATTTCGCTTCATTATTTCTAAAGGTGAAATTTCGGTTGTATACTTTTGTACACTATGTATGTCTTTTCTCAAATTCATTTTCTGTTTTTATTTCTTTTCCGAAAAATTCATAAAATCCAAAAATATTTTCTTTTCTGTTTTTATTTCTTTTCAGAAAAATTCATAAGGCTGTATGTTGTTCTAAGCCTCGACAACTCTAAGTGGAGCCTTCCTGATTCAATATATACAAATTGTTTCTTCCCAATAAAGCTGCAAAAATCACTCAAGTCATGAGCTACCTTACACTTCCTATATTGAGTTAAGAGTTTTCTGCTCGTTCCTTATTATATAGCAGAGGTACTTTCGGTTCCTTAACCACCTTCACACCTTTTCTCCATCACATTTCGGTTCATAAACGTAACCCTTGAGACTCTCAGAATTTACCACTGAGGTTTACGGTTACACAACATCTGTGTTCATGATCATAGTTTCATTTCACCACGTACTATGTGAAGCCCAAAATCCAACACCTACAATGAATTGACGGTGAACAATTACACGTTCTAGTTTTCACCCAAGTATTAACGAAACCACTTTAGTGGGAGGTACCACAAAATCTCTTTTTATTTTTTGAACGATCTTTATGAAATTGTCTAACACCAAGCCTTTTCGACCCAAAAGATCCAGTTTATTTTTGTTTTTGAGATTTCTACTATATCACCAAGTCACTGAATATTGATCACACCTACTTGTTTTATAGGCCACATCGGTCTCACAAGTACTTCAATCAACTTTCGGTCTTATATCAAGTTCTGTAGTTCGATTGAAGCGAAAGCCACCCTAATAACCGTATACTGAAAAGAGCTTTTCAATGCTTCTTAATAAGCATATGATCGTATTTCAACGAGAAACCACGCAGGCACTTCTAAGTCTCTCTTGACTTTGAAGGAAGAGATTCATGCCCGGGATCCATAGTTTATGTCTTCTTTAACATCACTTATATCCCACATATACTTTGTTTTATTTCTTTTTCTTTGGCACACTCTTGCATGAAGATCTTTATGATTTTCCACAAGTCTTAATCATGGTACTAATGGATATTTCTCAGATCTATAGTTTCGGTTCAGTGTGTTATGATAATAGACTATGTTTGGGAGCGAAGGCTAGTTAGATGAAAGCGAAAGGGAGAGTCTACATTTGAAAGGGAATTTGAACCGGTTTTACAATTAAAAAGGCTGTGAATGGATAAGACTTTGAAAGGCACGTGAATTTGAACCGTTTCCTTTTCTCACGCCTCCTGACATGATTGACGCACTTTTCGGGGTAACAGTTGTCAAATCACGCTTTTTCAGGCGTCGATTCAGAAAATCGCGCAATCATCACTACGGATTTTTCTCTCTCATGGTAATAGTATAAAGGCTTTTCTATCCTCACCTTTATCTCTTTACCACTTACAAAATCCTCTCGAGCATTAAACGGCGGTTTCTCTTTACTGTTCATCTTCTTCACTTCAAGCTTCAACAAGGGCTGACTCCTCTTCAGTTCAAGAACAGAGCGCACAGTCCTCGCTTTTCACTATCAAGCCGAATCAAAACCTGATCATCGATCTCTCTCCGTTTCAGTATGATCCTTATATGCTTCAAGTGGTTGAATGCCTCAAATATTCACCACTAGTGATTGCACTCACCAAGGTTGAATCTGTTCCGATGACTGTCATGTCTCAAATTTATTCATCGGCTTCATACGACAAAGCTAAGGAAAGTATTTTCTTTGAGATTTTTGATCAGAAGACTTCGATTTCAAAGGATAGGTTTTGTTCACTGCTAGTGCTAACCATCAACGACTCCATGATCAACCGAGATTCGATTAGCACGACTCAACTTTTCACCATGTTTTACGATATGGGGTACACCGAAGTTCTTTCAACTGTGACAAAATTCAAGAAGTCATGCCTTCCTCCATAATGGAATAGTCTCTTTACTCTTCTTTTCAAGGGATTATCGGAGAGAGTTGCAGGGTCTGACGGGGCAAGCAAAGCATTTATGACTCTTCTCTATAGTCTTTACTATGGGATCAACATGGATTATGGGTCTATTCTCTGGACTCAACTGGTACAAAGTCTCACCTCATCTTCTCGTTATTCCAACATCTCATGTGGCAGGTTTTGGACCTTAGTTACTCAATGGGCAATGGAGAAATTCCACATTCCAATAATGGCAGACTCTTTGATGTCATCAATCGCCACTTTTCACACAACAAATATTATTATTGCCGATCCATCCAAAGTTCTGTTCATTGGTTTAATTCCTGAGACTATGTACAACTGTGTTTCCAGGGAAAGCAATCTCATTAGTAAATACAAGAAGCTTCCTCCTACGGGACCGAGGCAGCTAACCCTTGAGATGCAAAGATCGTTGGATGCCGTTGATAAACCAGCAAAACAGGGGAAGAAGGTTGATCAACGAAAAAGCGAGAAGGAAGGACCATCATCTAAAGTTGCTACGCCTAAAAAGCAAAAGTCAGAACTCACAGCTTCTTCCGCTCCTAAGAAGCGAAAGATCAAGAAGAGGGCGCCCAAGCCAAAGGCTCAGTCTTCAAGTGATTCAGATTACATTCCCTCTGACCTACAACCCGAACAAGAGTCAAGAGAAAGTGAACAGTCTAACAATGAGAGTTCGCGCCGCGGAGCTTCGCCTCCCCCTTCACCGACTCATCAGGTTAACCGAAAATCACCTCCTTCCTCTCCTATTCGCTCTGTTCCTATCCCAATCCCAACCCCCTTATTTACCGAAGTTACCACCACCACTACTACTACAACCGAACCTCAAGTTCGTGTCAACGTATCTGATACGGGGGCACCTACTTCGGGGACTGAAACCCCAATGACCACTAAAACTCTATCTCCATCTATCTCAAACGAATCTGACACCTTTCTCGGTGGGGAGGATGTTAACTTTGATTCCTTCTATTATAGCCCATACAGAGTTCAGAGTGATGATGATGATGATGCTCCGGTCACGAAACGGCATTTAAAGGGTCTTAATGAGAAACTTGACAAACTGCTTTCCTATGCATCTTCCTCTTCTACTACTGAATACTCCAATGCAGCGGTCAAGGCCCTGTTCTCCACTCTAGTCAAAGAGCATCAGGACTCGATTGATAAACCTACCAAAGTTGTTGATGCTTCTACTGCTTCTTGTCAGAAAGCGACCGAAAATGTCGAAAAACTAATATTGGATGCTCAAGTGTTTCTGGATTCTCTCCAAGCAGCTGCCAAAAAGAATGATAATATGGTGAATGCTACTATTAAAAGAGTCACCGCTTCTCTTCAGGATGAGCATAAGCATTTTGAAAGCATTCGAACGGGGATTCAAACTGAGAATGTTGAGTTCGTCTCTTCCGTCAAGTCTCGTCTTGATCAACTTCAGACTGATTTAGCTGTGGAAAACAAGATTATGGATGAACTGGCTCATCGCACTACTTAGCTCAAAACTCAGACCTTGAAGGTCACTCAGGCGACCACGGAAATCGATAATCTTAAGTCTGAGTGCGCCGTCATCAAAAGTTGTGTTAGTGATGTGCACTCTCTTCTGTCCAATCTTCTTGAGGCACATGATTCAATTCTTACTCTCACCGTTCTACATCATTTGGATGAGAAGCTAAAACCTGCTCTTGACATATTGAGCCGTATTGAAGGTGTTTCGGAGACTGTTGTCCCTACGAAACAAGGGGGAGAAGCAAGTCAGAATCAACGCCCACAACCTCCAACAAGCAAACCTATTCAAATCGATTCACAACGAAAGTCACCACTGAACCACTGAAGGTTAATAAAGCTTAGGGTGCTAGTGTGAAGGACAAAAACAAAAAGATAGTCAATGCTAGCGATGAGGAAGAAACCGAAGAAGATGCTCTCAAAAGAAAGCAACGTGACTGAGAGCTTGATGAAAATCTTCGCATCGCAGGAGAAGAAGAAGAGAGGGAAAAAAATGAAAAGAAGCCCATGATGCTTTGGAAAGTAGAAAAACTCTATTTCCTTTGTGGACATTGGAGAAAATTTTAAAAGAAGCTATTGAATCTCTTAGTACTCATTGGATTGAACCGGTCATCTCGTTTGATCGAGAGAATTCGGGAGACTCTCAGTTCGACATGCCAATCACCCGAAAGGCATTTGTGTTTCATTGCTTTGAACCAATTGCTGTTGTTCCTTCTCTTGACCCCAAGGTTGATCGAGAATTAATTGACTACTATCTCGCATTCTCTCAACCACAATACTTGACTTGGAGCGCTCAAAAGATCACAACAGTCATGGTATTGAAACCAACTTCAGCGGGGAATTTTATAAATGTAAAGTTTAGGGTGACTCTAGGATCTGACAACTCGGTTCATATGATCTCTCTTGCTGATCTGCTAAACTTAAACCCACATGACTGGATCCTCTCGAACAACATTCTGCTTACTAATCAACAGCAGTACGAGCCTATCATCGATCATATCAAGCGCATGTTAGTATCTTACATTCATGAGGTTGCCAAGATGGATCAAGAGATCGCCTCTGCCTTAAGGAAGAAGCCTACAATCAGACCAATTGGGAAGGCGAGCGATGTGAACAAGATGCAGATGGGAAGGATTGACCCGAAGTATCACACAGTCATGTTCACCAGAGCCGAAGGCCAAAAGTGCTTGTTCTCTCTTGATGATAAACACCTGTTCTCCACTACTTTTCTGGAGCATATTCTTGACATTCTGCACAGGTGTAGGCAAAACAGTGAAGCTGATAAGAAAAAAAATTTGGATATGCTTCGGTGGTATATTGATTTCCGTCAGACTCTTCTTGCCATCATACCGAAGTTATTCAAGACTGTGAAGAAATCTACTCTCACTCAACCGAAATAATCTCTCGCCTCAATTTACGCAAAAGGGGAGATTGTTGAGTCTAGGAGTTGCGTCATTGGGCTTGTTACCTCAGTCCATTATTATCACGGTTCTGGGCTCGTCCATCTGTGTTTATGATATTAGGGTTTACTTTATGTAAAGCCCGTGTTTCTAGGCTAGGCATTAATATTGACTTGATAGTCTAGGTTATCCTTTGAACTCATTTTGAAGAAATGAAAAGGAATGATGTAAATATTATGTGAAAATTATGTGTTTTATGCTTAATTATTAGGGTTTAATTAATTAAGAATAAAAATAAGCGTCGAAAATAAATATTATATAAAGCCGATATATATTAAGAAAATTGTAGTGGTCGTGACAAGGATTACGGATATATAAAGAATACCGAAATCCGAGTTATAACGAAGAAGTTATAACTTGTCGAAGTTTCGCGACAAAACCGACACGGTGCCGAATGACGTAAAAAGTGAGTTTTTGATAAACTACTTTTTAGCCTTAGTGATCTAAACGAAAGTCGTAGTGTTCGTTAAACCGAGAGTATGTATAAAAAGAACGTCCAAATCTGACTTCGTATGAGGAAATTATGATTTTTCGAAGTTTCAACTTAGTAGTAGACAGCTAAAAAACTCGAATTTTAGATCGAGTGATTTTTAGCCGACACGACCTAAACGAGAATCGAAGATCTCGTCAATAGTAGTACAACGGTAAAAAGACAGACGAAAACGGACGTCGGATGAAGAAGTTATGAATTTTTAACGGATTTCCTGTCCCGTTCTGTTAAAAATAATAATATAAAAACTAAAGTTAAAATTAGCCGACGAAGTCTAAACGAAAGTTGTAGAGCGTAATTTTACCTACGCGTGCATATGAAGAACGTCAAAAACGGAGCCCGTATGCAAAACTTATGGATTTTAGACGTTTTTGCACAAATATCGAGAAAAATGCCAAATCCGAGAAATTTCGCATGGGGGGACTTCGGCCACGTCACCTTCGCTGCATGCGCGCCACGTGTTCGAAACTGCTGAATCACCGAGGCCAGCTGGCGAGGCGTGTCGCAACCCTCGCATCCGAAGTGCAGATCCAACTGCGGTCCGACGCGTGCCCAGGTGACTCATCGCATCCGAAGCCGCCTTACCTCGCACCGACGCGTGTCGCACCACCTGTCCGAGCTTCGCAGGCGCCACGACTTCCCCCTCGAACCTAGACCTCGGTCCAATCAGAAGCCCACACCAGGACCCTCGCACCTGCGAGCCGTGTGCCTCCTCTTCGAATCTGCTGACACCTGGTAGCTTTTCAGCCGTTGGATCAGAAGCCTCGTCCCTATAAATAGAAGGGTGTGAGACCTCCCGAGTATATTTTGGAAAAGTGACATTTTACACCCCTAAACCCATATTTCTTTCTTTCCAACTTCCCCCAAAGCCCCGGTATTATACCAAACACCTGAAACACGTCCCGAAGTGCCCGAGAAGCCCGAGAAATTTATCTTTTCGGTTTCGAAGCCCGACCCTCGCAGAGCCCGGTTTCTCAATAAAACTCTCGGTTTTATTAGAAACGATCATTTTAGGAAACAAAGTGTTGCCCGATTATCATTAAATCAAGTGAGTGTGTAGTTACTTTCACCTTACACATAGATATGAAGTATTTTATATAAAATACTTGCTGTGTGAATATATATTGTTTGTTTATTTGAGATGGATGTTGAAGGAATGATTTTATATAGGTTTTTAAATAATTTAAATTGTATATGTATTTTTATCTATAAAAATGTTGGGTAAAACATTGGTAGATGAAATAGTGGGTGTATGATGAAAGATGAGTTGGATAAATGAGATGATCAGTGATATAGATCATGAGTTGAGGGTGAGTGGTGAATTATGTGAGAATCACTTACCCAAACGTTGGCCCCCGTCATTCAGCAGAGTATGGATGACAACCATGGACTATCCTAGATGATCTGTTGAACACTAGCAGGCTCGCAACCTGTAAGTGTGTGAACTATATGTTCATCAGCTGTACTCTAAAAACCCATTGGCATGTATTGCAGGGGGGGGGATTCCCATGAATAATACTGTCGAAAAATAATAGCTATGGACTTAGCACATGTTGTATAAACCCTGGCAGCTATGGACTTAGTACATGTTGTATAAACCCCGACGACGATGTGACTTCGTGCCTATTCCTTAGGATGAATCCTTAGGAATGAGTGATAGTTGATTCTTAGGGTAAATCCTTAAGAAATAAATGAGATAATGGGGTTGGGGTAATTTGGTTGATTGATTGATGTTTAAGCATAATAAATTTATTTATTGTGGGTTGAAAACCCTATATGCTCACCAGGCTCCCAAGCCTGACCCACTCACCTTTTTATATGACAGGTAGTGGACCCCGAGCATAGTCGGATGATGATGAGTGATTTTTGGATTATAGGCCAGTAGTTGTAATTAACTGTTGTAAGGCTTATAATGTCTTGTTTATGCTTTTGATCTGTATCGGAACATTACATCCCGAGGTTTTGATATAAAAGGAAATTATATATTTCTTAAAGAAAGGTTTTGATAAACTTTTATCATGTTTTGTTTTGGGGACCAATTCTGCAACATTTTTTAAAAGGATTTCTCTGATTTTATTTTAAAAGCATAAACTAAATCGGTCTTTTCTGGCCGAGAAATTAGGGGATGTCACAGTTGGTATCAAAGCATTAGTTTAAGCAAACTAAGAAATTGTAGGATTTCTAGACTTAAGCTTAGAATGCTAAGTGATGATTGTGAGATGAGTGTCTACCATATTTTAGACACGAGCACTAGTTTATTTTAGGAAAGATGCCTAAAATGCTTTTATGTGCTAAATGTTATATGTTTGCCATATATGCCATTATTTGTTTGGATCTATGGTATGTTGCCGACCGGATCTGGAAACCTTATGTGTGTAGGATTCTAAACGTATGACTACGATATTAGAACTAACATATAAACGTTTCGGAGTAATAATGAAGATTTAACGTCTATCGAAAATAAAGATCTAAATTCACCTACGATTGGTGTATAGATCGAAATGGCGAGTACTCAAAGTGGATTCGGAAACGATAATCCGCAGCCTGAGCCAATCACGATGGCTGGGGTGCAGGCAATGGTGCGTACGATGTTGGATCAACAGATGGAAGAGACAAAACGTTTACTTCAACAAAGTAAGGATGAACTTACTGTGCCAGTACGTCAGACATCTGCTCTTGAGGCAACTATCTGGGTTGCTAAGTCTATTGACGAAATGATCAATGACAGGACCGCCAACAAGGTTGAAGTTGGCAAGAAGAGGAAATTTGAGGGGTCTTCAAGGCCCAACAAGAGAAACATATTCTCAAAGTCTGGCAAAAGAGGAGGTAAAGGAAAATGGTGCGGGAAGTGCAAAAATAAACACTCTGGGAATTATGGCAGGAAAGTGAATTGCTTTAAGTGTGGAGAAATTGGGCATTACGCCGATGAGTGTACGATTCCCAAGGAGGTGTGTTACGGATGTAAGGAAGAAGGCCATATTTCTAAGGACTGTCCGAAGAAAAATGAAGTAACAAGGCCAAGCGTATAGCCAACGCCAAGGGAATTTCAAAATATCCTTGACGAAGAAAATAACAACGCTAGGAATTAGAAGTAAAGACTTGATACCCGAAGATCAAGTTATGAAGTAGTAATGTGAATAGTAAAAAGTGGGTTAGCCTATTAGAGGCATAGTATAGGGTAAACTTGAACCTCTGTGTAATCGTTTCAAGGAAATAATATAAACCCTGGTTTTGTCATCTGATGAATTGAATGACTATGTGAAATTCTTGTATGGTGATTTGGAGAACTGCGAGACAATACTTGGGACGAGTATGAGTAGGTGTGAATGGTAGTATAGGCCTATACTACTAGAAGCACATGACTCGTACTTGGATCAAGGAAAGTCACAAGGTTACCAAGGATCTAGTAATTGATTCCGTCTTGTTCTAGTCTGTCGTTACCATCGTTTCGGTAATGACTAAGAAGATAATTGTTATTCCGACCTTAGAGGTCATATCGAATCGAGTCCGACTAAGATGAGTATGTCATGTGGTTCAGAGAACCAAGTTCGATGTAGCATTTGACTTAAGCCAGAAGATGGAAGTGAAAGATGATCAAAACGATCAATAGAAGTATCGCGCTCGTTGTTAAAGAAGTTGGTGGTTAGAAATGATACGTATTGAACTGTGATTGTATCACATTAGAACAGGAAGGAAGGTATAGTCTGTTCCGGAATTTGTCTCTAAGAGGCCTGAGTCTAAGTAGTGTATTATACGATGAGACATCATTAGAACATGACCCATCGGTCTGTTACAATAAATGAAGGAAAGTACTTATTCTAAGAAGAAGAAGGAGTCCTCAATAAGGATTTATTTTGTAACTCGAAGGTTACGATTGAAAGTCCTATGGAGATCTGAAGCTTTTTAGGATTCGTCGGATATTATCGAAGACTTATCCAAGGCTTTTCTTCGATCGCGACTCCATTAACAGCTTTGACCCACAAAGGAGCTATTTATACTTGGAATGAGAAGCATAAGGATGCTTTTGAGAAGTTAAAGAAGAAGTTCTGTGAAGCACCGATTCTTCTTTACCTGAAGGAGTTGATGACTTTGCAGTTTATGGTGATGCCCCTGGAGTTGGGTTAGGTTGTGTTCTGACCCAAAGGGATAAAGTGATAGCATATGCATCGAGGCAATTGAAAGAGCATGAAAAGAACTACCCCACTCATGATCTGGAGTTGGCAGCGGTAGTATTCTCCTTAAAGATATGGAGGCACTATATTTATGGTACTAAATGCAAACTTTTCACTGATCATAAGAGTCTTCAATATCTCTTTAATCAGAAGGAATTAAACATGAGGCAACGGTGCTGGCTAGAGTTACTCAAGGGCTACGACGGTGAGATACTTTACCACCCTGGTAAAGCAAATGTTGTTGCTGATGCTCTCACTCGGAAGGTAAATCTTGAAAAGAAAAGGCCAAGAGCGTTGTGAATTGAAGTTGTCTCGACAATTGTGGAAGGTATAAACAAAGCTCAAGAGGAAGCTTTAGAGAAAAATGACCGAAAGGAAGAACGTTTGGGGCAAAACGTTAGTGTTTGATACAAACGGTCAAGGACTGAAGGTATTCAAAGATAGGATTTGGGTACGTAAGATGGGAGGAGTAAGAGATCTTCTGATGGAAGAAGCTCACAAGACCATGTACTGGATTCATCCCGACAGTACAAAAATGTATAGGGATCTAAAACCCTATTACTGGTGGCCGACGATGATGCTCGATGTTGCTAAGTATGTGGTCGAGTGTGTAACATGTGCTAGGGTTAAGGCACAACATCAGAAACCGTATGGGAGTTTAGAACCTTTACCTGTACCTATGGGTAAATGGGAATAGATCACCATGGATTTTGTGACGAAACTGCCCAGAATAAGGAACGGTCACGACATGATTTGGGTGGTCGTTGATCGCTTCACTAAGAGTGCGCATTTCATAGCAGCCAACGAGAAATGGTCTATGGATAAACTTGCAAATTCTTACATGAAGGAAATTGTGAGGCTTCATGGTGTTCCATTAACGATTGTATCCGATCATGACAGCCGTTTTACCTCAAGGTTTTGGAGAAGTCTACAAGAGGAATTGGGTACCAAGTTGTGTTTGAGTACATCTTACCATCCGCAAACCGATGGTCAGAGCGAACGAACAATTCAAACATTGGAGGATATGCTGAGAGCATGTACCCTGGAATTCCAAGGTAACTGGGATGAACACTTACCTCTAGTAGAATTTTCCTATAATAATAGTTTCCACTCAAGCATCAAGATGGCACCTTATCACGCTTTGTATGGAGAAAAGTGTCGAACGCCGTCATGTTGGCTGGAATTTGGGGAAAAGCAGTTTATGGGACCTGAAATAGTCCATCAGACTGCTGAAAAGTTGAAAGTGATTAGGAAAAGGATGTCAGCTCCTCAAGATCATCAAAAGAGCTATGCTAACAAGAAAAGACAACCGATATCATTCGAAGTTGGATATTCGGTTTTACTTAAAGTCTCGCCGTGGAAGGGACTTATAAGATTTGGTAAAAGGGGAAAATTGAGTCCAAGGTTTATTGGACCATTTAAAGTTCTTCAGAGGATCGGGAATCAAGCTTACAAGCTAGAATTACCGGAAGAACTGGAGGGTATTCATAATACCTTTCATGTGTGTTATTTGAGAAAGTTCACGGGAGATGTGCCCGACATAATTCCCATTTCTGAATTAAGGTTGGATGAAAACAAGAGGCTAATTGAAGAACCTATGCAATCGTTCACCGTAAGACTAACAAGTTGCGACGCGAGATGGTCGATTTAGTGCTTGTGCGTTGGAAACATACGAATGGGCCAAATCTCACCTGCGAAACGGAGAGTGACATGATGAGTCGCTACCCGCAGTTGTTTGTTGATGTGTGATTATGGGGACGGAATCATCCTAAGGGGGAGAGAATTGTAACACCCGTGTTTCTAGGCTAGGCATTAATATTGACGTGATAGTCTAGGTTAACCTTTGTAACTCATTTTGAAGAAATGAAAAGGAATTATGTGAATATTATGTGTTTTATGCTTAATTATTAGGGTTTAATTAATTAAGAATAAAAATAAGCGTCGAAAATAAATATTAGATAAATCTGATCTATTAAGAAATTTGTAGTAGTAGTGACAAGGATTACGGATATATAAAGATTACCGAAATCCGAGTTATAACGAAGAAGTTATGATCTGTCAAAGTTTCGCGACAAAACCGGCACGGTGCAGAATGACGTAAAAAGTGAGTTTTTGATAAACTACTTTTTAGCCTTAGTGATCTAAACGAAAGTCGTAGTGTTCCTTAAACCGAGAGTATGTATAAAAACAATGTCCAAATCTGACTTCGTATCAGGAAGTTATGATTTTTCTAAGTTTCAGCTTAGCAGTAGACAGCTAAAAACTCGAATTTTAGATCGAGTGATTATTAGCCGACACGACCGAAACGAGAATCGAAGGTCTCGTCAGTAGTAGTACAACGGTAAAAAGACAGACGAAAACGGACGTCGGATGAAGAAGTTATGAATTTTTAACGGATTTCCTGTCCCGGTCTGTTAAAAATAATAATATAAAAATTAAAGTCAAAGTTAGCCGACGAAGTCTAGATGAAAGTCGTAGGGCGTAATTTTACCAACGCGTGCATATAAAGAACGTCAAAAACGGAGCCCGTATGCAAAAGTTATGGATTTTAAAAGTTTTTGCACAAAAATCGAGAAAAATGCCAAATCCGAGAAATTTCGCATGGGGGGACTTTGGCCACGTCACCTTCGCTGCATGCGCGCCACGTGTCTGAAACTGCTGAGTCACCAAGGCCAGCTGGCGAGGCGTGTCGCAACCCTCGTATCCGAAGTGCAGGTCCAACCGCAGTCCGACGCGTGCCCAGGTGACTCCTCGCATCCGAAGCCGCCTTAGCTCGCACCGACGCGTGTCGCACCACCTGTCCGAGCTTCGCAGGCTCCACGACTTCCCCCTCGGACCTAGACCTCGGTCCAATCAGAAGCCCACACCAGGACCCTCGCACGTGCGAGCCGTGTGCCTCCTCTTCGGATCTGCTGACACCTGGTAGCTTCTCAGCCGTTGGATCAGAAGCCTCGTCCCTATAAATAGAAGGGTGCGAGACCTCCCGAGTATATTTTGTAAAAGTGACATTTTACACCCCTAAACCCATATTTCTTTCATTCCAACTTCCCCCAAAGCCCCGATATTATACCAAACACCCGAAACACATCCCGAAGTGCCCGAGAAGCCCGAGAAATTTATCTTTTCGGTTTCGAAGCCTGACCCTCGCAGAGCCCGGTTTCTCAATAAAACTCTCGGTTTTATTATAAACGATCGTTTTAGGAATTGAAGTGCTGCCCAATTATCATTAAATCAAGTGAGTGTGTAGTTACTTTCACCTTACACATAGATATGAAGTATTTTATATAAAATACGTGATGTGTGAATATATATTGTTTGTTTATTTGAGATGGATGTTGAAGGAATGATTTTATATAGGTTTTTAAATAATTTAAATTGTATATGTATTTTTATCTATAAAAATGTTGGGTAAAACATGGGTAGATGAAATAGTGGGTATACTGATGAAAGATGAGTTGGATAAATGAGATGATCAGTGATATAGATCATGAGTTGAGGGTGAGTGGTGAATTATGAGAGAATCACTTACCCAAACGTTGGCCCCCGTCATTCAGCAGAGTATGGATGACAACCATGGACTATTCTAGATGATCTGTTGAACACTAGCAGGCTCGCAACCTGTAAGTGTGTGAACTATATGTTCATCAGCTGTACTCTAAAAACCCATTGGCATGTATTGCAGGGGGGGGGGGATTCCCATGAATAATACTGTCGAAAAATAATAGCTATGGACTTAGCACATGTTGTATAAACCATGGCAGCTATGGACTTAGTACATGTTGTATAAACCCCGGCGACGATGTGACTTCGTGCCTATTCCTTAGGATGAATCCTTAGGAATGAGTGATAGTTGATTCTTAGGGTAAATCCTTATGAAATAAATAAGATAATGGGGTTGGGGTAATTTGGTTGATTGATTGATGTTTAAGCATAATAAATTTATTTATTGTGGGTTGAAAACCCTATATGCTCACCAGGCTCCCAAGCCTGACCCACTCAGCTTTTTATATTACAGGTAGTGGACCCCGAGCATAGTTGGATGATGATGAGTGATTTTTGGATTATAGGCCAGTAGTTGTAATTAACTGTTGTAAGGCTTATAATGTCTTGTTTATTCTTTTGATCTGTATCGGAACATGACATCCCGAGGTTTTGATATAAAATGAAATTATATATTTCTTAAAGAAAGGTTTTGATAAACTTTTATCATGTTTTGTTTTGGGACCAATTCCGCAATATCTTTTAAAAGGATTTCTCTGATTTTATTTTAAAAGCATAAATTAAATCGGTCTTTTCTGGCCGAGAAATTAGGGGATGTCACACTTTATAAGGTGCATGCATGCATCATTCTCTGTACGCATCGTGATTATTATTTCCTTCATTGAACTGTAACCCTAGCACACCTCTACAGTCGAAGCTCTTTGCCGAGCTCTTCTAAGGTGGAGCATATTAATCATTCAGTACTTGTTTAATTCATTCTGTGTTCCTTGCTTTTATTGCTTTTGTCAAATCTGTTATGAATCTAAACGATCTTAGAGAAATAATTCTCATCAGTATGTTAGCGTAGCCTTATTAGTTTGTATATGCATCCTTGTTATGGTCGGCCCATGTGTGTTGGGGCCCGTTTTCTATACGTATGTACTCTTTGTATATATATTGATTAATTGAATGAGAGACCATTACGGGAAAATACTATCAATTACATGGTATCAGAGCATCATAGCCTTATTACCCTTCAACCCTAAGTCGACATTACCTTCCTTGTCGAATGTTTGATGTCTCATATCCATTATTCTTCTACCCTTCATCATGTCTCTACCCATGAATGACAAGCCCTCATCTACAATCAATATCAAGCATGTAGTTCCCTTTGTTCTGGACTTGGATAAGATGAATTATGATATCTGGAAAGAGTTATTTGAAATTCACTGCATTGGGTATGGTGTAGACGATCATCTCCGGCCGCCAGTTACTACATCAGGCGATAAAGATAAAGAAAAAACTACTGAAGAATCTGCTGCAGCGAAGACCTCTTGGCTTCGTGTGGACTCTATCGTGAGATCATGGTTACACGAAAATCTCTCCATACCTCTTTTCAACATGATTTTTAAGTAACAGGCAACAACTTATGAAGTATGGGAAAACCTTGAAAAGGTTTTTTGTGATAACAAATCATCCAAGATCATTCAGTTAGATCGAGAACTCAAAAACATCTCTCTTGGTAACTCTTCCATCACAGACTACTGTAACAAAATCAAATCTATTGCTGATCGATTAGAACACATGGATGTCAAAGTTTTTGAAACTAAACTTGTTTCATACATGATTAATGGCCTATCTTCAATGTTACGATATATTACAATTAACATTCGACATCGTGACCCACCTCTATCTTTTCGGGATGCTAGATCCATTCTATTATGTTAAGAACAACAGATGATGCAAGAGGAAAAACGTGACTCCCCTATCACTCATGCCAAGAGTTCGTCGTCTCCCCATGCCCTAACTATGTAGAATCCTACAAAATAACATTCATGGCAGCAGAACAACATCGATGGCAGAGGTGGCTACCGTGGGGGTTGCAATAGTCGTCGAGGTTGCCAGGGAGGAGGACGCTACGGAGGGAGAAGCAACGACGGTGGGTATCTCAATGGCGATGGTCCGAATCAAGCTTCTAGCAGCAACAATTTGACCTTCGATAATCAGCATCTGCGACAAGGCACTTGGGTCTGGGCCTACACTCCTCAACTTACTACCGGACCCAACTCCCATGGAATATTGCCAAGCCCAAATGACCATCAGCTTCGCATAAGTGGGTCAATATCACAGCCAGCCCATCAAAATGTAAATCAGCAGCAACATCAATTTTTCTCGCCGGCCCAACACTCATTTTCTCAACCGCAGACCAATTCAACTCAAACTCAAAGTTCAGAGCCCACTACTCTTCTGCAAAATGTTTAATACCATGACATTGAATGACCTTGGGCAAGCATATTGGTACATGGACACTGGCGCCACCTCACATCTTCACTCGAATGTAGGTATACTTAAATCTGTTTCAGATAAATCCGGTAATTTTTCTTCATCTGTCTTAGTTGGTGATGGATCCTTAATACATGTAACAAAAAATGGGTCAAACGCCTTTTATTATTAAAAATCTAATTTTTGTTCGTCGTTTGGTTCATGAAAATAATTATTCTATCGAATTTGACTCTTTTGCGTTTTCTGTGAAGGATTTCCGCACCAAACAAATTCTCATCCGATGTAACAACACCGGTGATCTTTATCCTGTCACCTCTTCAAACTATCAAGCCTTCGTCTCTATTACTCTGTCTGTGTGGCATCAACGTCTTGGTCATCCTGGTCAACACATCCTCAAGCACCTTGATCAGAATCCTCTTTTTTCATGTTCGTCTAATAAAGAATCTAGTCTGTGTCATGCATGTCAATTAGGAAAACATGTCAAATTACCATTTAGCACTTCTTGTTTTATTTCTCAGTTTCCTTTTGAATTAATTCATTCTGATGTATGGACATCTCCTATTGAAATTTTGAGTGCTATTAAATATTATGTTATATTCTTGGATGATTTTTCTCATTATGTTTGTATTTATCCTATTCGTTCCAAATCTAATGTGTTTAAAAAATTCGTGCACTTTAAAAATTTTATCCACAACCAATTTCAAACGGACATAAAGTCTTTTTAATGTGATAATGGCGGTGAGTATGACAATCATAAATTTCACACTCTCTTTTCTCAAAACGGAATTCAATTTCTTTTTGCATGTCCTTACACCTCTCAACAAAACGGAAAAGTTGAACGCATGCAACGCACCTTAAATAATACCATTCACACTCTTTTGTTTCATGCTCGGCTTCCTCCCACATTTTGGACTGAAGCCCTTCATATGGCTGCTCACCTTCTCAATATCCTTCCCTCTACCACTCTCTACAATGTCACTCCTTTTTATAAACTATATAATAAACACCCATTCTATGACCATCTCGTTGTGTTTGGGTGTCTTTGTTATCCTCATCACAATGCCTCTCATAAACCTGACCCAAGATCAACACCATACATCTTCCTTGGCTACCCTACAAATCATAGAGGATACCGTTGTCTCAACTTTGACACAAATAAGATCATCATCCCTCGTCATGTTGTCTTTGATGAAACCATTTTTCCTTTTGGTTCGATGACACCAAACCAAGCCCCTTCCTACACTTTTTATAGGGCTATTAATCTTTACATGCTCTGTCTACTACCTTAACCCCACACCTTTCTAATACTCATAATACCTAGTTTGAGAATGTTAGTCCTACTCCCGGTCCTATACCGACTCCTCCACCCACAATTGAAACCCCTCTCTCGCCCTCACATATTGATCATACCACCCCAACCCCAGGTCCTTCTCTGCCACCTACCTCTACTCGTTTGGAACCCACCTCACCGTCATTTACCATCTCCAATGACAGTCCCTCTCCTATACCTCAAACTTCATACCGAATGCTCACTCGTGGCAAGCAGGGAATTTTTAAACCCATACATAAATAAACTTACATGTCTATACCACCTCTCTTGTTCCCAAAAATGATTTACAAGCTTTTAAGGATAATAATTGCCTTAATGCCATGAATGATGAATATACTGCGCTTATTTCTAATCAGACTTGGGTACTTGTCCCAAGACCACCTACTGCTAACATTGTTAATTGTATTCGGTTTTTCAAGAAGAAACTCAATGCAAACAGATCCTTATCGCACTATAAAGCGTGTCTTGTCGCTAATGGTCGTACTCAACGACCCGATATTGATTGTGACGATACTTTTAGTCTGGTGGTAAAGCCTGCTACCATTCGTACAATTCATAGTATCGCTGTCACTCATCAGTGGTCTATTCGACAACTTGATGTTAAAATCCATTCCTACATGGTCATCTACAGGAAACAGTCTATATGCATCAACCTCCGGGTTTTCATGATCCCTCTCATCCTGACTATGTTTGTCGACTTCAGAGGTCCTTATATCGTCCTAAACAAGCACCACGTGCTTGGTTTCAGGGATTTGCCACCTTCACTTCTTGCATTGGCTTTGTTCACAGCAAATATGACTCCTATTTTGTTATTTATCGACATGGTAATCACATAGCTTATCGGTTACTATATGCGGATGATATTGTCTGACATGCTCATCGACTCAACTTCTGTCTCACATCACCTCTCTATTGAGCACTGATTTTCCTATGACGGACATTAGGGATCTTCACTATTTTTTGGGTATCTCGGCTACTCGCTTCGCTGACGGATTGTTTTTGTCTCAACAACAATATGCTACTGAGATTCTTTACAGGGCTTCCATGACCAACTGTAAATCTGCATTTATTCCATCTGACTTATCAGGTAAGCTTGATTGCACTGAAACTCTTATTGTTGATCCTACCTTATATAGAAGTTTGGAGGGTGCGTTACAATATTTGACATTCACTAGACCTGATATCACATATGTGGTTCGAAAAATTTGTTTATACATACATGATTTGAGGGAACCACATTTTACCGCCTTTAAGTGTATCCTGCGTTATATTAGAGGTACCACGACTCATGGTCTTCAACTATTTACCTCTCCCAGTCGCATGCTCACTATCTATTCTGATGTTGAATGGAGTGGGTGTCCTATCACGCGATGATCTACATCGAGTTATTGTGTCTTTTTAGCCCACAATCTAAACTAGTCATCCAAATGTCAGAACACGACCTCGAGGTCCAATGTCGAAGCCAAAAATCGGGGTGTTGCTAATGTTGTGGTGGAAACTTGTTGGCTTCGTAATCTTCTTAATGAACTTCACTATATGCCGACCAAAGCTACCATTGTCTACTGTGATAATGTTAGCGTTGTTTATATGTCATTCAACCCGGTTGAACATCAATCTACAAAGCATATCGAAATTGATTTGCACTTTGTTCGAGACAAAGTTGCAACCGACTATGTTTGTGTTCTTCATGTTCCATCTTCTTCTCAGTATGCGGATATTTTTACGAAGGGCCTTCCCTAGCCATTGTTTCTTGATTTCAGTCCAGGTTGAACATTCGAGATCTTTCACCCCGTTCAAACTGCGGGCTGTTAGCATAGCCTTATTAGTTTGTATATGCATCCTTGTTATGGCCGGCCCATGTGTGTTGTGGCCCTTTTTCTATACATATGTACTCTTTGTATATATATTGATTATTTAAAGGAGAGATCATTACGGGAAAATACTATCAATTACATTGTAAAGGAGTGAAACCGGGTGTTCCTCTAGCATTGGGACATTGATGGAAAAAATCAAACTCCCTCGTTAGATCTTCGACTACACATTCATACAAAGGTTTGAACATTTTGAAACGCCTTCGAAAGTAGTACCCCTGAAAAGTGGCATTCTCTTGAAAGTAGTCTTGTATCAAACGTTGGTTTGCATCTTCACGATTTCTATAAATATATCTTCGTGTTCTCCGTTCGACACTTCGGGCTGCGCTACTGCATGCAACTTCATACGTTTGCTCTGCCAATTTAGCAGCAGGGACAACAACATCTAACATAACATCAAATTCTTAAGAAGAATCGAACGCCGACATTTTTTAATTTTTTTGAAAGAAAAATTATTAGAAAGATATAAAACACTACTACAAAAACACTCTTTTACGACATGCAATGCTTGTCGTAAAACGCTCAGATGACACACAAATGCGTGTCAAGGAAGGCCCTGTCATAACGAAATACGACACGCTTTTGCGCGTTGTCTGTTTACGACATGCATTTACGACGCGCAGTTACGACACGCATTTACGACGCTCGTTTACGGTACACAATGCGTATCAAGGAACACCCTGTCATAAAGGAAGACGACATGCATTTGTGTGTGATAACCTTATTTCGCAGGTTTAGGACATGCATTGTGTATCATTAAAGTCTTTGTCATAAATGAAGATGACACACATTTGTGTGTCATAAACTTTAGCAACCATTTACGACACGTCTTTACGATACTCATTTACGCATAATACATAAATATGGAAACAAATATATACCAAAAAAATCAAATTCATCCATTAAAATCATGTCAACAAATTGTAATACATTGGGGAAGTATATCAAATGTGATAGTTGAACTGTATTAATCATTCCAATAGTAGGAAAATGTAATACATCAAATGTGAAATTCATCAACAAATAATAGTTGAACTATAAGAACTTGTTGACCACCTTCATAGAATCCTAGCTACTTTGCTTGACACTATGCACATCAACAAGACCTGCAAATATGAATCATGTCACCATTAGATTCATATAAACATGATGAGTTAACACTATTAAAAAGATAGCATTTATTGGTAAGAAAAATTGGATACACCATAAGATAATTTCCATACAAACTGTAACGCCTGGTTCCTGGTAGGTATTTTAAATAAGAATTCTCATTTTTTCTAAGGGACTCGACGATTTGGAGGCCCCAAACTTGTTGAGTAGAAATTGGGATAAGTTTGGACGCGGGTTGAGAAACCTACTCGACGAGTTGGGAAGGACCAACTCGACGAGTTGGAGCTGGAAGAGGAAACCCTAATTTCGTGGTTTTGCACCCTATTTAAGCATCCTATTCTCCATTTGTTGGCCTCATTTGCTGCCTCCATCATCATAAACCCTAGTTAAGAAACCCTAATCCGTTTTTCAAGACTTTTGAGCTATTCTTTGTGATTTTGAAGCTTGGGAAGGAAGGAAAAGCTTAGAGGTTCAAGAGGAAGTCAGTAGATCCAGAGTTCAAGCTACATTTCTGACTCATTTGAGGTATAAAGCTTATACCTTGGCTTTCTTTCACTTAGATTCTCATTTAGGATAGTATGTTGTCACTTTTGGGCCATTTTGAAGTCATTGTATGGATTTGAGTGTATTATGGAGTTGTGATTTCAGATCTAGGCACATATGAGCTCATGAAGCTCAAAGTTGCCAGCTTTATTAGTCCAAGGCCTTTCTCCATGCCCTAGATCTCCTTTATAACTTGATTTTTGGTTTTTCTAGCTTATAACAACATGCATGGGCATAAAGTTAGCAACTTTACATGTTATGCTAGCCCTAGGGAAACAGATCTATGATTTAGAAGCATTGGAATCGAATGGAATCGGATGAATGAGTGAGGACTAAGAGGAACTCGACGAGTTGCTCATGCAACTCGGCGAGTTGGATCGTGATTCCTTACTTTTCTGACTCCGGAGCAAACCTAGTGAGTCTAGGAGATGGCTCAGTGAGTGGATAAGGTTCTCCGACTTTTAAAGACCGAGGAACTCGTCGAGTGCAAGGAAGAACTCGACGAGTTATTCCAGTTTGTCCCGACTCTGTTTGAAGGAGAACTCGACAAGTCCAAGGAGGAACTAGGCGAGTTGTGAATAAAATGTCTCGACTTTATTTGAAGGGAAACTCGACGAGTTTATGAAAGAACTCGACGAGTAGAATCGAGATTTCCAGAGTTTCATGGATCAAGAACTCGACGAGTTGATGGACCAACTCGGCGAGTTGAGTCAACCAGGATGTTGACTTTGACCAGAATGTTGACTTTGACGTTGACATTGACCAAGGTTGACCCTTAGAGGATTATGAAGTACATAATGGGTGCTATAGGGTAGTTTCATGTAAAAGTATAGGCCCAATTGGAAATTGGGCCATATATTGGACTTTTATGGATTTTATGGTTTTGGACCTTATTAGCTTTGGGCTTGGCCCTTAGTTATGAGTCTTGTTGGGCCAGGGGTAAAATGGTCATTTTAACCCAAGCTTGGATTATGGTTCACGGTTTAGAACTTAGTTGCTAATTGGATATTGTGTTGGAACTTGTTAGTTTCGGAAGTCGTCAGGGCAGCAGCTAGGGAGTTCGGGTAGCGAGCTTTAGCATTCGAGGTGAGTTACCTTCCAGTAGAAGTGGGTCTAAGGCTACAATGCCAGCACACTAGTAGGAGTTGTTTGTTAGATGATGTCTGGTATGCCACTGTCTGTTATGTGTTAGTATGGTATGATGTCATTTCATAGTGGTAGTAGAAGGGGAATAGTCCCTGTATCCGGTCGAAAGGATCAAAGGGGTAGGTAGGGCACCCCGGTATGCCTGACAGTATGTTTATGTTATGCTATTATGTGCTAGTGGTAGGGATGAAATAGTCCCCGTAACCGGTTGAGATACACCGGAGGGTAGGTTGGGCACCCAGATATATGCCTGACATGGGGTAGGTCGGGCAACCCAGTATGCCTGAAAATGGGGTAGGTTGAGCACCCCGGTATTCTCAGCAAGGTAGGTCGGGCACCCAGATATGCCTAACATTGGGTAGGTCGGGCACCCCGGTATGCCTGACAGTATGTGATTTGTATGGTATGCGGTATGATGGAGGAACTCACTTAGCTTCGTGCTTACGGTTTTCAGTTTTGGTTTCACGTACTTCTTCTTTAAAAGGAAAGGGGTCGGCATGATTGCAGCGCATCAGATTATGTTTACCACACATGAGATCTTTAGCATTACACTCTGATATTATTTTATGATAACATGTTTTGATTATTGACACTTTGATTTTGACATGGAACGTTATTATGGATGTTTTCTTATACTGTTGGTTTTATAATAACTTAATTAAAATGAAATTTTTGGTCTTGAATTTTGGGATGTTACAAGTTGGTATCAGAGCCTTGGTTTGAGGGATTCGGACACACTCTCGGGTGTGTCTGGACTCAAACTGAGGACTTGGTATGAAAATTTTCAAAATAAAATTCATTTTATAAAAAAAAGAAGTTGAAAAGAATTTGATAAGGGAAAAGAACTTTGAAAAGAACAAGGTGTGTGATGCATGCAATCAGCCGAGCTCAAGTAAGTTTTCCCCAAGATACCCATACATGTTATGTTATGATATGATATGATTATGAGAATTGCATTCTAGATTAGGGCTAAGGATCTAGGAAGGATGGCTTGTATTCCTATTGTATGTGCCAATAGATCTACATGCTAGTACTGATCAGTCAGTGATAGGATAGCCTATTTAGGTTATGCCTGATTGTATGAGCCTTTGAATCTCATGCAAGCATAGATTCCTGATAAGGGGATGGAATGGTTTGATTGGGTATGTTTGTTAGATTTTTCCATTGTCTGAATGTTGCTTGCTTTGTGCTTTGTGGGACTCCTAGTGATATAAATTAGCTACTAAGTGAATATCCTAAGTCACATGGGACACATGCCGGATACTCTCAGAGTGATGGACTTGACCCTATTGTGGAACTCTCGTTTGAGTCTAACCGTTCTAGGGATAAGTCTTTTACTCGAAGGATTATCTTATCTCTGTTGCATGTAGCAATATTCATAAGGTAGTTAGTTGACATTGCTACGAATCTTTCAGCAGCTGAGGACTGGGTGGGTTCGAGAACCTAGGGAAAGCCTAGGATAGGATTATTGTTGGGAGTGGTATTAGTGCAAGGGACTTGGTGGAGTCGATGCAATCTTTGAGGAAAGTACGAATATATGTGGAAGGTAGTAGCTGTGGGATTAAGTGTCTAAGCCCATAACTATAATTGGTATGTACTTGACCCAATAATAGCATGGTCCATTTTGGGTTGCCTTCACCAGAGCAATTTGATAGGATGGATATTTGAGAAAGAGGTTATTTGTGATTTATTAATATATTATAAGAATAATATATTGATTAAGAAATCATATTATTTAATTGGTATTGGTCAAGAATTAATTTGGAATTAATTTAGTGATCAAAGAAGACTGATTAAATTAACGGGGACTGATTAGGTAAATCAGTGATAGTTATAGTTTGGGCTAATGATCCATATTGATTAGAATGGACTAATTCTATGTGGGAGTCCATGAAGAGTTAGTCCAATGGGCTTATCATATGGATTATTGGATTAAAGGCCCAAGGAAGTGAATTAGGGTTTACAAGTTAGACCCTAGGAATTCCACACTATAAAGGTAACCCCTAGACTCCCAAAATCGGCACTTGTGATCATAGATGTAACCCTAGCCAAATTTGGAGCTTCATAACCTCTCTCTCAAAGTCCTCCTCTTGATTTTGGTGTTTTTGAACCATTTGAGGCATCACACTTGAGATGCTAAGCTCTTAAAAGGCCAAGTTCTACAAGCTACATGAAAGAGGTATTCATTTAACTAGTTTTTTATGTTGTATATCTCCAATTGCATGCTAGCTAGGGTATATGCTTTGGATAATATGAAATTGCATGTATAATTAGAGAAAACTTAGATCCAAGGCATTAGGGTTGTATGTGCACCATAGGAGTGTTATAGTACCTAAAACCCAACAGTGGTATCAGAGCCATGGGTGTTTTCTGTTATATTAATGCAATGGTTAATTGTTCAAAGTTGAAAAAATTAAAAAAATGTTGTCTGAATGGTTGACTCGACGAGTCCTATGAAGGAACTCGATGATTCGACCATCATTCAAGCGAACTCGATGAGTCAAATATCCAACTCGACAAGTTGGATCATCAGGTTGCAATTTTTCGGGTTTTTTTTGCTAGAATTGGATTACGATCATTACCACATACTGTTTTTACTGATAAGAATCGTTTTATGGTAATGTAATGATTATCCTCATCCAATTCTATGATGATTGTCAAATTTTAAGATAATTACTTGATTTTGTGAAAAATGAATTATTTGTAGAATTTGATTTGAATCATTTTGCTTTATGAGTTAAATTAGGTTAATTTGGTAAATAATAAATTATATGATAATTTTATTAGTTAAATTTGATCTAAATGTTTCTTGAAGAGTTTCATAACTTGTCTTCAAGTTATGGAATATGAAAAGTCTCATTCATGAAACATTAACTCCTTAAGTTATGGAATTCAAGAGGTTTTGAAAAGTTTCAAAACTTGCCCTCAAGTTTTGGAATTGAAAATTTGATTAAAAGTTTTAATTGTGAAACATTAAATACTAAAACTCTTTGGTTTCATAACTTAAATTTAGAATTAAAAGGTTTTAAATTATGGCTTTGTTGATAATTAATTAAAAGAGTATTAATAAATCCATAATAGAAAGGTTTAATGTTTAGTTGAATTAAAAGTCTAATTTATTTAAAAGATTAAACCTCCTAGTATTTTAAATGTTCAAAATACACCCTTATACTATATAAAATTAAAAGTGTAATATATTATATATGTATAAGTTAAAAGTCAGTCTTACCGTTAGTAGGCCTCATTCACGAAGCTGGTCTATAAGGAGTGTTTAAGGAAGCGGTGTGTAAAATCACTGCCATTGGGTATCTACTCTTACCCACCGCACCCTTGACCAGGGGAGGGTCGTTAGCCGAACAGGTAAGATAGGACACAATCTTTCATTAATAAGTATAATGAAATACAAGTGACTAAATGTTTTATAAATTCCCAAATCTTAGTTACTTAGGAAAAATGTGGATTTGGTGCTAGTCCATGAAATTTCACATTGCACCTTATTGGTAGTTAGTGGAGCGTGTGTAGTTCACTGACACACTAATCTGGGACTAATGTAGGATGGCAATGGGCAGCTCGTAGATTATCATAGATCAACGGATCATGTGTGGTTAACCGACACATTGATTAGGTGATAATTGTCTTCGAGAGTACCAAGCTAATTTCCATGGTTTATTCACACCTTGTTTGTGATCCTCGGTATCCCAGTCACAAACTTGAAGGGCATAATCGAGATTAAACATGCCATTGAAAAAGTTCAATGAATCTCAAAGAATATAGGAATTTCAATTCATTTAAAACCTAATGTTCACTTTCGTTTTTCATGGTGGAAATTGGTAAATCGTCTTTTACCAACCTTCAAATATTTTGCAATTGGATTACGACATCCCTCTTCCGAATTGTAAAATATTGTGTTGGGTCCTAACCTTAATATTTCATTTGGGTGTTATATTAAGGACTCAAATCAATTAAGTTGAATTTCTCCATTGTAGATGTCTAATTTTGACAACTATGGACTTCCCCAATCTTCTGAAAATAGTTTCCCTGATGAAGATGGTGTTCCACGTTGTGAAAACCATCAAAATTCGAGTCAGTTCTAGAATTGATAACCTTAGTTACACATGTAGGCATGACTCATACTAGACTTAGTAACTAGAAGCTAAGTTATAACCTACTAGAAACTTGGAAACAAGTAGACTCGAAGGATAGTGTACCTGGATTTCACATTGGTATGTGAATTCTACAACTACTTAACTGTAATGACCATCCATATTCGGGTCATTCCTTGACTTGAACACCTTTTCATGAATCATATACACACATCATTCCATGACCTAATAATAGAAATTAGGTCACAATCTTGTATAAACTAGGATCCAACTATAATCTAGGACTAATATACTTGACTCTTACGATTCTAGTAAGTTGTCTAGCTACTGTAGGAAATGCCAATACCCGAATTAGAACGAACTCTGAACAATTGTTACAATTAAAAATAAAGGTATAAAACCCTAAAAATAAATTAAAATCTTCTAATTTCAATTCAACATGATGGTAAATATCTAGCAAAGTTCCAAAAGCCCTAAAGAGCCCAAAAATCCAAATTATAAACTTTAAAACCTAAAAACTCTATAAAATTTGTCATAAACCTTATTATATCAAATTTAAATAATTAAGTTATGGGATATAATCAAAGACATAAAAATTTAATTATCAAACATACATCATATTTTATGAGCTAAAAACAAAGATTTTTAATAAGTTCAGAATTAAATATAGAAGCCTTTTATAAAAATTAGGGTTTTCTAAAAATTAGAGAGAAATTATATCAAAATTAAATTATGAAAGAAAAGACCCCTCTCATACTAAAAAAAATCGTCCACCACATCCCATGCTTCCTCTTCCCCAAGTCTTTCAATCATTTTATCTTCTCTTACACTCCAACTTCCCTTCACACTCTCTCTCACACTCCACTCTTTACCACACTCAAACTCTCTCCCTCAAAACCCACAAAATTCTCCAGCCAAGACCATATCTCAACCTTCAAATATTCATCTTCAAGGTAATCATGAAAATCCTTCATCTTCCTTCATTTTCTTTCTTGTTTTAAAGGTTTTTCTTGCACTTCTCCTTCTTCTACACCATTCTTTATGAACATTCATGAACATATCCATGAATTTCGAGTTTGATGGTGATGGTGGTAGGGTTTCACCCAAGAACAACATGCATGTTGTTTGATGGTGAAATCCAAGGACCAAAACCTATGTCAAACCCTAAAATACAAATTTTTACAAGTTTTGAAAATTCATCTACCTTATGCATTCAAGTTTTTCCTTTGAAAACATCACTATAAACAAAATAGATCCATGCATGATCTTCAAACTGTGATGCATGTGATGAACATCATGTGAAAGAGCTTGATGATCAAAGTACATTGTTAATAGTGCATGTAAATGATTTTATTCATACAAAAATCTAGATATCCTTTTCTATTCGAAATAAAATTTCCTCAGATTCCCAGCAAGATGATATGAGGATCTGGAAAATCCCAGGAGCTTTTATCATTTCTTTACTTTATTAAAATTTTTACAAGAAAACCAGACCATAAATCATTTAAAATAATTTCCGAGGTCTATAAATCCTAGGTAAATTCGTAGATGACCCCTTTAGTAAATGATGACATCTCAGTAAGTTTCATCGATTTTGGTTACTGTTTGGTATGGTTTTGAATTTTTTTTTGTTTAATTCAAATAAATCATAAAACCACTTTAAGGAATGTGAAAAGGCTATCTAAGATTTTTCGCAGATCCTAACTCATGTGGAATGCTCAGAAAAATATTTTAAGAATTTTTCATAATGCATACCCAGTTTTCCCTGATTTTTGTATTTATAATGGACTAATAATGGGAAAAATAGTTCTACTCATCCACAATTCATGAAAACTCACCACAAGACCTTATAATATATTAGAACTCTAAATAAAAATTTGGATGATATTTATATTCAGTATGCTATTTTTCTTCTATTTTCTAAGATTAAATACTCTTAAACCCACAAAATCGGATTACAGTATATAAAAATGACCATTGGTATTTTTCCCGAATTATGTACAATGTAAATGAAGTTTACAAAAATTTTGATAATTTATTTTAACTATTTGATAATTATTCACCAATTAATGATTATTCAAGAGAATAAAACAATGAAAAAAAGTAAGGCTAATTGAAAAAAATATTTTATATTTTCAAAGCTTCTATATGTATAATAACAGTGTTACAAAAAGTTTGGGCAATTTTGGAAACTGTTTTCTATTTATTTCAATTTTTGTTAGAATAAATGCACAAAAATCATAAAATCGGGTTAAACTGTTTAAAATCATCTGGATGCTATTTTTCACAAATTTATATTGTTAGGAAGGCTTAAAATTTTGGAAAAAGAGTTAACCAAATAAAAAATTCAAGGAAAATTTCTGGAAGACCTCTACTGAATTTAGAATGAAAATGAAAAGTTTGAGAAGTTTTGGAAACTGTTTGATAATATTTTTGATTTTTAGGAGTTTAAAACACCTTTAAATGTGTTGAATACCCTCAATTAATATTGCAGAAACCTGGAAAATAATATCTAGAATTATCTTAATCACATGAGTTATAAAATATGATCATTTCAGAAAAATTGTTACCCATTTAATTTAAAACCAATATCCGAACAAAAATGTGGCATTTCTCTTTATGTAGAATTTAGTATATTAGCATTAGATTTCGACATTAAAACTCACTAGCGTGTGTTTGATGTCGTAGGATCCCGGTAGTATAGGCATTGGTGTATTCTGAGGCACCACTTGTAGCTACTTGAAACATTGTGAGTATTCATGACTCCCCCTATTTTCGGTTTTGATGTTTTGCGGTGGAAAAGCATGTCCAAAAACCATTTGTTGTTCGTTGTATTTAAATTAATTTGTATCAAACTTGATTGCTATATTTTGCTATGTATGTCTATGCAACTTGAAACTTGAGGCCTTATCGTCTTAAGTCCCTTCCCTTAAACTTTACTCCAACCATTAAGTCTTTGAGCAAATAGTCATTATGGATAGCGCTATTAGGAATTGACAACTCCTCACTCGCCTGATTGCTTGAGTGCATGATACCATATTAATCTATGGAACGATAAACATAAATCTAGATAGGGCATCCGTCATAGGCTTGGTTGTGAACTCATTGTTTGCTCATATACATACAAACTTGTTATTTATTATGGCAACAAACTCGCTTATTAATTATAGCAATGAACTTTGTTTTTCATTATAGCAATAAACTTTGTTTCTCATTGTAACAACGAACTTTTGTTACTAGATACTTATTTACTTGTTTTAGCAATGAACTTGGTTGCTCCTTATAGTAACAAACTTGTTCGCTTCTTTGAGAAACGAACTTGATTGCTCATTATAGCAATGAAACTTGTTTACTCGTTTTAGTAACGAACTTTATTTCCCATGAGAATATGAACGTTGCATCTCATTTGGGCAACATACTTTATTACTCATGATGACAACAAACTTTTTTTTTTATACAAACTGATTTACTCATTTTAGCAATATATTTTTATCATTGAAAACTCATATCAAAACTTTGATTTCGATTCATGAAACCAATATTATTTTTAACTTGTGAACTCACCAACTATTTCGGTAGTTGACCGCTCATTTTACATGCTTTTTGAGGTATCATCTAGTAAGAGGCACCTAAATGCATATCAATTTTAGGATCATTCGCATGTGTGATTCTTTTTATACGTTGTAATTATTTTTAAAAATTATACAAACTCATTGTAAATTGTAATTCTTTTTCATACTATGGTTGGTATTGTCTTTTAACTTTTGCTATGAGACTCTTTGTACTGCCATGCCCTGTGTTTCCGCTTTAGCGGTGTGTGACAGAAGTGGTATCAGAGCCGAAGGTTATAGAGAATACCGGTTTTCCCTTTGGAGAACCACAACTATAGCCAAAAAATTTCAAAACGTTTTTAAAATACTGAACATACTACTGGTATAACTAATTCGAGTACGCATTATTGGACTGTAATTATGTATAGCCTGCCCAACTATGCTTAATTAAGGAAAGTTAATGCGATGCTAGAAACGATTATTATAGTATTATGTTCAAAACGATTTTCAACTTGATCTTTTGAAAAACAAAAATTTTTCGGTGTGCGTACGGGCATTACATATTATATGCATTCATCTAGGTACACTTAGAAACTAAGTGCACTTTTACCATAACGTCTTATTTAGAAATATTCTTATCCCTTATCAAGTGCTAGATTAACTAGTTAGGTTATATCACTAGCCACTCTAGGAGCGATCTACTTAGTATTGAGAATGAGTATTCATCGGTAGCTATTGACTTTAGACATAAGGTTAGTAGCTAGATAGACACTAGTAATAATCTTAATTCGAAACATATACCAATTCTACCTCAATACCTCTTCATCGTCTTCGTACTAGAGTTACAATTAGAAAAGCGTTCTGATATCGACACATATGAGAATTGGAGCATTGCGTAAGGAGGTAGATGAGTCGCCACTAGTAATCACTTGGATGCCATTGGCGAGCATTCCTGATTCGAATCACGAGGAGACACGGAGGTTTAACCCACAATTGAGACCTTCTTTCTACGCTACGATTTAGCTCTATTTTGTTTCCACCTTGAGCTTAAAACTTAACATAGGATATCCCTTTGACCCAAAAGCTTTTCTTTAGGTAGTTCTTACCCTACCATATTTACTCCGAATATCCTAATTCAAGCACAAACCATTCCCCTTACGGCGAAATTTACAAGTCTTTGTTCGAGACCCCCAGATACAGTAGTGATTATCTCGAGTGTACAATCATCTTACACTTTCCAAATTACTAACGTGTTTCATGCCTAACCTTCAACCTTAGATTTTTATATCCGATCAAACATTGCACCATTTTGTTGTATGAATCATTCCTACAAATTTCAAATCCTCCTTCGAACCTTATTATTTTCATACATTCGTTTGAGCCTTAGCGACATTACTAACATTTCTATCGTTATAAAGGATTACATCCTCTTACGTCGTGAGTCAGGCGCCAAACTTATAACTTAACCTTTGACCTCTATAAAAGGGTGCGAAACTGCATTGGCACCATAAAACGATTTACAAACAAGTTTTATTGTCCTTTATCTTGGGGAAAAGACATCGGTACTCACCTTATACTCGTCTTGTACTCGCCTTAGTATTTAGGTACGATCAGCTATACTAATCTACTTATTCCTTACTTCTTAATCTTCCATCGAAAAGTTATTTCGCTTCATCGGTTTTATTTATCATCGATAAAATACTTTATAAACACTTCTTACAACTTACTAGACATTTCTTAACAATGTGAGCCATATCCTCGCTAAAATCTTTTGATAACTTGCTTTAACTTAACACTTTTCTTCAAAACTCAATTTAACCAATATTGGTTTTTACCTTGCTATTTCAATTTCATTTCAAATCCATTTCAATGGATAGGTGTGCTTTTAAGGGCATATAAAACATTTTAAACCTTGATTACCATTTTGGCACGTTTTCGAAAAACATAGAAACATTTTATTTTATAAAAGTGTTTAAATTCTATGCTATAAAACTTAAACATATGACATTGAAGTTCATATTATGCCTAAAAGCTTCACCGGATCTTTCAAACAACTTTTGTTTTGGTTGACCACATTCTCATTTAGGCATTATAGTTTACTTAAATGTGTTTTCTTGAAACCCAACATGATATTTTTACAACTTTCTACTCCAAACGTGTTTACAAGACATCACTAATGCCTACATTTCAAAGCACACCTTATTTGTATATTTTATTACAAATTAGTTATATAATTTATAAAGTTTCTAGATTTTATCGCATCGTAAAGCATAGTGTTCACTTTTAAATTTCTAGTGATACACTCTCAACAATGTATGATTACTTTTTTAAATAGATTGATTCTTTACCTTATCCATTTTAACCATTGTTGGACTCCTGTCTAAAAGGTCTAGACTGTCATATTTTTAATTACCAGTTGTAGTGCTTCTTCTTTATCACAAATGGAGTTTACTTAACAGATCACTCATGATTTTAAGCAAACACTTTAAAACCTCCACATGTCTATTTAATCATCAACATACATCAAAGATTGAAGATTGAAATATATCTCGACCTGGTTTTAAATCTACCTATAAGTATTGTTCTTAAAATTTTAACAATAACAATCATTTGCTGCTATCTTCCTTTTCTTTCCCCCGAACTTGATTTTTGCTCTCCATCTGATATGAGATCTCGCAAACCCATAATAATAACATAATACATTGTCTAACTTTGTTTCTGTCTATTTTGCTTCTCTTGGTACCATGTTCGTACACATACAGACTAGAGGTCTACGCTTTCATTTTGAGCGATTAATACATGTATACTCGTGAGGCATAATTTTGATTTAGTGAACTTTGATATGTTCAAATACGTCATTTATCATATACTTTTTAGTTTTATTTTGAAATCTACTATAAAACAAGTAATCCTTATTTACATTTGCTCCTTTTGCTCTAAATTTAAAATTTTGAATAAACGCACAATTTTCATTGTATTTCCCTTACAATTAATACACAAGGTGACTACCCTTGTTCTTATCATTTTTCAAAATCCATAAAATATATCTGAAGAATATATTTCATATGTTTCATCTTTTCTTTAAAAAAATAAAAAGTTTTAAACGTTACGATTATTTATCCTTCAAATGATTATTTTTGTAGAATCACTAAATTGAGAATGCACTGTTTTCAATGATCGACCTTTTTACACATTTCTTAAATAACATTCTACTTTGTAATTTTCAGTGAGTTCCTAAACTCACAACCTTCTTTTCATAAATATTCTGACTCGTAAACTCGAATTTGTCCTGACTTAAACAATTGGACAATTTCTCAAAAAAATTGTAATACGAATATTTCTATATAAATTCCATCATTGACGACTTAAACCTTTAACATTTATTAATCTCCCTATTATTTACTACTTCGTTTTATTGCCACACATGTATCTTCATTCTCTTGGAATTATCACATATTTTTAATAACAGTGAGATTACTTATCATTTTTAAACGCTCAAAATGCTATCTAAATAATGTGATTTAAAATATCATAAACTTTCACCGACTTCATTAGAAACAACGACACTCTAACTATACTCTTCAATTATGGTTCTATTATAGTTAGAGTACCCGTAGTAGAAACTATAACTTCGTTTCGTAACTTCTTTTGTTGACGAGACTTAAATAGTTATACGCTTGAGATGTACCAATAGCATGTATCATTAGGAACTTAACCTTGATTGCTTCTCTTTTATTCGTGCTACCCCTTCTTATATCCGAATATACCTTATTCAAATTTAGTAGCCAATCCGGAAGTGAACAAATTGTTCCTAATCCCTTCTTTATTAGACAGCGAATTTACACTTAGCGACGATTTAGAACGCGAGTTAAGGATCAATGCGGACTTAACACTTAATGCAGTTGGTGCTTCAGCAAAACTTATAGCGCTCTCTTAAGTTAGAAAATATCTAACCAGATAATTTTTTTTGTCTAGGTCGCCATGGTCGGATCATGATTCCATGAACCAAAGTTCCCACAATCTAGACTGTAGAACTCGAATTAAGGAAACACTAACTTGATTATAGTTAAAGAAACTGGGCTCTTCCCTTGAGGAATTAACCCAAAATAATCAAAGATCTCTTCAAGTCACCATCTCTCTAATTATACAATTGTATTCAACTGAGTTCTAATAGAACGCGTCACGAATTGAATTTCGGGATGAAATTCTTTCAACCGGGGGAGACTGTGACAACCGTCAAAATTCGAGTCAGTTCTAGATATGATAAACTTAGTTGCACATGTACGCATGACACATACTAGACTTAGTAACTAGAAGCTAAGTTATAACCTAGTAGAAACTTGGAAACAAGTAAAATCAAAGGATAGTGTACTTGGATTTCACATTGGTATGTGAATTCTACAACTACTTAACTGTAATGACTATCCATATTCGGGTCATTCCTTGACTTGAACACCTTTTCATGAATCATATACACACATCATGCCATGAACTAGTAATAGAAATTAGGTCACAATCTTGTATAAACTAGGATCCAACTAAAATCTAGGACTAATATACTTGAGTCTTACGATTCTAGTAAGTTGTCTAACTACTGTAGGAAATCCTAATACCCGAATTAGAACGAACTCTAAACAATTGTTACAATTAAAAAACAAGGTATAAAACCCTAAAAATAAATTAAAATCTTCTAATTCATTTCAACATGATGGTAAATATCTAGCAAAGTTCCAAAAGCCCTAAAGAGCCCAAAAATCCAAATTATAAACTTTAAAACCTAAAAACTCTATAAGATTTGTTATAAACCTTATTATGTCAAATTTAAATAATTAAGTTATGAGATATAATCAAAGACATAAAAATTTAATTATCGAACATACATCATATTATATGAGCTAAAAACAAAGATTTTTAATAAGTTAAGAATTAAATAAAGTCTATATAAAAATTAACGTTTTATAAAAATTAAATAGAGTCTATATAAAAATTTAATTATGAAAGAAAAGACCCCTCACATACTAAAAAAATCGTCCACCACATCCCATACTCCCTCTTCCCCAAGTCTTTCAATCATTTTATCTTCTCTTACACTCCAACTTCCCTTCATACTCTCTCTCTCTCACACTCCACTCTTTAACACACTCAAACTCTCTCTTTCTCCCTCAAAACCCATGAAATTCTCTAGCCAAGAACATCTCTCAACTTCAAATCTTCATCTTCTAGGGTTGTTCTTCAAGGTAATCACGAAAATCCTTCATCTTCCTTCACTTTCTTTCTTGTTTTAAAGGTTTTTCTTGCACTTCTCCTTCTTCTACACCATTATTTATGAACATTCATGAACATATCCATGGATTTTGATTTTGATGATGATGGTGGTAGGGTTTCACCCAAGAAAAACATGCATGTTGTTTGATGCTGAAATCCAAGGACCAAAACTATGTCAAACCCTAAATTACGAATATTTACAAGTTTTGAAGATTCATCTACCTTATGCATTCAAGTTTTTCCTTTGAAAACATCACTATGAACAAAATATGTCCATGCATGGTCTTCAAACCGTGATGCATGTGATGAACATCAAGTTAAAGAGCTTGATGATCAAAGTACATTATTAATAGTGCATGTAAATGATTTTATTCATAAAAAAATCTAGATATCCTTTTCTGTTCGAACTAAAATTTCCTCAGATTCCCAGTAAGATGATATTAGGATCTGGAAAATCCCAGGAGCTTTTATCATTTCTTTAATTTATTAAAATTTTTACAAGAAAACCAGACCATAAATCATTTAAAATAATTTCCGAGGTCTATAAATCCTAGGTAAATTCGTAGATGACCCCTTTAGTAAATGATGACATCTCAGTAAGTTTCATCGATTTTGGTTACTGTTTGGTATGGTTTTGAATTTTTTTTTGTTTAATTCAAATAAATCATAAAACCACTTTAAGGAATGTGAAAAGGCTATCTAAGATTTTTCGCAGATCCTAACTCATGTGGAATGCTCAGAAAAATATTTTAAGAATTTTTCATAATGCATACCCAGTTTTCCCTGATTTTTGTATTTATAATGGACTAATAATGGGAAAAATAGTTCTACTCATCCACAATTCATGAAAACTCACCACAAGACCTTATAATATATTAGAACTCTAAATAAAAATTTGGATGATATTTATATTCAGTATGCTACTTTTCTTCTATTTTCTAAGATTAAAAACTCTTAAACCCACAAAATCGGATTACAGTATATAAAAATGACCATTGGTATTTTTCCCGAATTATGTACAATGTAAATGAAGTTTACAAAAATTTTGATAATTTATTTTAACTGTTTGATAATTATTCACCAATTAATGATTATTCAAGAGAATAAAACAATGAAAAAAAGTAAGGCTAATTGAAAAAAATATTTTATATTTTCAAAGCTTCTATATGTATAATAACAGTGTTACAAAAAGTTTGGGCAATTTTGGAAACTGTTTTCTATTTATTTCAATTTTTGTTAGAATAAATGCACAAAAATCATAAAATCGGGTTAAACTGTTTAAAATCATCTGGATGGTATTTTTCACAAATTTATATTGTTAGGAAGGCTTAAAATTTTGGAAAAAGAGTTAACCAAATAAAAAATTCAAGGAAAATTTCTGGAAGACCTCTACTGAATTTAGAATGAAAATGAAAAGTTTGAGAAGTTTTGGAAACTGTTTGATAATATTTTTGATTTTTAGGAGTTTAAAACACCTTTAAATGTGTTGAAATACCCTCAATTAATATTGCAGAAACCTGGAAAATAATATCTAGAATTATCTTAATCACATGAGTTATAAAATATGATCATTTCAGAAAAATTGTTACCCATTTAATTTAAAACCAATATCCGAACAAAAATGTGGCATTTCTCTTTATGTAGAATTTAGTATATTAGCATTAGATTTCGACATTAAAACTCACTAGCGTGTGTTTGATGTCGTAGGATCCCGGTAGTATAGGCATTGGTGTATTCCGAGGCACCACTTGTAGCTACTTGAAACATTGTGAGTATTCATGACTCCCCCTATTTTCGGTTTTGATGTTTTGCGGTGGAAAAGCATGTCCAAAAACCATTTGTTGTTCGTTGTATTTAAATTAATTTGTATCAAACTTGATTGCTATATTTTGCTATGTATGTCTATGCAACTTGAAACTTGAGGCCTTATCATCTTAAGTCCCTTCCCTTAAACTTTACTCCAACCATTAAGTCTTTGAGCAAATAGTCATTATGGATAGCGCTATTAGGAATTGACAACTCCTCACTCGCCTGATTGCTTGAGTGCATGATACCATATTAATCTATGGAACGATAAACATAAATCTTGATAGGGCATCCGTCATAGGCTTGGTTGTGAACTCATTGTTTGCTCATATACATACAAACTTGTTATTTATTATGGCAACAAACTCGCTTATTAATTATAGCAATGAACTTTGTTTTTCATTATAGCAATAAACTTTGTTTCTCATTGTAACAACGAACTTTTGTTACTAGATACTTATTTACTTGTTTTAGCAATGAACTTGGTTGCTCCTTATAGTAACAAACTTGTTCGCTTCTTTGAGAAACGAACTTGATTGCTCATTATAGCAATGAAACTTGTTTACTCGTTTTAGTAACGAACTTTATTTCCCATGAGAATATGAACGTTGCATCTCATTTGGGCAACATACTTTATTACTCATGATGACAACAAACTTTTTTTTTTATACAAACTGATTTACTCATTTTAGCAATATATTTTTATCATTGAAAACTCATATCAAAACTTTGATTTCGATTCATGAAACCAATATTATTTTTAACTTGTGAACTCACCAACTATTTCGGTAGTTGACCGCTCATTTTACATGCTTTTTGAGGTATCATCTAGTAAGAGGCACCTAAATGCATATCAATTTTAGGATCATTCGCATGTGTGATTCTTTTTATACGTTGTAATTATTTTTAAAAATTATACAAACTCATTGTAAATTGTAATTCTTTTTCATACTATGGTTGGTATTGTCTTTTAACTTTTGCTATGAGACTCTTTGTACTGCCATGCCCTGTGTTTCCGCTTTAGCGGTGTGTGACAGAAGTGGTATCAGAGCCGAAGGTTATAGAGAATACCGGTTTTCCCTTTGGAGAACCACAACTATAGCCAAAAAATTTCAAAACGTTTTTAAAATACTGAACATACTACTGGTATAACTAATTCGAGTACGCATTATTGGACTGTAATTATGTATAGCCTGCCCAACTATGCTTAATTAAGGAAAGTTAATGCGATGCTAGAAACGATTATTATAGTATTATGTTCAAAACGATTTTCAACTTGATCTTTTGAAAAACAAAAATTTTTCGGTGTGCGTACGGGCATTACATATTATATGCATTCATCTAGGTACACTTAGAAACTAAGTGCACTTGTACCATAACGTCTTATTTAGAAATATTCTTATCCCTTATCAAGTGCTAGATTAACTAGTTAGGTTATATCACTAGCCACTCTAGGAGCGATCTACTTAGTATTGAGAATGAGTATTCATCGGTAGCTATTGACTTTAGACATAAGGTTAGTAGCTAGATAGACACTAGTAATAATCTTAATTCGAAACATATACCAATTCTACCTCAATACCTCTTCATCGTCTTCGTACTAGAGTTACAATTAGAAAAGCGTTCTGATATCGACACATATGAGAATTGGAGCATTGCGTAAGGAGGTAGATGAGTCGCCACTAGTAATCACTTGGATGCCATTGGCGAGCATTCCTGATTCGAATCACGAGGAGACACGGAGGTTTAACCCACAATCGAGACCTTCTTTCTACGCTACGATTTAGCTCTATTTTGTTTCCACCTTGAGCTTAAAACTTAACATAGGATATCCCTTTGACCCAAAAGCTTTTCTTTAGGTAGTTCTTACCCTACCATATTTACTCCGAATATCCTAATTCAAGCACAAACCATTCCCCTTACGGCGAAATTTACAAGTCTTTGTTCGAGACCCCCAGATACAGTAGTGATTATCTCGAGTGTACAATCATCTTACACTTTCCAAATTACTAACGTGTTTCATGCCTAACCTTCAACCTTAGATTTTTATATCCGATCAAACATTGCACCATTTTGTTGTATGAATCATTCCTACAAATTTCAAATCCTCCTTCGAACCTTATTATTTTCATACATTCGTTTGAGCCTTAGCGACATTACTAACATTTCTATCGTTATAAAGGATTACATCCTCTTACGTCGTGAGTCAGGCGCCAAACTTATAACTTAACCTTTGACCTCTATAAAAGGGTGCGAAACTGCATTGGCACCATAAAACGATTTACAAACAAGTTTTATTGTCCTTTATCTTGGGGAAAAGACATCGGTACTCACCTTATACTCGTCTTGTACTCGCCTTAGTATTTAGGTACGATCAGCTATACTAATCTACTTATTCCTTACTTCTTAATCTTCCATCGAAAAGTTATTTCGCTTCATCGGTTTTATTTATCATCGATAAAATACTTTATAAACACTTCTTACAACTTACTAGACATTTCTTAACAATGTGAGCCATATCCTCGCTAAAATCTTTTGATAACTTGCTTTAACTTAACACTTTTCTTCAAAACTCAATTTAACCAATATTGGTTTTTACCTTGCTATTTCAATTTCATTTCAAATCCATTTCAATGGATAGGTGTGCTTTTAAGGGCATATAAAACATTTTAAACCTTGATTACCATTTTGGCACGTTTTCGAAAAACATAGAAACATTTTATTTTATAAAAGTGTTTAAATTCTATGCTATAAAACTTAAACATATGACATTGAAGTTCATATTATGCCTAAAAGCTTCACCGGATCTTTCAAACAACTTTTGTTTTGGTTGACCACATTCTCATTTAGGCATTATAGTTTACTTAAATGTGTTTTCTTGAAACCCAACATGATATTTTTACAACTTTCTACTCCAAACGTGTTTACAAGACATCACTAATGCCTACATTTCAAAGCACACCTTATTTGTATATTTTATTACAAATTAGTTATATAATTTATAAAGTTTCTAGATTTTATCGCATCGTAAAGCATAGTGTTCACTTTTAAATTTCTAGTGATACACTCTCAACAATGTATGATTACTTTTTTAAATAGATTGATTCTTTACCTTATCCATTTTAACCATTGTTGGACTCCTTTCTAAAAGGTCTAGACTGTCATATTTTTAATTACCAGTTGTAGTGCTTCTTCTTTATCACAAATGGAGTTTACTTAACAGATCACTCATGATTTTAAGCAAACACTTTAAAACCTCCACATGTCTATTTAATCATCAACATACATCAAAGATTGAAGATTGAAATATATCTCGACCTGGTTTTAAATCTACCTATAAGTATTGTTCTTAAAATTTTAACAATAACAATCATTTGCTACTATCTTCCTTTTCTTTCCCCCGAATTTGATTTTTGCTCTCCATCTGATATGAGATCTCGCAAACCCATAATAATAACATAATACATTGTCTAACTTTGTTTCTGTCTATTTTGCTTCTCTTGGTACCATGTTCGTACACATACAGACTAGAAGTCTACGCTTTCATTTTGAGCGATTAATACATGTATACTCGTGAGGCATAATTTTGATTTAGTGAACTTTGATATGTTCAAATACGTCATTTATCATATACTTTTTAGTTTTATTTTGAAATCTACTATAAAACAAGTAATCCTTATTTACATTTGCTCCTTTTGCTCTAAATTTAAAATTTTGAATAAACGCACAATTTTCATTGTATTTCCCTTACAATTAATACACAAGGTGACTACCCTTGTTCTTATCATTTTTCAAAATCCATAAAATATATCTGAAGAATATATTTCATATGTTTCATCTTTTCTTTAAAAAAATAAAAAGTTTTAAACGTTACGATTATTTATCCTTCAAATGATTATTTTTGTAGAATCACTAAATTGAGAATGCACTATTTTCAATGATCGACCTTTTTACACATTTCTTAAATAGCATTCTACTTTGTAATTTTCAGTGAGTTCCTAAACTCACAACCTTCTTTTCATAAATATTCTGACTCGTAAACTCGAATTTGTCCTGACTTAAACAATTGGACAATTTCTCAAAAAAATTGTAATACGAATATTTCTATATAAATGCCATCATTGACGACTTAAACCTTTAACATTTATTAATCTCCCTATTATTTACTACTTCGTTTTATTGCCACACATATATCTTCATTCTCTTGGAATTATCACATATTTTTAATAACAGTGAGATTACTTATCATTTTTAAACGCTCAAAATGCTATCTAAATAATGTGATTTAAAATATCATAAACTTTCACCGACTTCATTAGAAACAACGACACTCTAACTATACTCTTCAATTATGGTTCTATTATAGTTAGAGTACCCGTAGTAGAAATTATAACTTCGTTTCGTAACTTCTTTTGTTGACGAGACTTAAATAGTTATACGCTTGAGATGTACCAATAGCATGTATCATTAGGAACTTAACCTTGATTGCTTCTCTTTTATTCGTGCTACCCCTTCTTATATCCGAATATACCTTATTCAAATTTAGTAGCCAATCTGGAAGTGAACAAATTGTTCCTAATCCCTTCTTTATTAGACTTAAGGATTTAGAACGCGACTTTTAGAACGCGAATTTACACTTAGCGACGATTTAGAACGCGACTTAAGGATCAATGCGGACTTAACACTTAATGCAGTTGGTGCTTCAGCAAAACTTATAGCGCTCTCTTAAGTTAGAAAATATCTAACCAGATAATTTTTTTTGTCTAGGTCGCCATGGTCGGATCATGATTCCATGAACCAAAGTTCCCACAATCTAGACTATAGAACTCGAATTAGGGAAACACTAACTTGATTATAGTTAAAGAAACTGGGCTCTTCCCTTGATGAATTAACCCAAAATAATCAAAGAGCTCTTCAAATCACCATCTCTCCAATTATACAATTGTATTCAGCTGAGTTCTAATAGAATGCGTCACGAATTGAATTTAAGGACGAAATTCTTTCAACGGGGGAGACTGTGACAACCGTCAAAATTCGAGTCAGTTCTACAATTGATAAACTTAGTTGCACATGTAGGCATGACACATACTAGATTTAGTAACTAGAAGCTAAGTTATAACCTACTAGAAACTTGGAAACAAGTAGAATCGAAGGATAGTGTACTTGGATTTCACATTGGTATGTGAATTCTACAACTACTTAACTGTAATGACTATCAATATTCGGGTCATTCCTTAACTTGAACACCTTTTCATGAATCATATACACACATCATGCCATGACCTAGTAATAGAAATTAGGGTACAATCTTGAATAAACTAGGATCCAACTAAAATCTAGGACTAATATACTTGACTCTTACGATTCTAGCAAGTTGTCTAGCTACTGTAGGAATTGCCAATACCCGAATTAGAACGAACTCTAAACAATTCTTACAATTAAAAAAAAAAGTTATAAAATCCCTAAAAATAAACTAAAATCTTCTAATTTCATTTCAACATGATCGTAAATATCTAGCAAATTTCCAAAAGCCCTAAAGAGCCCAAAAATCCAAATTATAAACTTTAAAACCTAAAACCTCTATAAGATTTGTTATAAACCATATTATATCAAATTTAAATAATTAAGTTATGGGATATAATCAAAGACATCAAAATTTAATTATCAAACATACATCATATTTTATGAGCTAAAAATTAGGTTTTTATAAAAATTAAAGAGAAATTATATAAAAATTTAATTATGAAAGAAAAGACCCCTCTGGTATACAAAAAAAATCGTCCACCACATCCCATGCTCCCTCTTCCCCAAGTATTTCAATCATTCTATCTTCTCTTACACTCTAACTTCCCTTCACACACTCTCTCTCTCACACTCCAGTCTTTACCACACTCAAACTCTCTCTTTCTCCCTCAAAACCCATGAAATTCTCCAGCCAAGAACATCTCTCAACCTTCAAATATTCATCTTCTAGGGTTGTTCTTCAAGGTAATCATGAAAATCCTTCATCTTCCTTCACTTTCTTTCTTGTTTTAAAGGTTTTTCTTGCACTTCTCATTCTTCTACACCATTGTTTATGAACATTCATGAACATATCCATGAATTTCGAGTTTGATGGTGATGGTGGTAGGGTTTCACCCAAGAACAACATGCATGTTGTTTGATGGTGAAATCCAAGGACCAAAACCTATGTCAAACCCTAAAATACGAATTTTTACAAGTTTTGAAGATTCATCTACATTATGTATTCAAGTTTTTCCTTTGAAAACATCACTATAAACAAAATAGGTTCATGCATGATCTTCAAACCGTGATGCATGTGATGAACATCATGTGAAAGAGCTTGATGATCAAAGTACATTGTTAATAGTGCATGTAAATGATTTTATTCATAAAAACTCTAGATATCCTTTTCTATTCAAAATAACATTTCCTCATATTCCCAATAAGATGATAAGAGGATCTGGAAAATCCCAGGAGTTTTTCTCATTTCTATAATTTATTAAAATTGTTACAAGAAAACAAGACCATAAATCATTTAAAATACTTTCTGAGGTCTATAAATCATAGGTAAATTTGTGGATGACCCCTTTAGTAAATGATGACATCTCAGTAAGTTTCATCGATTTTGGTAACTATTTGGTATGGTTTTGAATTTTCTTTTTGTTTAATTCAAATAAATCATAAAGCCACTTTCTGGAATGTGAAAAGGCTATATAAGATTTTTTGCAGATCCTACCTCATGTGGAATGCTCAGAAAAATATTTTAAGAATTTTTCATAATGTATACCCAATTTACCCCAAATTTTGTATTTATAAAGGACTAATAATGAGAAAAATAGTTCTGCTCATCCAAAATTCATGAAACTTCACCAGAAGACCTGATAATATATTAGAACTCTAAATAAAAATTTAGATGATTTTTCTATTCAATATGCTATTTTTCTTCTATTTTCTAAGATTAAATACACTTAAATCCACAAAATCGGATTACAGTATATAAAAATCACCATTGGTATTTTTACCGGATTATGTACACTGTAAATGAAAATTAATTTTTTTTTGGTAATTTACTTTAATTTTTTGATAATTATTCACCAATTAATGATTATTCAAGAGCATAAAACAAATAAAAATAGCAAGACTAATTGAAAAATATATTTTATATTTTTCAAAGCTTCTATATATAATAACAATGTTATAAAACGTTTGGGAAATTTTTTAAATTGTTTTCTATTTATTTCCATTTTTGTTAAAATAAATGCACAAAAATCATAAAATTAGGTTAAACTGTTTAGAAACCCATTTTTCTATTTTTCCTAGATTAAGTTTGTTTAATGGTAGTTTAATAAAAAGTTTGGGAATTTTTATCATCTGGATGCTATATTTCACGAATTTATATTGTTATGAAGGCTTAAAAATTTGAAAAAATAGTTAATCACATCAGAAATTCAAGGGAAAATTTTCGGAAGACCTCTGTTGTATTTAAAATGAAAATGCAAAGTTTGAGAATTTTTGGAAACAGGTTGATAATATTTTGGATTTTTAGAAGTTTAAAACACCTTTAAATGTGTTGAAATACCCCCAATTAATATTAAAAAAACCTGGAAAATAATATCCAAAATTATCTTAATCACATGAGTTATAAAATATCATCATTTCAGAAAAATTGTTACCCATTTAATATAAAACCAATATTAGAACAAAAATTTGGCATTTCTCTATATGTAGAATTTAGTATATTAACATTAGATTTCGACATAGAAACTCACTAGGATGTGTTTGATGTCGTAGGATCCCAGTAGTAAAGGCATTGGTGTATTCCGAGGCACCAATTGTAGCTACTTGAAACATTGTGAGTATTCACGACTCCCCCTATTTTCGGTTTTTATGTTTTGGGGGTGGAAAATCATGTCCAAAAACCATTTGTTGTTCGTTGTATTTAAATTAATTTGTATCAAACTTGATTGCTATATTTTGCTATGTATGTCTATGCAACTTGAAACATGAGGCTTGATCGTCTTAAGTCCCTTCCCTTACACTTTACTCCAACCATTAACTCTTTGAGCCAGTGGTCATTATGGATAGCGCTATTAGGAATTGACAACTCCTCACTCGCCCGATTGCTTGAGTGCATGATACCATATTAATCTATGGAACGATAAGCATAGATCTTGATAGGGCATTAGTAATAGGCTTGGTTGTGAACTCATTGTTTGCTCATATACATACAAACTTGTTATTTATTATGGCAACAAAATCTCTTATTAATTATAGCAATGAACTTTGTTTCTCACTATAGCAATAAACTTTTTTTCTCATTATTATAATGATCTTTTGTTACTAGATACTTATTTACTTGTTTTAGCAACGAACTTGGTTGCTCCTTATAGTAACAAACTTGTTTGCTTCTTGTAGCAACGAACTTGATTGAACATTATAACAATGAAACTTGTTTACTCGTTTTAGTAACGAACTTTGTTTCCCATGAGAATATGAACGTTGCATCTCATTTGGGCAACATACTTTATTACTCATGATGACAACAATTTTTTTTATACAAACTGATTTACTCATTTTTGCAGTATATTTTTGTCATTGGAAACTTATATCAAAACTTTGATTTCGATTCATGAAACCAATATTATTTTTAATTTGTGAACTCACCAACTATTTCGGTAGTTGACCGCTCATTTTACATGCTTTTTCAGGTATCATCTAGTAAGAGGCACCTAGAGACATATTACTTGTAGGATCATTCACATGTGTGTTTCTTTTTATACGATGTAATTATTTTTAAAAGTTGTACAAACTCATTGTAAATTGTAATTCTTTTTAATACTATGGTTGGTGTTGTCTTTTAACTTTTGCTATTAGACCCTTTTTACTGCCACGCCCCTTGTTTCCGCTTTAGGGGGGTGTGTGTGACAACCCGAAAATTTCTATCTTGTAAATTCAATCCAATCAACCAAAGGTCAGACTCATTTCTATTGCCTTTTAGCCTTGTTAAGGGTCATTCTAATGAGTTCTAAGCCTAGTACACTTAAGGATTGAATGTAGGGATGTGTCAGCTTAAGTTCTTCAAGTTGCAATCAAGCCGGAAACTCCATCACAAGGAGTTCACGGCCCAAACAAGAGTTTACGGCCGTAAACTCCATGTTGGCCGTGAACCCCTTCCCGTATGTGTCTATTTCCTTCATTATTCTTCACTTCTCACACTCTCAACTCAAGAACACTCGATTCTCTCTTGAGTATCATTAAGAACACATCATTTTCTTCTCAAATTGGTAAGTGATTCTTTCTATGTTAGTTGATACCTTTCCTAACCTTGTGAAACCCTTTGATAACATCCTTGAATTCATTACTTTTCCTTTAAGATCTTCAAATCTTCATCCTTTCCCCAAGAACACCAAGAACACCTACTTGTTCTTGGTGGCCGTGAACTCCCTAAAGCCTTCCAAAAGTGAGTATTTCTTCCATAATCTTATTATTCATTAGAAACTATTGAAACCTCATGAAACCAACACCTTATAAGCATATATAAAGATCCAAATAGCATCATTTTGGGAGTGTTTTCGACCATGCAATCTCCCTTGGCCATAAACCCTTCTTAAGATCATCTTAGGCCGTGAACACCCATGGCCGTGAACACACATGGCCGTGAACACCTTGACCGTGAACTCATCTAGGCCGTAAAAACATCTTCCTTTGGCCGTAAACTCCCTTTAGTCAATCACATGTGATTGTAACACTTCATTCCAAGTGTTTCCTAGTCCCTAAGGTTGTTTCCTTGCATGTTAGTTGTTCTAAACACTAATTACATGCCTACATATGCCATTATATGTGATTTAGGACTCGTTTGTGTCTCGGGAATTCATTCGTGGAATTTCTCATCCTTACGCGCATATTCGATTGAATCACCCACATAAGGTGAGTTCATACCCCTATAATCAATCTTTTAAATGTTTTAAGTGCTTTTAAGGGGGGGGGGGGGGAATACAAGTTGAAAACAATGATAACTATGTAAATGTTTTGTGATAAACATCATTTTAAAGGATTTCTTATGTGTTTATAAGTGATCAAATCATTTCAAAAAAATTTTAAAGTTATGTTTCTTTATTGTTTATAAAACTCCGTTTTTAAAGTACAATCATAACTCAGTAGATAAATGAGTCTTTTCTTCAAAGTCAGTATCAGTTCAAGTGAACACACTAGTAAACTATAATAGGTATAGTTTAGGGGTTCAGTTCATACTATAACTAGTACAGGGATGAACATACTGTAACTAGTACAGGGAGGAACGTACTATAACTAGTGCAGGGAGGTACATGCTAATACTATAACAGAAGAACAAATCATGATTTACATACTTATACTATAAATTCCCAGTAACCTAGGAAGGGAATGTATCATTAACTCATTTTTATAAACAAAAGATGATAATAAACAATGTATAAGGTTATATATATATATATATATATATATATATATATATATATATATATATATATATATATATATATATATATAGGGTACATCTACAAAGTACCAGATTTATATATAAAGGGTACATCTACAAATTACTGGGCATTAATAAATAAAACACATAAATATATACACAACCTTATCACATTTTAACCCTAATTAACAAACTGGTTTGTAAGGTTGTCAGTACTTCAGTAGTCATTTTAAAAGACTATTGCATACTTTCATTTTCCCATTACATTCATATTGTGATATTCTCACATAAATGGTAATGCAAACTATTTTCTAGTTAAGATAGTTATAAACTAGGGAAAACTTACATCATTACAAACGACAAACAGAACAGTCGAGTCTTAGTACATTCAGTTAGAAGGGGGGGTCTATAATGCTAACTTTATGATTCATCGGTAGATATATCAGGGATATATATTAATTGGATCTGACAGGCAGTAGGATGTGTGCTTTCCGCTTCATTTCCTGTTCCTTGTTTGGTTGTGGGCTTAGAGCAGATTCACCCAGTCTACTATCTATTCGATCTTAGCTATATATATATTCCGTATACACCAAGTAATCGTAAGGAGTACCAGGTATGGGCCAGGTCATAGTATACTAATTCAATACACCGTTTTCTAGTACAAAATATACTTTTCAAATAGAACATTTGGTAGACAAAACTAGAAACTTATCGGTAAAAGGGTTTAATCCATTTTATTAAACCAGTATAACTTAAAGGACCTTCAGTGGTTAATTCTATAATACCTTAGTTTACACATCAGGGTTATATATATGTAATATCCGATAGGTAGTTGGATGTGTGCTTTCCGCCTTACTTCCTGTTCCTTGTTTGGTTGTGGGCTTAGGGCATATTCACACAATTAACTATCTGTTCGATATTAGGTTATATATAACTAGTGTAAACTAAGTGATTATAGGAGCTATTGGGGTTACCATTTTTACTAAAGGAAATAAGGGTTTTCTTAAAGAATGTTTTCATCAAATATAAAGGAACTATTATAGTTAACTCCGTGAGTACCAAATGAATATACCAGGGTTATATACAACGAAGATCTAACAAACAATGGGATATGTGACTTCCGCCTCATTTCCTGTTCCTTGTTTGGTCGTGGGCTTAGGGCAGGTACACACAATCGATTGTTTGTTTACTCTGGGTTTTTATATAACTTGTATCCATTTATTACTCATAGAAAGGATTGTAGAGTCATTTTTACTTATCTTTCATCATATCACGAAATATAGGCTTTTCTGGAGGAACATGCGAACTTTTCTAAAAGAACTTACAACTTTCTTACATCACTAAAATACTTATGAACTCACCAGCTTAAATGTTGATCTACTCTTTCAAAATAACTTGTATTCTCTGAAAACCAGTAGACAGGTACGCGCACTGGGATTCAGAAGATGGAGCACAGTAGCTTCATGTCTTGTTTTGTTATTTAATTTTGTAGTCTATCTTATGTGAACGTGATACTTTGTAAACACTTTATTTCTAATGAAATGGTTGTTTGTTACTTTGATGACTATGATGCATGTCTTGTGATACTGAACATGACATCCTCTTCCCCCGAACGTTTCCGCCGTTCCGGTTTGGGGGTGTGACAGATTGGTATCAGAGCATTGTTTATAGTGAACTAAGTATATCAACCGATAAAAGATATACAACTATAAATGCAATGGGGCCGAAGTGCTCTAGATAATAGTATATTTTAAAAATATAACAATACCTTATAAAAGTATACATACATGCTTATACATATATACATACTAGAACAAGTATTACAAGAAGAACAAAACAGAAGTATTTAAAGGTTGAACACTGTGGTCAAACCTGGACAGTTATGTAATCATATATGGGATCAATATTGCCTAATCAACTATATTCATTTGAGATGTGACCGACATGTGTTTGGAGTGATGTGGTGTTGCAACAGTCTTAAAACTTACCTAACTCTATTCAAGGGACTTCTAGATCAGAACATAAAGTTAAAATACTATAGGAGTATTTTATGATACTATAACACAACAACAAGTTTAAACCATACCAAGTACGTTACATTAAAATACTATAGGAGTATTTTAGGCACTATATAAATAACTTATGTGATAATTTAAAAGACCCTTATGGATAGGTCTATAATTTTGGAATATATACTTCCAAGGTTTTATATAATTGAGATTTTATAGACTTAGAATTTGTGATCTATGCTTCACTACCAGTTCCTTGTTTGGTTGTGGTTCTGGAGTAGGATCACTTATTCGAGGGTTTATTTAATCTTAAATTATATACAACTTGTATACATTATGCAATTATAGGAGGACTCTGTAAGGATCACCCCATAATGTTTCATTTAGTCTCATAGATTCTTTAGACACTTCTATTCTCGCATGACAAACCCAGATAGATGTAACCACTTCCTCATAGCAGTCAACAGAAGAGTCAAGGAGGAACACGAACTGGTTCATGAGAAGTTTTCAAAGAAGGATCAACCAAAGTAACCAAAACGTCTTATGTGTCACGCTAATAAATAATAATCTTGTTTGACTTAGTGAGCTGGTGGAGACACTGCTCACATTATGTGTTAGGATTATTTGTTTTTCATGCAACTAGTAACAGTTATTCAATTCACAGATATTCATTCGAGGATAGCCACTTCTAATTCATAAAGTTTATTTTGTATAGACTCCCTTTATGAATTGTTTCCAGAACCCTATGAAGGTCAGAACTAGATACACTCAGAACTAGGATAACTTTGTCATTCAGCTTTCAGCTTATAAACCACTGCTATGGACTTATTTCCACCTCATATTTGTATTCTTTTTAGCAAGATGCATCCACTTCGATCAGCGAGACGCACTACTCCGATAACTCCAACTCAAACACCACTACCTCCTCCACAATTACATCCAGATGCTCTTCAAGCTGTAGTGGTTGCGGCTGTTACGACAGCCCTAGCTCCATTCAACACGACCGATACTAGCAGGAGTGGATCGGGTGTTAACTACACCGAAGGTGGTAATCACGGGCACCCTAGGGAGTGTTCGTATAAGGACTTCATGAACTGAACACCCAAATCCTTTAATGAAAATGGGGGAGTCATTTCTGTGATGCGATGGTTCGAGAAAACAGATTCGGTTTTCGAAATCTGTCTGTGCCCAGAAGGGAGCAAAGTGAAGTTTGATGCCTGCACCTTCTCCGACAGAGCCCTGACATGGTGGAATAGCCATGTTAAGTCACTGGCCCTACCAGCGACGAATTCAATAGGTTGGGAGAACCTAAAAGAGATGAAGTTACAAGAATACTGCCCGAGGGGCGAAGTTCAGAAGCTGGAACATGAACTATGGGAGCACACCATCGTCGGCTCAGACATAGTGACCTACACTGACAGGTTTAGCGATCTGGCAGCACTATGCCCCGGGATGATTACCCCGGAAAGTAAGAAGATAGAAAGGTACATCTGGGGTCTATCCACCCCGATTCAAGGGGATGTACTATCTTCTAAACCAACTACATTCGATAGTGCCAAACGCCCGGCCCAGCGACTCATTGACCATGGAGCACGCCATGGCTTGGTAGTCCCCGTTCGCAAGCCATTAAAGGGAGAGGACTATAAATGGAAGTCGGGGAACAAGAGGAAGAAGCGAACAACACAAGAAACCCCGCATGAGCAACAAATAGGTACTATATATGCCGCCACAACACCTGCTACTCTAGCACCTGCCAGTCGATATGCTGGAACTCTCCCGACGTATGATGGTTGTAACTACCTCCACACCGGAGTATGTCGGGAAATGCAATGCCTGAATTGCCACAGGAAGGGGCACACTGCCCGGTTCTACAAGGCACCGGCTCAACCGATCTCCCGAGTCCCCGGAGTAGAAGTAAACCAGGCCTGCTATGGCTATGGTGAGATAGGGTACTAAAAGAGGAACTGCCCGATAACGAAGAACTCAGGAGCGGATGAACGAATTCTGATGATAACCGCAGGAGAATCTACCCCGGAGTCCCCAGCAAGCAGCGGTACGTCTTCGAAATAAGAATTACTTTAAAAATTAATTTATATTTATATAAGATTAAAACTTGGGGAAAACATTTAAAAGTAATTATAATAACTCACTCATCTGAACAAGTCACAACATTCATAAGAGAACTAAAGATCCGCACAGGTGAGTTATGATGGCTTAGTATGTACATCAGGGTTGTGCGTAGATAAGATTTTGCAGACTTAGAGTGAGTGATTCCGCCTTACTTCCTGTTCCTTCTTTGGTTGTGGATTTACGACAGAGTTACTCAGTCGACTGCCTTATTTATCTTAAATATACATAATTTGTATATGCCAAGCGATCATAGTGGTACCGAGGAGGATCGTAATATAAAGTACCGACACTAGTTATCAAAGCACTTTCACTGTAAGTACTCGTTCATCGCGGTATGATACGTGGAAGTGTTAACATCAAGGAGAAAATAGAAAGCACTAGAAAGTCTACACAGAGTACATTGTCAAACACACTAGAGATACATCATCGTATAACAAACTATTCTTTCAAATCGGCCAAACTTTTGTCCAGTAAAGAGTCCGTTGCTATCATTCGTCATGAATTGGCGTGGTAAGCACCATACTAAGTTCATATGTTTCCATCGCCTTGACCGTCAAATTCACGAAACCCTCGTCATTCGTAACGACAACCTGACCTAGACCTCATTTTTGTCTCTTATCTCCTAAAACCCCGAAGTACTCATGTGAGGAGTACCTTGCCCTCCGAAACCTTAACACCGTATCTTCAGTTGACCTTCCCGAACTACCACTCGTCCAATAGATCAAGTTCAAGCACAAAGGCTAAGGACGAGTACAACCCACCTATCTGTATTAAGCGTATACACGAGAGTGGTATATAATTATGATTATGCAGATTTAGTATATGTGTTTCTGCCTTATCTCCTGTTCCTTGTTTGGTTGTGGACCTGGCGCAGAGTCGCACATCCGACTGTCTTACTAATCTTAATTATATACGACTTGTACACACGAGGTGATGATAGATGGACCAAGTATAAATTCGATCATGAGCATAAGGGCAAAGTTTCCTAGGTCTACGAGTGGGTATTCTACCATTCAAAGGATCACAACCCCAGGAGTACTGATAGGAAAGCTAATTTCGGGACGAAATTCCATCTAACGCGGGGATGATGTGACAACCCGAAAATTTCTATCTTGTAAAGTCAATCCAATCAACCAAAAGTCAGACTCGTTTCTATTGCCTTTTAGCCTTATTAAGGGTTATTCTAATGAGGTCTAAGCCTAGTACACTTAAGGATTGAGTGTAGGGATGTGTCAGCTTAAGTTCTTCAAGTTGCAATCGAGCCGGAAACTCCATCACAAGGAGTTCACAGCCCAAACAACAGTTTACGGCCGTAAACTCCATGTTGGCTGTGAACCCCTTCCCTTATATGTCCATTTCCTTCATTATTCTTCACTTCTCACACTCTCAACTCAAGAACACTCGATTCTCTCTGAAATATCATCAATAACACATCGTTTTCTCGTCAAATTGGTAAGTGATTCTTTCTATGTTAGTTGATACCTTTCCTAACCTTGTGAAACCCTTTGATAACATCGTTGAATTCATCAGTTTTCCTTCAAGATCTTCAAATCTTCATCCTTTCACCAAGAACACCAAGAACACCTACTTGTTCTTGGTAGCCGTGAACTCCCTAAATCCTTCCAAAAGTGAGTATTTCTTCCATAATCTTATTATTCATTAGAAACTATTTAAGCCTCATGAAACCAACACCTTATAAGCATAAATAGAGATCTAAATAGTACCATTTTAGGAGTGTTTACGGCCATGCAATCTCCCTTGTCCGTAAACCCTTCACAAGATCATCATAGGCCGTGAACAACCTGTTGGGTTTTGAGCATTCAAACACTCCTATGGTGTAGATGCAACCCTAAATACCTTGGATCTATGTTTTCTCTATTATACATGCAAATATCAATTTCCAAGGTATTGTTCTAACTAGCATAATATAAAGTACATATAATATAAAATCTAGTAGAATTACATACCTCTTGTTTGGTGCTTGATTCCATGGAGCTCAAGAGCCTAGTGCCCCAAGTGTGACACCTCAAATGGTTCACACAACCTCATCAACATTTGGAATAACCATGAGAGAAGATATTAGTCTTATATCTCTATGAAATCGGCTTGCCCTCTATGTAATCCACTAGTGCCCATTTCACCAACAATGGGGTCTTTATATAGTGTGCACATTAGGGTTACACCATGTAACCCATGACTTAACCCATTCCTTATGCTCCATGGGTTTTAACCTCCATGGAGTATCCATGGGCCACCACATGGGTTAAACCCAACATAAGGAATCATGGATCATGTGCCCACATATATAAGAATCTATGATTTACACAATCAATCCCCATATATTTATTTAGTCTCTTTTGATCACTAAATTAATTCTAGATCAATACTAATTAAATAATATGATTTCATATTAATATATTAGAACTTATAATATATTAATATGTTACAAATATGTTCTTCTCATTAAAAGGTCTATCCAATTGTTCTGATGCCATGTAACCCAAATGGACCATGCCGGGTCGGGTTAAGTATATACCAATTATAGTTATGGACTTAGACACTAATCCAACAGTCTCCCACTTGGATAAGTCTAATAACTATTATTGCAAGTACGCCTTCACAACCTGACCAGCAATCGTAGCTCTTAAAAGCTGCTGCCGAACTCTGAACAAATCAATGACGCGTCCATTAGATAAGTGATCATATATTCCTCCATTCTAGATATCATATGGACTGAGACATGGATTATAGTCATTCTCTCTGTCCATCAGTTGTTTCCCGATTTCCGATTTATGACGACTGACTAATTGAACAAATCAAATTAGTCCAGGCCAGGCCGAGCACTTACATTTTGTCATCACTAAATCATCGAGGGGCCCACAGATATCGCTTTTATCCCTTTGAGGGTAAAAGGAATGGATAAAATTCGACTCATATGCTTGTACTGACTACTTGTTGAATCATACACAAAGGCACGTTTTATAACATCGAGTTACCAATGCGTTTTCGTGCAATCAATGTATAACCAACTCATAGTCAACAACTCATATCTCTAGGTTTGAAGAATATAAGATATTATCGTCTCATGATTCACTCGTGATAAAATCCATGAAGTGATTCAAATGAGCGTGGGTTGAATCCAATACTCAGAACTTATGAGCACTCATGAATGTTGTATCAACCACTGCTATGTCTAATGCACATTAGACAAATCATACAAGCCAAATTCATGACAGTCTTGATTCATATCTACTTCCAACATATGATCGACTGTGGATGGTTTAAATAACTTAGTCATTCGGGAAGAATGACCTAGTTATTCTGGAAGTCAAAACATGCAAAGTGAAACACAAAAATAATACTAATCCTGTATGGCCCCAACACTTTGAGTGTAAATAAAAACCCTTTTATCTAAGCACCATATTGATTACTTATTATTCATGTTTCGATTAATCAACGTAATACTTGAATTGAAACAATAGTCATGCCATGCACCAAGCATGCATACTATGTTTACTATTGGTCTTTTCTTTTGTGAAATAGATCAATTGAACATGACTTCAACGATGCTCATTTCACAATCCCAATCCATTTTGTAAATGTAAGAATACCAAACTCTTGCCATTTACTGTAATCTGTTAGACTCTAAACTTATATGCACTGATCCTCTTGTAATGACTATACCCAAAAGTCACAAAGACTTGGCAACACACATTACAAAGAATTCCAATGGAGATCAATTCCATGGAAACGAAGTCTCAAATTCAAAGTACATTCCTTTGAACATCCTTCTTGCATTAAGTTCTCTAATCTTACACAGATTCAAAGAATAACTTCCACCTATGGAAACAATTCCACATTCCCATTTTGACCATCACTTTTGAACAAGAGTTACCTATTTTCAAAATATGTCAATATGGTCCTTACTCTATACTTCCAATTGTCCATGAGTAACCAACCTTTGGAAAACCTCCAATTGTTCTCGACAATTGCTTAATCATTTTAGTCATATCTAGTTCTAATCCCTTTTCCCTTATTAATGCCCTAAGCATTAGGAAAATTTAGAAAGGATAACTATTATAGCTCATGTGATCGATTATATACCCGAAGCATATAGGACACGATTCATGCTATAAATTTTTATTTGCCATATTCTCACAATTCGAACTATGAAGAGGTATGCCGTATTCATAATCGAAATTTTGAGAGCGCAACATATATAGAATTTCCTTATGTTGAACCATTCCAACAGAAAATTCATATATATCCTTGACTAAAGTTGATTAAAATCTCAATCTAAGCTTGTAGAATTGGAATGAAGTATAAAATCCTCTCCCTTAATTATAGGGAAACAACTTTTCAAAGCGAATTGAAACTTTTGTTTTCTATAATTAACATTGCTAACTTGCAACATAATCATCATGCTCCCACTAGCATAATGATTATTATCTTACTAGCATAACACTTATGCTCCCACTAGCTTTGACATGTGCTCAGAAATCAGCTGGACTTCTAGAAAAACAATATTTTATTGACTTTCTTACCAAAGTTCAGATTTCTGATACAAGATGCTTTGATAAGACTTTATCAAAATCATACACCTTTCCTTAGATAGCTCACTTGTGTGTCTAAACAATTATGAAGAGGGATGCCGTAATCATAATGTTTAGACCTTTTGTCATTCTCACAATTGCTATCTACTTAAAATCTACTTAGTGAAAGAGTTTCCTCACCATCATTTTCATGAATCGGAGAGAAACCTTATGACACTTAGATTTAATGGTGTAAGTGTTCCTATCCATGTGAATTTGTCATAACCATAATCACAAGACAAGGTTAGTGGCAAATCCAATCACATATGGACTGAACTTGTTCAATTTTAATTTCATGCCACCCGGCAGCACAAGGGCCTACCATTGCTTCCAGGTTGTTATGCAAACAATTGAGAACTCACAGAACTGACAAGCATAGTCAACTTTTAACTGGAATAGACACAGAAATAAGAATATGTCAACACGATAGGTTACAAACCTCAAGTCGTGGGCTAGTGATTAACAAATATCTTGATTAGTTCTTGAACCTATCTTAAGATCTTTTAGACTCCCACTGTCCTCTTGACATATAAGACTCTCTTGCTAAATATTCAAGAGATAGTACGAATTATTTTACAAACACTTCACACAATTGGCCTTAGTTGGTCTTTGTTTTATCCAAAACATCACAACTTACCAATTTCAAATGTACAAGAGTAAGAAAACATTTTACTCTACATTTGACAAGTGTTTTAAACCTTTCTTAAGATCATGTCACTTAAGGCTCAAGCTTGGGGTATGACTCTAAGATTTGGTTTTGGAACGAAGTATGATTTATCTTTTGATTTAACCATTTCCACAATTCACGATTCCTCTCCTTAGCCAACAAATGCACTAAGGTGTCCTTAGAAGATCAATTGTGATATGGTTCCATAATCACTAAGATAATCATAAAACAAGATACACAAGTACTCTCCCATCTCTTCAGATTGGAGAAACTTTTATCTTTCTGCCTTATTTGATTCTTCTTATTCATTCTGCCATATATTGAAACTTTTCCAATGTTTCAGAATTACACTTAAACTTGTAAGCATAATCATATTTACTAAACTTTAGTAAATCACAACGAATAATCTTATCAACCTTTGTAGTGGATCTGACTAGTGCACAACCTAATGTACCCGATCCTTTAGTCCTTCGCTTGACTCACATGCGAATGTGATCAAGGAATTAGTCTTAATTTACCAAAGATGAAAAATCTCATTCATCACACAATACAACTTGCATGATTCCAAGTTTTTATCCAACTGAAACCTTGGGTGATGATAATCTTCCTTATTTGATAAATTATGACACTACCACAAACGAAAGAATCAAATTCATTTTTCCAATATTGCTTATCAATGGAAACATATAAACAACAATTTTTCACAAATGCCTTTGTAAGGATACTTAAAATAAATAAAATCAAAACTTCTCTTTTATTTTAAAACTTACGGAAAAACTTATCCTTACAATGCAAATTCATATGAAAACTTTGTTGTTATCTATTCCTAAGCAATATCTCATAACTCTTATGTAGTGGCTCAAAATTCTGGTCATCGAACCATGCGATCAGAATCAACACACCTTTTCTTTAAGCTTCCTTTGATTCTTCAAAAACATCAAAAATGTAATTACATTACATCATGTATTAAGAATCTCCAAAAGAGACTTAATAGAGTAAGATAACGGACTTTACCTGAAGTAGAGTCAAACTTTTGACTTTACCATCCTTATGAGGTTTCAGGTAAATTCGGCAGCTTCGCAACCAATGCCCCTTTCCTTTGGCAATAGGCACATATGGACTCTTTGGGAATGGTACATGGGACTATCTCAGACTTAGCCTTTCTCTTTACCATTTGGTCAACCGAGTTGACTATGGCCGACCCCTTTCAATTGGGAAGAGAAAGTTTTTTTGGACTTCTAGTGTTACCATTTTCAGTGTCCAAATAGGTTTGGGAAGTAATTCTTCCAATCTAATTTGCTTTACAAATGCTCCAAATCATTGCTGATTCAGCATCATCAAGCAAATATGTAAGATCTGTTGGGTTTTAGTATACTACAACATCCTATGGTGCACATACAACCCTAAATACCTTGGATCTATGTTTTCTCTATTATACATGCAAATGGTTTCCAAGGCATTAAACCTATAACTAGCATGCATTTGACATAAACCATATAGTATACTAGTTAGGGAAACATACCTTTTATGTGGCTTGAAGTCTTGATGTATTTGGCCTTAAGACCTTAGCACCAATAGTATGAAATGCCTCAAATGGAATCACAACACACCTAGGACAAAGGTGGCTCTTGAGAGAGAATTCCATGCACCAAAACACCTCCATATTTCTCTAAGAAAAGAAGTGGTGATTTTGGCTATGGAGTAACCTATTTATATGTAGGATTCCAAGGGTCATGGGTATAACCCATATTCCATACCCATGGGTTTTATGATCCATGGTTCATGTGGCCCAACTCTTTATGTATCCATACATAAACTTCATCCAACATGGATCATAAGCCCAACACATATAAATATAACTAATTATCATAATTAGTCCCCATAGATTTAATTAGTCTCTTTTGATCACTATATTAATTCCAAATTAATTCTTGATCAATACTAATTAAAACATATGATTTCATATTAATATAAAATTAATTCTTGATCAATACTAATTAAAACATATGATTTCATATTAATATATTATAACTTATAATATATTAATAAACCATGAATAACCTTCTCTCAAAAGTCCATCCTAACAAATTGTCATGATGATATGCAACCCAAATGGACCATGCTACTCTCGGGTCAACTACATACCAATAATAGTTATGGGCTTAGACATCTAATCCAACAGTCTCCCACTTAATGCCTCTGGGTCATGGGTATAACCTATTTATATGGGCTTAGACATCTAATCCAACAGTCTCCCACAAATTGGTAAGTAATTATAACCTATTTATATGTAGGATTCCAAGGGTCATGGGTATAACCCATAATCCATACCCATGGGTTTTATGATCCATGGTTCATGTGGCCCAACTCTTTATGTATCCATACATAAACTTCATCCAACATGGATCATAAGCCCAACACATATAAATATAACTAATTATCATAATTAGTCCCCATAGATTTAATTAGTCTCTTTTGATCACTAAATTAATTCCGAATTAATTCTTGATCAATACTAATTAAAACATATGATTTCATATTAATATATTATAACTTATAATATATTAATAAACCATAAATAACCTTCTCTCAAAAGTCCATCCTAACAAATTGTCCTGATGATATGCAACCCAAATGGACCATGCTACTCTCGGGTCAACTACATACCAATAATAGTTATGGGCTTAGACATCTAATCCAACAATCTCCCAATTCTAGACCTTTTCCCTTCTTAATGCCTCTGGGCATTTGGAAAAATTTAGAAATGACAAATATTATAGCACATGCAATCGATCCTGTACCCAAAGCAAATGGTACACGATTCATGATGTCTCACATAAAGACATGATTCTAGACCAGTCTTTTGCTACAATATTTTTATTTGCCATGTTTTTCAAAATTTGACTATGAAGAGGGATGCCGTAATCATAATCGAATTTTGAGAACGCAATATATAGAATTTCCTTAAGTTGAACCAATCCAACATGAAATTCATATATATATTCTTGACTAAAGATGATTAAGGTCTCAATCTAAGCCTTTAGAACTGAAATGAAGTATATCCTCTCCCTTAATTATAGCAAAACAAATTGGTAAGTAATTATAACCTATTTATATGTAGGATTCCAAGGGTCATGGGTATAACCCATAATCCATACCCATAGGTTTTATGATCCATGGTTCATGTGGCCCAACTCTTTATGTATCCATACATAAACTTCATCCAACATGGATCATAAGCCCAACACATATAAATATAACTAATTATCATAATTAGTCCCCATAGATTTAATTAGTCTCTTTTGATCACTAAATTAATTCCAAATTAATTCTTGATCAATACTAATTAAAACATATGATTTCATAGTAATATATTATAACTTATAATATATTAATAAACCATAAATAACCTTCTCTCAAAAGTCCATCCTAACAAATTGTCCTGATGATATGCAACCCAAATGGACCATGCCACTCTCGGGTCAACTACATACCAATAATAGTTATGGGCTTAGACATCTAATCCAACAGTCTCCCACTTGGATAAGTCTAAAACTATTATTGCAAGTACGACTTCATAACCCGACTAGCAATCGTAGCTCTTAAAGCCGCTGTCGAACTCTGAACAAATCAATGACGCGTCCATTAGATAAGGGATCATATATTCCTCCATTCTAGACATCATATGGACTGAGACATGGATTATAATCATTCTCTCTGTCCATTTGTTGTTTCCCGATTTTCGATTTATGATGACTGACTGATTGAACAAATCAAATCAGTCCTGGCTTGGCCAAGCACTCACATGTGTCATCGCTAAATCATCGAGGGGCCCACAGATATCGCTTTTATCCCGAAGGTAAAAGGAATGGATAAACTACGACTCATATGGCTTGTTCTACTACTTGTTGAATCATACACAAAGGCACGTTTTATAACATCGAGTTACCAAATGCGTTTTCGTGCAGTCAATGTATAACCAACTCATAGTAACAACTAATATCTCTAGGTTTGAAGAATATAAGATATTATCGTCTCATGATCACTCGTGATAAAATCCATGAAGTGATTCAAATGAGCGCGGGTTGAATCCAATACTCAGAAATTATGAGCACTCATGAGTGTTGTAGCACCACTTTGTCCACCAACTTGGACCTCTACAAACCAACCCATGACAGTCTTGATTCATATCTACTTCCAACATATGACCGACTATGGATGGTTTGAATAACTTAATCATTCAAGAAGAGCGACTTAGTTATTCTGGAAGTCAAAACATGCAAAGTGAAACACAAGAATAAATGAATCAAATATGGTATCAAACCCTATGAATATAAATAAACACTTTTATTTATCACCATATTGATTACTCATTATTCATTGTTTCGGTTTTATCAACTTTATACTTGAATTAAAAACACTAGTTGTCCCATGCTCCAAGCATATACACTATGTTTTTCTTAAACAATAGCTTTGCCATACACCAAGTATGCACTCTATGTTTGTCTATGATCCTTACTTTGTGAAATAAACCAATTGAACATAATTTCAATGATTCTAATTTCACACTCCCAAATCCTTATCGAAAAATGTGAGAATTTCAAATTCCTATCATTTATCGAAATCTGTTTAGATTTTAAACTTATATGCACTGACCCTCCTGTAATGAATATGTACAAAGTCACAAAGACTTGTCAACAATCATTATAATGTATTCCAATGGAGATCAACTCCATGGAAACTAAGTCTCATATTCAAAGTACATTGCTTTGGACATGCTTCTTGCATTAAGTTTTCTAATCTTACACAGATAACTTCCACCTATGGAGACAACTCCATATTCTCATTTTGACTATCACTTCTGAATAAGAGATGCCTCTTTTCATAATATGTCAATATGATCCTTCCAAAATTAGCACTATACTTCCAACTGTCCCTGAGCAACCAATCTTTGGTAAACCTCAGATTGTCCTCGACAATTGCTTAATCATTTTAGTCATATCCAATTCTAGACCTTTTCCCTTCTTAATGCCTCTGGGCATTTGGAAAAATTTAGAAATGACAAATATTATAGCACATGCAATCGATCCTGTACCCAAAGCAAATGGTACACGATTCATGATGTCTCACATAAAGACATGATTCTAGACCAGTCTTTTGCTACAATATTTTTATTTGCCATGTTTTTCAAAATTTGACTATGAAGAGGGATGCCGTAATCATAATCGAATTTTGAGAACGCAATATATAGAATTTCCTTAAGTTGAACCAATCCAACATGAAATTCATATATATATTCTTGACTAAAGATGATTAAGGTCTCAATCTAAGCCTTTAGAACTTAAATGAAGTATATCCTCTCCCTTAATTATAGCAAAGCAAATTTTTCAATCCCTGCAGCCTCACGAATTGAAACTTTTGTTTTCTATAATTAACATTGCTATCTTGCAACACTAACAATAATTATCATGCTCCCACTAACATGATGATTATTAGCATAACACTTATGCTCCCATTAGCTTTGACATGTACTCAAAAATTAGCTGGACTTCTAGAAATCAATACTTTATTGACTTTAATACCAAAGTTCAGATTTCTGATATGAGATGCTTTGATAAAACTTTATCAAAATCATACACCTTTCCTTAGATAGCATGCATGTGTGTCTAAACAATTTCAGAACCATGAAAAGGGATGCTGTAATCATAGTCTCAATTGTTTAGACCTTTTGCCATCTGCTTCAAATCTACTTGGTGGAAGTGTTTCCTCACCATCATTTTCATGAATCGGAGAGAAACCTTATGACCCTTAGATTTTATGGTGTATGTGTTCTTATCCATGTGAATCGTCAAAACCATAGTCACAAGACAAGGATAATGACAAATCCAAACTAATATGGACTGAACTTATGCAATCTTAACTTCTTGCCACCTGGCAGTACATGGCCTGCCATTGCTTCCAAGTTGTTATGCAACCAATTGAGAACTTTCAGAACTCCTATGCAAAGCCAACTTTAACTGGAATAGGCACAGAATATGTCAACACGATAGGTTATAAACCTCAAGTCGTGTGCTAGTGAAGAACCTCAGGTTTTATTCTTGATTAGTTCTTGAAATTCTTTTTAGGATCTTTAAGACTCCCACTATCCTCTTGACATATAAGACTATCTTGCCAAATATTCAAGAGATAGTGCGGATTCTTTATCAAGACAAACACTTCACACAATTGGCCTTAGTTGGTCTTTGTTTTATCCAAAACATCACAACTTACCAATTTCAAATGTACAAGAGTAGGAAACTTTTACTCTTATATTTGACAAGTGTTTTAAACCTTTCTTTAAGATATGTCACTCAAGTTACAATCTTGGAGTATGACTCTAAGAATTGTTTTGGAACGAAGTATGACTCATCTTCCTGATCTAACCATTTCAACAATTCATGACTCCTCTTCTTAGTCATAAGAATGCACTAAGATGACCTTTAGAGGACTAATTGTGATATGATTTCTAAATCATTAACATGATCACAAACATGATACTAAAGTACTCTCCCATCTTTTTAGATTTGAGAAACTTTTATCTTTCTGCCTAATTTGATTCTTCCCATTCGTTCTACCATACATTGAGACTTTTCCAATGTTTCAGAATTATACTTAAACTTGTAAGTATAACCATATTTACTAAACTTTAGTAAATCAAATAGTCTTAACGAGCTTTGTGGTGTACATGACCAGTGCACAAGAATGTGTACTCGATCCCTTTAGTCCTTCACTTGACTCACACATCCATGTGAACAAGTAATTAGTCTCTAAGATGTGATCACATATCTCTAAGATGTGACTTCATCTCTAAGTTGTGATCACACATAGACCTTGCTTGCCATTAGGGCTTGAGTGACCTTGAACTTGTGGGTTAGGGAGAATAATTAGAGGAGGTGGAGGAAGAGAAGTATGACTTCCATGAGCCAAACTCGGGAAGTCATACTCATTAGGAAACCTTGGTTTGGGAAGATCATTGTTGTCTAAACCAGACATCAACAATGGGAGAAATTCACGTAAAGTTGATTTAAGTCCTTAATATAACACCCAATATGATATATTAAGGCTAGGACCCAACAAACTATTTTATAACTTGGAAGAGGGATGCCGTAATCCAAGCTATAAAATATTTGAAGGTAGGTGAATGACGATTCACCAATTTCCACCAAGATAAACGAAATGTATTATTAGGTTTTAATTGGTTTTGAAACTCCTAGATTCTTTTGAGATTCATTGAACTTTTCAATGGCATGTTTCAATCTCGAGTGTGCCCTTCAGGTTTTGTGACTGGGATGCCGAGGATCACAAAACAAGGTGTGAAGTAACCATGCAAATATACTTGGTACCCTTAATATTTACCCCTCAATCGATGTGCCGGTTAACCACACACGCTCCAACGATACTATAATAAACATTAAGTTACCCTTTGCCTACCTTGTTAAGTCCAGGTTAGTGTGCCGGTTAACCACACACGCTCCACTAACAGTTTAAACAAAGTGCAAAGTGTAATTTCATGGATTAGCACCTTATTCACATTTTCCTAAGTAAGTAAGATTGGGAATTTATAAGTGTTTAGTTACTTAGTATTTATCATTATACTTATAATGAAGGGAGAATTATAGTCCTTTTCCTACCTGTTCGGCTAACGACCCTCCACCGGTCAAGGAAGCGGTGAGTGAGAGTGGACACCCATTAAACTGCCATTTTATAGGCAGTAACCTTATACCCCCCTTATAGACCGGCTTCGTGAATGAGGCCTACTAATGGTAAGACGACTAAAAGAGTCTACCCTAGGACCGAAACCAAACGAGGAACAGGAAATAAGGCCAAATCAATCATTCTAAGGCTATAAGCTCCTGACCGTATACAATTTTAGAAGCATACACATAGAAAAATTCATAAGATTATCAAAGCTCAATATCAGTATAACATGGCTAACATATTGGGGAACTACTTACATGGCTCGGCTGATCACGCGCGTTGCACTCTCCTCTTTTCCAGTATCAAAAGTTTTTAACTTTTATTTTTGAAAACAATTTTACCATTTCCTTAGTTTGAGTCCTGGCACACCCGAGAGTGTGTCTGAATCCCTCAAACCAAGACTCTGATACCAGCTTATAACGACCCAATTTTCAAAAGAAAATTTTCATTTTTAATTAATCAAAACACCCTCCCATAAACCATGAAATCTATATACAATTGTTTTCAAAACTCATATCATTTACAATTTTATTTCAAAACATTAGAAGGTCCCATAAAAGTGTGTGAGAGAGTGGACGCCGCGCCATCACGCCTAGCCCTTGGCCTTGGGCTCAGATGTACTTGAAACAAATCCACAAACTGTAAGCTAACGCTAAGTGAGTCCCCCAAAGCATACCCCACACATAATCCACATAACACATATCAGATTAGCTATAAAAGTTATCTCTAACACATAAGCCATGCATAGAAACATATAAGGATGCCATAGGCTCCTCCCAAGGTCTTACTCTAGGATGCCATGGGCTCCCCCACATGGTCTTATACCTAAGTGCCATGTGCTCCCCCATGGTCTTTATCTGGAAAGCCATGGGTTCCCCCACATGGTCTTACATCCAAGTATCATGGGCTCCTTCCATGGTCTTTACTTGAAAATCCATGGGCTACCGCACGAGGTCTTACATCCAAGCGTCATGGGCTCCCCCATGGTCTTCCTTTCAAGCATCACACATATAACGAGCATAATACCAAGAATATCTAGCAATCATACCACATATCTCTACACAACAAATCACATATTTCTACACAACATGTATACCACATATCATAGAATGGGCCGGCCTTGGTGCCTTAGACCCATTGGTATGGTGAGAAGACTCACCTCTCGGATGCTGAACTGACAAGCTAGAATCAGATATGTTCCACGTGCTACTCCCACTCAGCTGCCTATAATCATTATGTGATTAACTTGTCATAATCCCATAATTGCCCTTAAAGTCAACCATGGTCAAAGTCAAGGTCACCGGTCAAGGTCAACAGTCCATGTTGACCTCAACTCGTCGAGTGCATCCAACAACTCGTCGAGTAATCTGATTAATTCATCCACTCGCTGAGTTACCTGTGTAACTCACCGAGTCCCTCCGAAAACCCATGAAACCGAATACTTTATGACAATCGAAAAGTCATGACAACCGAAAATTCATGGAACCGAAATCACTTGGGATACCCAAAAACGGGCAAACCCTACCTGAGTCGCCGAGTCACCTAATGGACTCGACGAGTTCCTTCGGTCTTCTTCAAATTCAGCCCTTTTTAGTATGATCCAAGGTCCCAAACTCCAGATCCAAGCTCTCCTAGTGAAGAGACCACGTAAAGTTGCAAACTTTAAGTGCATGCAAGGTCCTTCAAAGCTATAACTTCAAAAGTAGGCTTCTTACAAGGTTTTTGTGCATGGGAAGTGACTAAACTGCATAAAGGAAGCAACTTTAAGGCATTTGGGACCTAAAGAGGTCTAGATCTGGAACCCAATCCTTGTGATAAGTCCACATCCAAGTTTGACTCCATTTTGCACCAAGAATGGCCCTTTACTTCCAAGCAAAGAGATCTAAGCAACTAGAGATCAAGTTCACGACTTTATACCTTAGGATGCTAGCCAATATGATGTACATGTTGGATCTACTGCTCCTCCCCTTGCTCCTTCCTCTTCAAGCTGTAGATTCCTTCACAAACGCCCCCAAAAATCACTCACAAGGCTCTTACTCTCTCTCAAGAAGGTGTAAGGTCGATTTAGGGTTTTCTCTGGCTAGTAGGATGATAAAGGAGGCCACAGGGGGCGGTTTATATTCCTTAAATAGGGTGGAAACCCTAAAAATTAGGGTTTCTCTTTACAACTCCTACTCATCGAGTCGGGCCTTCCGACTTGTCGAGTAGGTCCTGATTCGTGTCCCCCAAAATCTCTCTACTCGACGAGTTAGACAACAATTCGCTGAGTCCATGCACCAAAACCTTAAAACTTAAATAAACTAAGTAATACCTGGAACAGGTGTTACACCAAACCAGGATGGCGGAAACGTCCGGGGGCGGATGACTTCATTGTATGTATCAACACAATTGAATATAATTGACAGCATAGCAACAATTATCATACATTAAAGATACCAACATACATTGTTTACGGAATTGTAAATTGTTCACAACATTACACAAAAGTGACAATAAAGATGATGTTCCAAAAATGTAGTAAATATCCAAAATCCATAGCCCGAGTACCAGTTCACTGAGTCCCTGAGAACACAATTCGTTTTGAAAAGCGTCAACTAAAAATTTGGTGAGTTCATAAGAATATTTGTATAAAAACTTTGTTATATCATTGATTTAAAATAATTTGTAAAACTCCAGAAAATCCAATATTTCCTGTGAAAAAGATAGTTTGTAGTCTCGTTCTAAAACTGCTAAGAATTGCATGCGTGTCCTTTGTTATCTTTTGCTTGTAAGTAAAAAGGGTGTGTATTCCTAGAAAGACCTATATTTCCTATTTTATTGAAAAATGTAGTCTTAAAACCCTAAGACTAGAGTTGTGATAGTAAAGTACAATAGTGAAACATAGTTTTATATTTTATAAAACCAGTGAAGTGTATAATTTCGTAAATCCAAAATATCATTGTTAATCCCTATGTGAGTCGTTACAACCATGCTTGATACGACTAAAATGCTTGTCATGACGTTCTTCAGGCGTCGGTTTTGGTAAGATAGTTGTCACCCTAGACTGACCTAGTCTAGCTGTAGCGAACATCTCAGGTGTGGGGGTGTCAACCCCATATAGATCTATACACAAATACCTCGCTCTCCCTCCAGGAGACTCTGGTTATAACTACAGGATTTACGGTGTACACTAGGTAGGTACGGCGAAGGAGAGTCTCACAAGTGCCTTAATAGATTTACGCGAAATTTTCTGTCGTAAAACTTTTGGTTTGTATACCGTTTCAGTTCAATTATTTATAACGCTTTTGATAAATAATTATTAATGAATTTGTCTAATTTCAATATACTTTGTGTAAATAGTATAATCCTCTTAGTATTCAACTAGTAAAATATGTCAACATTTTACGACTATTATACTAATAAAAATAGTTTTTGGAGAAATAACTAAGTTTTGTAGTGTGTTTTAACATACCCAAAAGTTTATTTGAGAGCTTTGAAAACAAATTGCATTTTTGATGTGACTATAATATGTAACCAATTCCACCAGATCTCATATAAATCCATGAGATTTATTATGATTCAATATTTGTACAAGTATTAGTGGTAAAAATATATATTAACCAAAAATTTACCATTTTGAGTGTAACTCTCATATTTTTACCATCTTTCAAGCTTTTACGGCCAAATATGTTATGACATTTTCTTTGATTTTTAACACACACTAAAACCATTTTTACTTAGTAACTTATTTCTTCTTCAACATAATCCCAAAATATGTGAACTTAGTCAAGATAACTATATTATAACAACATGAGACTTGTAAATCTCGAGTTTATGGGGTGTTAGCATGAAGTAATCCACATTTCAACAGATATAGTCACATAAACATACGAGTGCATGCAAGGATTCAAAGATTCAAAAAGACGTGACTTATATTCGCCCCCCCCCCCCCCCCGAAAAGAGTGATAAACATGAAAATAGTAGGGTATGAAGCAAACATTGAGGATTTTCTAGATGTTGAAGAAGAAGAGGAAGAAACTTTCGAGTCTAACTTGTGTCTTCGAGAGATTCTCGAAATGTGGGTGTTCTAAGGAGTTTAACATACAACAAAGTGTGTAAATGGAATGTTCTAAGCACAAATATGAAACAAAACATTTGATTTTAGTACATAACTTACCAAGAAAGCCTAGGACCCAACTTTTATATTGATGAACTTGAGATTTTTGAGAGACAGTGGAGGTTTTTGATTGAGAGCAATGAGAGGAAATTTGAGTTGAAGAAAATTTTGAAATGAGAGTGGGGAGGAGGGGGTTCGGCCGAGAGTGAAGGGAGGGGGAAGGGGGGAGATAATGGTTTGACTTCCATAAAAGTGATGGGAGGTGTCTTGATGTATGGGGGTTAAAGAACTTGGAGACATGTTGGTCAATGATGTGGTGGCAAGCTCATTATCCAATCTTTTTTTTGAATAGCCCAACCGGCCCAAGGGGGTCCTCGGCCCAATTAGTGGTCCAAAATAGGGTCTTCGGTTAATGACGTGGCCAAATAAGAGGTTTTTGGTCCAATTAGGGAGTGTTCGGCCCAAATAAGGCCCAAGGAGAAACCAATTAAAAGCTTTCGGCCCAAAAAGGCCCATTAAAGTGCTTTCGGCCGAATGGGAGGCCTAATAGTGGTTTTCGTCCCAATATAGAGCCGGATAGAAGATTTCGTCCCATTAGGGCCCAAAGAGAGGTTTTCGGCCCAAAAAGACCAATTTAAGAAGGTATCGGCCCAATAGGGCCCAGTAAAGAAGTTTTGGTCCATTAAGGGTTTTGGGCCGAGGATTCTTGGGCTATGGCCCAAAATTGCTTGGACTTGGCTTATTGGATCGAGTTTTGGACTTGTATGAGGTTGTTTCGGCTTGAATCACAATGTATGAACATAGGAAATTAATAGCATTGCATTTTGAATTTCACTAAATGAAATGTTGCAAGGTTACATAGAGGGAATTGTCTTGTACATGGATCAACATCTTAACCGTAATTTGCTAGTTGTGACATCATCCCCCTGTTAGAGGGAATTTCGTCCCGAAATTTGATATGGAGTACCCTTCAAGAACTAGGGAAAAAATAGGGGTACTTTTGCATCATCTGATATTCGCGTTCCCAGGTGAACTCTGGTCCCCACTTGGCGCTGCATCGGACCTTCACAATTGGAAAGCGACTTTGCTTGGTTCGCTTCACTCCTCTATCAATGATTTCAACTGGATCCTCAACGAAATGGAGATTTTCATTCACCTCAATATCGTCGAGCGAGACAACAAGAGTCTCGTCAGATAAACATTTCTTTAGGTTTGACACATGAAATACGTGATGTACATTGCTGAGCTCCGGTGGTAACTGCAGCTTGTAAGCTACCGGACCAATCCCGACAAGCATTTCGAACGGTCCGATGTATCTTGGATTCAACTTTCCCCGCCTTCCAAAGTGTATCATCCCTTTCCATGGAGAGACCTTAAGCAGTACACAATCATCGACTTGGAATTCTAGGGGCTTCCGCCGCCGGTCAGCGTAGCTCTTCTACCGGTCTCGAGATGCCTGGAGTCGTCCCCTGATCTGAATGATCTTCTCAGTTGTTTCCCGGATAATCTTGGGCCCAATGAGAGTGCTGTTTGGTACCTGCCCTCTTGCCAATTGTGTGTCTCCTACCTCTGCCCAACAGAGACGTGATCATCATTTTCATCCATAAAGGGCCTCAAAGGGAGCTACCTTGATGCTTGTGTGATAGTTGTTGCTGTACGAGAATTAGATTAGACGAAAATGGGTATCCCATGCCTTGCCGAAGTCTATAACACAAGATCGGAGCATATCTTCCAAGGTTTGGATGGTCCTCTCACTTTGCCCATCTGTCTGGGCTCGGAGCATATCTTCCAAGGTTTGGATGGTCATCTCCCAATGACCTCTATAGCGATTGCCAAAACCGAGAGGTAAACCTACTATCTCTGTCCGAGATGATAGAAATTGGCATGCCATGTAATCTCACAACTTCCTTTATGTAGATCCGGGTCAGCTGCTCCATCTTATACGTTTCCTTAATTGGCAGGAAATGGGCGGATTTGGTTAACCGATCGACAATCACCCAGATGGCATCCAATCCGTCTGTCGTCTTGGGCAATTTGGTTATAAAATTCATTGTGAGTCTCTCCCATTTCCACTCAGGTATCTCCGGTTGTTGAAGGAGTCCCGAGAGCTTTTGATATTCTACCTTCACCTTGGCGTAAGTCAGACACTTGCCCACGTAGGTAGCAATTTCTGCTTTCATATTTGGCCACCATTATTGTTGTTTGAGATCCAGGTACATCTTGTCGGATCCCGGATGGACGGAGTATCGTGTCTTGTGTGCTTCATTTACAACCACGTCTCTGAACCCTCCGAATTTTAGGGTCCAGATCTGGTCCATGAGATAGTACACTCCGTCCTTTTTGATTGTGAGATTTTTGTCCATCCCACGAAAGGCTTCGTTTTCGATGTTCTCCGACTTCAAGGCTTCCTGTTGAGCCTCCTTGATTCGCGAAGACAAGTGGGAATGGATGGTCATCGTTAGTGTTCTTACCCGGCGACCCGAGTATTCCTTTCAGCTTAGGCCATCGTCCACCACATTGGCCTTACCCGGATGATACTTGATCTCACATTCATAGTCATTCAGCAGCTCGACCCATCCTCGTTGCCTCATGTTTAGTTCATTCTGGTTCAGGATATGCTGGAGGCTTTTGTGGTCTGTGAAAATGGTGCACTTTGTCCAGTAGAGCTAGTGCCTCCAATTTTAGAGCGAATACCACAACTCCCAACTCGAGATCGTGAGTGGTATAGTTTACTTCATGGGTCTTCAGTTGTCTGGATGCATAGCCTATAACCCTCCCGCGCTGCATAAGCACACAACTTAACTCTTGATTCGATGTTTCGCAATATACCACGAAATCTTTCGTTCCCTCTGGGAGAGACAACACCGGAGCACTGCAGAGGGATTGTTTCAAGGTTTGGAAGGCATCTTCTTCTTTCCTATCCCATGTGAAGGGTACACCCTTCTGAGTTAGAGTGGTGAGTAGCTTGGCAATCTTGGAGAAATTCTGAATGAACCTCCGGTAAGAACCAACTAGAACCAAGAATTGCATGATCCCCGTCGGGGTTCTCGGGTTTTCCCAACCCTCAATTTCTTTAATCTTGGATGGGTCCACATGTATTCCCTCTTTACTAACCACGTGTCCTATAAAATTCACTTTGCGGATCCAGAATTCGCACTTGGAGAATTTTGCATATAATTTTTCCACCCTTGGACTCTCCAGAACCTGTCGTAGATGTTGGTTGTGTTCCTCCTTACTCCGAGAATAAACCAGTATATCGTTGATAAAGACTATTACGAAGTTTTCAAGGAAGGGTCGGCAGACTCGGTTCATTGCGGGTGCATTCGTTGGACCGAAGGGCATTACCACGAATTCATAGTGCCCGTAACGAGTTCGGAAGGCAGTTTAGGGAAATCTTCTTCTCGGACTTGTAGTTTATGGTGTCTAGACCTCATATCTATTATCGAGAAGTAACTGGCTCCTTGTAACTGGTCAAATAGATCGTCGATCCTAGGAAGAGGGTATCGATTTTTGACGGTGAGCTTGTTGAGTTCACGGTAATCGATATACATGCGGAAGGAACCATCTTTTTTTTTGACAAACAAAACCAGAGCTCCCCAAGGAGAGAATCTCGGTCTTATGAACCCCTTGTCTAGTAACTTGCTCAATTGCTTGGAGAGCTCTTGCATTTCTGCAGGGGCTAATATATACGGTGATTTGGCAATTGGCGTGGCTCCTGGTACTAGGGCAATCCGAAATTCGACCTGTCGTTTAGGGGGTATCCCCGAGAGGTCTTCAGGGAATACGTCTAGGAAGTCGCATACCTCCGGGATGTCCTTTATGTTCTTCTCTTCGTTCTTTTTATCCACCACGTGGGCTAGGAAGGGCATGGTTCTTTTTATGCAAACACCTTTATGCCTTGATGCACGATATGAGACAGAGATTTGCATCAGGTTTATCACCGTAGATAATTAGGGTTTCATTGTTGGGTAGGTGAACGTGAGCGGCCTTCTCGCAGCACATAATATCGGCATGGTGGAGGCTTAACCAATCCATACCGATGATCACATCAAAGCTTCTAATAGTAACTGGCATTAGGTTGATTTGAAATGAGTGATTATTTAGTGTTAATGTGCACCCTAGAAATATGTCATTGGTTGTTTCATTTTCCCATTTAGCCATCTCCACCGTGAAGGTTTCGTTTAACTTTTGGGAACTTTGATTTAGTAAGTGTTTAAATTTATGACTCACGAAACTTCGTTTAGCCCCACTATCAAATAAGATGCATGCATAGATGTTGTTAAGGAGGAACGTATTAGTGACTGCTGTTGGATCCTGCACATCCTCCCTTTGTCCCATTGCTAGGACTCTGCCTGATCCCACTGCACCCCGATTGTTGGCCTTGGGGCAGTTTCATTTGAAGTGACCAGTCTCCCCGCACCCATAGCATGATTGACTGGCTCCAGCGTTGCTTGGTTGGTTGTTTTATTGAGGCTGTGCTCTGCAATACCGGGAAGTGTGCCCTCTTCAGTTATAGCTGGTGCATTGCAGGTCTCGGTAGGTGCTATTATGGTGGAAACTACACTTATCGCACTTTGGAAGAGAACCTGAATATGGTTGTGCAGGTGTTGGTGCAGCTGTTGTTGTTGTAGCAGGAGTGGTAGCAGCGTGAACTGCTATGATTTGTTGTTTCTTCCCAGGCTCTTGAGCTTGTTGTCCCTTTCTCTTCTTTCCCCAGTGCTTCTTGTTGTCATTCTCCTTCTTTGAGTCAGTGACAACAGTCTTTGTTTCCTTTGGTTCTCCGTGGTCGTAGAGCTTTTGTGCCATGCGCTTGGCACTGTCGAAGGTTGAGGGGTTAGCAGAATTCACATTTCCCTGAATTGGGGGAGTTAGTCCCCAAATGAACCGTTCGACTTTCTTACTCTCGGAAGTAATCATTCTCGGGCACAAGAGCACCAGGTCACTGAACCTTGAAATATAAGCTTCGATGTCAGAATCTTTTACAGTGAGATTTCAGAGTTCTTGTTCAAGTTTATGCACTTCACCTCGGGGGAAATACTCATCGAGCATCAAGTTTTTGAGTTCCCCCACGCCATGGAGTTTGCTTCCGATAGAGTTAGAGCTTTGACATGGCCGTTCCACCATGAGAGTGCTCTGTCAGAAAATGTACACGCTACAAACTTCACTTTACTCTCTTCAGGACAGCCACCGATTTCAAAGATAGATTCGATCTTCTCGAACCACCAAGTGAGAGATATCACACCACCACTCCATTAAATGTTCTTAGCTTTGTGTTGGTGAAGTCCTTGTTTGTGCAGGTTTTCTGATGTCCTGGGTTATCCCCGTGACTGGAACTCCCCATCTGGTTTCCTCCTCCATTTGTGCCAGTGTTGATGTGTTCTAGTGGTGCAGTAACTTTATTTCCGGCGGTGGCGGTGGTTCTGCTGTAGTGTTTTTGCGAATGTACCTTCTGGGCATTTTCCTGCTATGAAGTAGGAATGACGATGATTTTATGGAAACCCTTTATTTTTAGCGGTTACGGTGGTTTGATTTTTCTTATAACTGAAACTGTATGAAATCAAGTAAAAATAAAAAGAGAGAACATAGCAGATAACAACATCACAAATAAAACACATAATCATTTCATTAATGATAACGTTTTAGTATATAAAGCATGAAAATTGACCTTTGAAAGGTCTATAGTACATAGAGAATAATATCTGACAGCATAACGACCCTGCGGGTAGTGTAATCACTTAAACGTAGGGTCGATCCTACATACACAGAGAAAAAGAAAAGGGGGTAGCACCAACGCGTACGCAAACCTACAATAAGCGGTGGGTAGGATAAGCCCTACTCACGACGAGTGGTCTCTAGTGATGCCTTTGATGAGGTAGAAGCGCCCTGAAACTCGGCTAGTCGGCGCTCAACGACTTGTACCCTCGCCTCCAGTGCAGCCTGTCGCGCCTAATACTCCCTCACGAGGTCCTGAGTATGCCTCTCCGCACGCTCCACTTCGGCTCTCATCATGATCATTTGGTTAGCGGTCACCTATGCCTGGTCGCCAATGTCGCTGGTTCGTCGGACCATAACAGGAAGGGCTCGATCCACCAGGCCTCTATGCTGGAGGTTGTAGAAACCTCGCTCCGGGCCGAATGGTGGGCGCTGGCCCTAGTGTCGGCTCGACCTCTTGATATCAGATGCCCAAGGGGGCGTAGGGCCATTGTAGCCCATCCGGTGTGCTGGCACCCTTGCCATGTAGGGTGGGTTGATGACTACGGACTTTGCGTCCGAGTCACCCTCATCTCTCTCCTCGTCCTCGTCGATATCCTCGTCGAGCTCCTCCTCCTCAAACTCCTCGACTATCTCTTTCGGATCCTTTTTCGGCATCCTCCTCAATCCAACCCCCATTGCCCTGGTTGGGGAAACATGGGTCTCCAGGGAGATGGAAGTCGGCCATAGTGTCTCTACGAGAATATATAAGTACGATAAAATACAAAGAATGTTAAAATACCCCTATAGTATTTTATGTCTTTTAGTTTTGTTCTTAGACTCTTTTGATTTACAGTTAATGAGTTTTAGATTTGTTGTCCACCTTGACCACTCCTAGACACATGTTGGTCGTATCTCGAATAAATATAGTTGATCAGGCTATACTTACCCTAGATATGATTACATAACTGTCTAAATTTAGTCACGATGTCCAACTCTTCTTATTGTTTTTTAATATGCATGTATGTGTGTACACTTTGGTAAAATATTTATATTTTTAAAGTATACTTTTTGTCAGAGTGTTTTAGTCCCATTGTATTTATAGTTGTATATATTGTATGGTTAGATATAGTAGTTCACTATAAACAATGCTCTGATACCAATCTATCAAACCCCCGAACCAGAACGGCTGAAACGTCTGGGGGCGGATGACTTCATTATATGTATCATCACAATTGAAAATAATTGAAAGCATAGCAACCATCATCATACATTAAAGATACCAACATGCATTGTTTACAGAATTGTAAATTGTTCACAACTTTACACAAAAGTAACAATAAAGATGATGTTCCAAAAATGTAGTAAATATCCAAAATCCATAGCCCGGGTACGTGCTCACTGAGTCCCTGAGAATACAATTCGTTTTGAAAAGCGTCAACTAAAAATTTGGTGAGTTCATAAGAATATTTGTATAAAAACTTTGTAATATCTTTGATTTAAAATAATTTGTAAAACTCCAGAAAATCCAATATTTCCTGTGAAAAAGATAGTTTATAGTCTCGTTTTAAAACTGTGAATAACTGCATGCGTGTCCTTTGTTTTCTTTTGCTTGTAAGTAAAAAGAGTGTGTATTCCCAGAAAATCCTATATTTCCTGTTTTATTGAGAAGTGTAGTCTTAAAACCCTAAGACTGGAGTGGTGATAGTAAAGTACAATAGTGAAACATAGTTTTATATTTTATAAAACCAGTGAAGTGTATAATTTCGTAAATCCAAAATATCATTGTTAATCCCTATGTGAGTCGTTACAACCATGCATGATACGACTAAAATGCTTGTCATGACGTTCTTCAGGCGTCGGTTTTGGTAAGATAGTTGTCACCCTAGACTAGCCTAGTCTAGCTGTAGCGAACATCTCAGGTGTGGGGGTGTCAACCCCATATAGATCTATGCAAAAATACCTCGCTCTCTCTCCAGGAGACTCTGGTTATAACTATAGGACTTACGGTGTACACTAGGTAGGTACGGCGAAAGAGAGTCTCACAAGTGCCTTAATAGATTTACGCGAAATTTTCTGTCGTAAAACTTTTGGTTTGTATACCGTTTCAGTTCAATTATTTATAACGCTTTTGATAAATAATTATTAATGAATTTGTCTAATTTCAATATACTTTGTGTAAATAGTATAATCCTCTTAGTATTCAACTAGTAAAATATGTCAACATTTTACGACTATTATACTAATAAAAATAGTTTTTGGAGAAATAACTAAGTTTTGTAGTGTGTTTTAACATACCCAAAAGTTTATTTGAGAGCTTTGTAAACAAATATGTTCTATTTTTGTTTTGACTATAATATGTGACCAATTCCACCAAATCCCATATAAATCCATGAGATTTCTTACGTTTCAATATTTATACAAGTATTAATCGTAAAAATATATATTAACAAAAAATTTACCATTTTGAGTGTAACTATCATATTTTTACCATCTTTCAAGCTTTTACAACCAAATATGTTATGACATTTTCTTTGATTTTTAACACACACTAAAACCATTTTTACTTAGTAACTTATTTCTTCAACATAATACCAAAATATGTGAACTTAGTCAAGATAACTTTATTCTAAAAACATGAGACTTGTAAAATCTCGAGTTTATGGGGTGTTAGCATGATGTAATCCACATTTCAACACATATAGTCACATAAACATACGAGTGCATGCAAGGATTCAAAGATTCAAACAAGACCTGATTTGTATTCCCCCTCCCCCCCCCCCAAAGAGTGATAAACATGAAAATAGTGGGGTATGAAGCTCACCTTGATGATTTTTAAGATGTTGAAGAAGATGATTTTCTCGAAACGTGGGTGTTATAAGGAGTTTAACACACACCAAAGTGTGTAAATGGAATGTTTGAAGCACAAATATGAAACAAAACATTTGAGTTTAGTACAGAACTTACCAAGAAAGCCTAGGATCCAAATTTTGTAGTGATCAACTTGAGAATTTTGAGAGAAAGTAGAGGTTGTTCTTGAGAGCAATGAGAGGAAATTTAAGTTGAAGAAAAGTTTGAAATGAGAGTGGGGAGGAGGGGGTTCGGCCGAGAGTGAAGGGAGGGGGGGGGAGACAAAGGTTTGACTTCCATAAAGGTGATGGGAGGTGTCTTAACGTATGGGGGTTAAAGAACTTGGAGACATGTTGGTCAATGATGTGGTCGCAAGCTCATTATCCAATCTTTTTTTTTTGTTGAATAACCCAACCAGCCCAAGGGGGTCCTCGGACCAATTAGTGGCCCAAAATAGGGGTGTTCGGTTGTTGACTTGGCCCAATAAGGGTTATCGGCCCACTAATATTCAATGAGAGGTTAATTGTCCAGTTAGGGAGTGTTCGGCCCAAATCAGGCCCAAGGAGAAAGCAATTAAAAGCTTTCGGCCCAACAAGGCCCATTAAAGTGCTTTCGGCCCAATGGGAGGCCTAATAGTGGTTTTCGGCCCAATATAGAGCCCGATAGAAGTTTTCCGCCCATTAGGGCCTAAAGAGAGGTTTTCGGCCAAAAAAGACCATTTTAAAAAGTTATCGGCCCAATAGGGCCCAATAAAGAAGTTTTGGTCCAATAAGGGTATTGAGCCGAGGATTCTTGGGCTAAGGCCCGAAATTGCTTGGACTTGGGTTATTGGATCGAGTTTTGGACTTGCATGAGGTTGTTTCGGGTTGAATCACAATGTATGAACGTAGGAACTTAATAGCATTGCAGTTTGAATTTCACTAAATGAAATGTTGCAAGGTTACATAGAAGGAATTGTCTTGTACATGGATCAACATCTTAACCCTAATTTGCTAGTTGTGACAATAACCTTGTTTTTAAGAATTGTTTACTTATGGTAAATCTATGACTGCTTAGTGTATACATCAGAGTCATATATAATTAACATCCTATAGACTTAGAATTTGTAACTCCGCTTTAAGTCCTGCTTCTTGTTTGGTTGTGGGCTTAGGGAAGACCCACTTATTCGACAGTCTATTCAATGAGTTGGGAGGACTGGAAGATTTTAATTCTGGAAGAGTATTGCCTAAGGGCGAAGTGCAAAAGCTGGGACAAGAGTTGTGGAACCTTAAAATGACAGGCTCTGACATTGCAGCCTATACTACCAGACTCAGTGATCTAGCTGTATTGTGTCCCGGGATGGTCACCCTGGAGAGTAAAATGGTGGAAAGATACACCTGGGGACTATCCCACCAGATTCAAGGGAACACATTAGCCTCAAACCCGATTAGTTTTGACAATGCCATACGCTTGGCCTAGAGACTCATCGATCATGGAGTCCGCCAAGGCATCATAACCCCTGTCACCGAGAAAGTGAAAGGGACAACAATAAGAGAAAGTTCTGGAACAAAAATAAGAACCAACCTGCATAGGACCTCGCCAAGAAACAACAAATTGTTGTTGTTCACCCTGCCACTACCCCTGCCACTCCAACGTGATCGAGACAATATGTCGGGAACCTACCCAAATGCAACAAGTGTAACTTTCACCACACAGGAGCTTTTCGGGAAATGCACGACAATAATTGCAACAAAAAGGGGCACACATCCCGTTTCTATAAGGAACCAGTCCACTAAATTACCCAAGTCGCCAATACCAAAGTAAGTCGAGCCTGCTACGACTGTGGAGAGATCGAGCATTTCAAAAGAGAGTGCCCAAAGGCAAGAAACACTAATGATGGCGGTGTGGGAAGAGTTTTGGCTATAAGGCACGAAGAAGCAATTGAAGACCCCACGGTGGTTACCGGTACGTTCCTCCTCAATAACTCATATGCATGCACAGTTTTCGATAGTGGAGCGGAGAGAAGTTTCATAAGCCACAAATTTAAACACATACTCAATCAAAAACCACAATCACTCAACAAAATGTTCAAACTAGAAATGGAAAATGGTAAAACAGGAAGCACTAAGAATATGTACATAGGATGCACTCTAACACTAAACCAACATTACTTGCAAATCAATCTGATGTCGATCACTATAAGAAGCTTTGATGTCATTATTGGCATGGATTGGTTAAGTCTTTACCACGCTGATATCATGTGTTACGACGTGGCCGTTCTCCTTAATCTGCCAAGTAACGAAACCCTCGTCATTTATGGCGACAAACCCGACGCAAAGCTACAAATCATCTCTTGCATCAAAGCTCAAAAATATCTACGCAAGGAATACCACGCCTTCCTACCTCATGTGGTGGATCAGACACAAGAGGTGAAAGACATCAAAGATATTCCCGAAGTCTGTAACATTCCTGATGTATTCCCAAAAGACCTTCCAGGAGTACCACATGCGCGACCAGTCGAATTTCGAATCGACCTAATTCCTGGAGCCATCCCCGTAGACAAATCCCCATACCATCTAACACTAGCAGAAATACACGAGTTGTCCAGCCAGCTAAACGAACTTCTAAGAAAGGGATTCATTATACCAAGCTTCACGCCTTGGGGAGCACCTGTCCTGTTTGTAAAGAAGAAGGATGGATCATTCTGAATGTGTATCGACTACCGGGAACTAAATAAACTCACCATCAATAACAGATATCCCCTACCACGAATTGACGATCTATTCGACCAAATACAAGGATCAATTTACTTCTCAAAGATCGACCTGAGATCCAGATACCACCAACTATGAGTCCAGGAGGAATATGTTCCAAAAACTGCATTCAGGACTCGCTACGGACACTACGAATTCGTAGTTATGCCCTTCGGATTAACAAGTGCACCCATGGTGTTCATGGACCTAATGAACCGCGCATGTCGGCCTTACATAGACAAGTTCATGAAAAATGTTCTTCTTTTAGGCTACTACACTGATGTTGAAGGGCACCAATAAGTTCAATAGAGATTTTGAAGCTTCAAAGAGGCAATTTGAGGTTATCCTAGTGTATAAAGAAATAAAATGAAGAAAATAGACAAGGATCTTGCACTTTTTGATCAAGGAGTTATCTGACAAGAATGATGTAACAATTGGTAAAAACAATAGGTCAAAGTTCACCGGTCAAACCACCGCGAACCCCACCGTGTTAGGTCCTACTACATATTATTCTATATTTTTTCTGCAATGGAAGCTATGTTAATCATAATTGCACATAGATTACTCTAAATTACTCAAAACTTGACAGTCTTTAACAATCAGAAAACAATTCACTAAAATAGTTATTAACTAATGCCCTAAAAATAAAAATTTTCATTAAGTATACTTGGGAGATATAGATGAACAAATTAGATACATTATGTTCTCACCTCTACATGGATATAAAGAACATCCTAAACGGAGATTGTATGAGGAAGTTACGTTCTTTTTAAGTTATCAAACTAATATTTAACGAATTTCCCTAAAACGAACACTACACTGCTTCGTTTGGAATAGCTACGAAACTCGTAAATTGTTTTGAGAATGTTTTGGAATTCAGGGTAAGTAAATTGTTTTTGAGAATGATTTGGAATTCAAGATTTAGTCTATTATTTAATTTCATTTTTATAATATTTTTGACCCAAAGCTAAATCAGTTTCGCAAAAACTATCGAATCAAAACCAATTAATCTTGAAACTTTAAACTCCATTTCACGGAGTTCCGTATATCAGAATTGAATTTCATTTACATTTTTGAAATCACCACGACAGAGACAATCACTAGGCACTTTCAGAAAAATTTTACAAATTCAGGATTGATGACACACAAATTAAGGCAAGAATGGAGGTTTTAACTTCATGAATGTGTGTGTATCTCTCATGCAAATGTTCATCCATAATTTAATGACCACTCATGCACTCTTCTCTATCCCTCTCATGTTTTCTGTCTGTATTTGTGCACATGCACACAATATCTTAAAAAGTACAACTAGTTACTGTTAGGGCCAGCATCCTCAAATATTCAGGATCCTCAAATATCTAGGATCCTCAGCTACCTCAGGATCCCGGCTAGCATCGTTATTATTTTTATTAACATTTATAACAGTTATATTATGTTCATAATTAATATAAATGCAGAAGTAGTCAAGGGAAGACCAATTCTTAATGAAGAATCGTCTCAACTATGCCAAACACCCAAAATACTTGGTCAAATAATGTTCATGAAGCTGGTCATAGAGGATCCCAGAAATATCGGACATCTTGTTGGCTAGTTTAGACTATAAATTGACACTTGTATCTCGCACACAACATACTGTTTTTAGACTAGATGCTTACTCTACGAAATTATTCACTTGTTCTTACGAGAATACTCTTTGTAATCATCATTTTACATTAATAAAATCATCAAGGCAGGTGATCATTGTCACCTCCCAAGGTTTTGTGCTGGAGATCCTAACAAGGATCAAGGGCTTTCCTTGTAAATCATTGTCTCACTCTCTTTATCATTTGTTATTGCACAATTCGAACATCACAGCCTCTCATTCAATTTGGTTGATTAATACTTGTGTAATTTTTGACCAAAACAATTTGGCACCCACTGTGGGGCCGTGGTATTCAAAATCCTCGAAAAATAATGTCCACACAACCGATCCTTTCTTCGTCATCTATTCCTTCCATTCCAACCAAAAACCTACCACCTCCTCTGAGTGCCCCCCTACTCATAGGAAAACGCCTGACACTTCCAAGAGAAACACCCCCTCGATCTTTAATCAAGGAAGTTTGGGATCCTCAGGACTCCAGGATCCGACTGCCTCAGTCACTACTGCAGAACTTTTCTCTATGATGAGGAAAATGACGCAACAGTTGACTCAACAACAGGAGGAGAATAGAGCACTGCTCAAAGAAGTGGAGAGGATGAAGGCGGAATTTCAGAAATCCCAGGAAGCAAAGCCCACGGTTGTACAACCAAGGATCCTGGACTTCTATAATGTAGGATCCTCAGAAAATTGTCAGAAGAACACGGTTCCTACCACTGTGGCGTCACCCTGGGGACAACTATGGACAACCGAGCATATATGATCAGTGATCTCAATGAGCCTTTCAACACTCCTAGAAACCTTGATTCTCGTAACTTCGTAAACAAAAATACTATTAATACTAACTATACTAAATTTGATGCAGAAATAAACCTAGACATGGCCAGGGAACTTCAACAGTTGAGGCAAATGATCTCAGGTGTACCTGGGGTGGTCCAACCCATACCAGAAGCGTCACCAACAAGTCACATGATCTCGAGATTCGCTCCAGCGATAGCCGATACCAAAGTTCCTAAGCGCTTCCAAACTCCTAGCATGAAGGTTTACGATGGAACTACAGATCCTGAAGAGTACATAGCACAATACCGAGAAAGGATGGAGATCATTCGCATCCTAGGGAACTTGAAGGAAGCTTGCCTATGCAAAGGCTTTGGCTCAACCCTTACAGGATCAGCTCTCAAATGGTTACTAAATGTTCCCCCATACTCTATTACTTCTTTTGCTCGCTTAGTCAATCTTTTCAATAACCAGTTTTCTTGTAGCAAAACCTTCGAGAAGATCACTAGTGATATCTATCGGTGGTCTAGGATCCTAAGGAAAGACTTAGGGATTCGTTAACAGGTTCGGTAGGGAAGCTCTGAGCATCCCCAACATCGACATGGCTACTGCTGTAAAGGCCTTCAAGATGGGACTAAGGAAGGATTCACCCATATACGAAGACCTTGTGATGACCCCATGCAAAAGATTAGACGACGTCAGGTGCCGAGAGTTAAGGTTCATAAGGCTTGAAGAGGACAACGAAATGCAAAAGAGAAGCAACCCTTCAAGTCAATATGAGAACCCCAACTGGAAGGCCGAATCCTCAACCCCAAGATCCTACAAATCAGAGCGCTATTCCAAACCAGATCATCACAGGGTTAATGCCCTTGAGGGTGAAGGAGAAGAAGGGGAACTGTAAGTCCCGAATTCTCCTACGTATCAATCAGATTCACTTTAATGGTTCACAATCCCAATCAAAGTGTATAATGCAAGATATAAGATGAATAAGAACAAGATAATTAATCTTCAATGCACATTATTATATATGAGTAGTCGGGTACATAAGATTCTTGATTACACTTGGATTTCTCTATGGTTCTCTCTAGATCACGTCCTTAACATATGGCAGACCCTAAAAACGTCCAACACCCTTTACGAGGCTCAGATGACACTATTTATAACTAGACCTATTAACCAAGCCCAAGCCCAAGCCCAAAACCCAAACAAAATAACATTAAGCCCAACCGAAATCACATGTGATTTCGATCCAAACAACAATAAAATATGTTGTTTTCAATCGTAGACCATGAACTCTAATAGCTTATGAAAAGCAAAGTACAAACCACAATTTATGACCTAACAATATCCCCCTTGGTTTATAGCTTTCTTTTCACTTAGAATAAACCATAATTTAGTCCTAACAATCTCCCCCTTAGTTTATAGCTTTCTTCACTTTTCAGTATTCCTTGATCTTTCGCTTTCAGCTCTAATCTTCGATTTCTTCACAACTTGAAGATGAACATATGAATTTTTGCATGAATGACTTTATCTTGAACAGTCGAACTGTTGGAACCTAAAAGTGAACCTATAGCAATCATAAGTCCAAACGTTAATTCTGAAGTCAGCCAGTGTTCCGAAGTGAAGAGTAGTCCGGAATCTTTCCGGACTTGGAGAGTAGAAGATGAGAAGTTTAGAAGTGAAGACATTCCGGAATGGATGTTATGTGCAGAATGTGTGCTGATCCGGAGTCACTGTTTTTTGTCTATTTGTGTATTAATTATTTTTGTCACTTTGCATGATTAGACATTTCATAGGACTTAGTATGTTTGTCAACTTGGACAATCAGTATGTAAGAATCATTCCTTTTATCCTGCCCTATGTATGTTTACCAGTTTGTACCATGTTTCATACACTCCTATTTATAGGAGCTTTCAATAAAATGTTAAGAGATGGATCTTTCACTTATTTTCGCATTTACTAAATTACTTCAATTCTCTTTCAAACATTCTTCTTGTTCTTCATTTATTAACTTTACTTTGATCTTTATTCTCATTCTTCATTTATGGCTTGATTATTTATTGAATGCATCAACTCAGACTTGACTGGTCTATCCAGACTTGACTAGAACATTTATTAGCAAGCAAACATTGATCTTAAGCATTTACTCAAGGTTTGAGTTTTCAAACCTTGTAGCTGCACATCAGATCTATTTTTTTTCACAATTGGTATCAGAGCTTGAGTGGTTGTCCTTTGAATCCATAAGATCAGATTATAGTTGGTTTGAAATTACCTTGGTACTTCAACCATTTATGTGTTAAGGATAAAAGTTCTTCTATATATGTAACACCAGTCAAAATAGGTCAACAACAATCACATGTGATTATGCCAATCACGTAATGTGATTTTGTTAAACTAGTAATGTGATAAACTTACTATGCAATTCATGTTAAAGTATGAACTTTCATACATAATTTATGATACAACTCAAAGTATACGTCCATACAATTCCAAAAATATAGAGAACATCTAAATCTGACTTCGCGTGAAGAAGTTATGATAAACCGAACACTATAAAATCTCTATAATAAGATGAATTCAAAGTAGACTTAGAATTAGCTATTATAAAGTCGTAGTACTCGGAATTAGCTATGCGTGCATATAAAGAACGTCAAAAACGGAGTTCGTCTGCAAAAGTTACGACCTTCCGAAGTTGCAGCTGTCTGAGCGCATGACACATGGCAGAAAACCCTAACTGTCTGGATTCACGACGTGAAGCTTAAATTCACGATGTGAAAGTAGTCCAGGACACATTTTCAGATCTAGAAGGTGTGTGACGAGGCTACGAAGGGGATAAGTTCAATCCTCACGACGTGGACATCAAATTCACGACGTGAAACTGGAATTGTGACACGTTCCGAAGCTAGAAGATGGATGGCAAGTCTACGAGGAAAAGATCCAAACTCACGACGTGGGCTTTATAAAACCCACGACGTGGGGGTCCAAAATACTTACTATAAATAGTAGGTCCGACTTCAGCCATTCTTACACCTGAACTTTTTTCTCCTCTCTCCATTGCTGAAGCCCTCTTGCATCCCGAGCCCCGAGGACCTCGTACCGCTGACCATTTCTGCTTAGATTACATAAAATCACGCTATTAAGGTGAGTTTCATGGCCCCACTTTCTAATATTTCGGGGGAAAACGCATGCTAAATATTATATATATGTTATTATTATATCTATATGATAGTATATTAGTATCAACGTAGATAGTTATAGTAACCGGTATATAGTTATTTCGTATCTGAAAGTATACAACTATCGTAAAGTTGTTAGCATGTTATTGTTATAGTAGTATACTAGTGTAGATCTTGAGTTATACTTAGGATTCTATATATATGTTGTGTGCGATATAGTTCCAAAGTTATATTCGGAAGTTTTATATGTTAATTTATAAAGTATGTTATTATTGTCTGTTTTATGATAAGATAAAACTTGGTATGTTATATATTGTTATTGTTAGTTTTATGTCAAGATAAAACTTAGTATGTCATATATGGTTATTGATAGTTTTATGTCAAGATAAAACTAGGAACGTTATATGTTGTTATTATTGGTTTTAGGTCAAGATAAAACCTGGTTTTACTTCAAGCTATAGCTGTTATACTGCCTAAATGTTATGAAGTTAGGAGTAATGTTTACAAGCATAGTCTAGTAACTTAGGGTTTTAGACATGAAGATGCTGTTGTTGTTAGAGCTATAGGAAGCCGTCAAAGTCTACATGAGCTACCTCATTCATCAACTAAGATTAGGGATCTTAGTGGAAGTCCTCTGACCTGTAACCGTTAATCCCGTGTGAGCGAGGAAGTCGTGTATGAATAAGATACGGGTTGACGACCCCACTCGTGGTTGTTGATTACAACCCAAGACAAGCGAGTGACGATCCGTTCCTTTTACTTGTTATTTTCCGGCGTCGATGAAGCGCGCGGTGTTGTTTCTCATGGTAAATCATGAGTGTATTGTTTCTCATGGTAAATCATGACTATATTGTTTCTCATGGTAAATCATGAGTGTGTTTTGTCAGAGGTTTTGTTGTCAAGCAGCGGTTACAGACTCATGGTAGCAACTTGTTAGAAGCATTATACTTTGTCGTATACAAGTATTAATGTTAAGTATAAGTTTCCCCCTACTTATACCCTAGGTACTACTTGTATATTAAGTAGATAATTATACCTAACACACATACTCGTATAGAATTGAAATAGATTTATACGTAGCGGTTTTACTCGTATAGAATTGAAATAGATTTATACGTAGCGGTTTTACTCGTATAGAATTGAAATAAGATTTATATGTAGCAACTTTCGTTTGTATGGAACTACAAACGCTTATATTCATAGTATATGAGACTTATAGGTAAACTATTTATTTGGTAAGTAAAATTTTATACCTAGGATATATATACTAAATGTTGGAGAGTCAAAATGATACTTTCAAACCTATACTTTTGAACTTGGAAAATGTATTATTTTTATATGGATTCAAAACCTGTGAACTAACCAACTTTATGTTGACGTATTTTAAATTGCATTTGTTTTCAGGAAGTTGATAACTATGATACGAGAAAGGACGTTACAATGCCCGGTGTTTCCGCCGACGGACAGGGTTTGACAGATTGGTATCAGAGCTATTAACTATAGTGAATTAGTACTTTCTTAGGAAAGCACGACTATAGTTTAGGGCTTACTCTGTTAGGTTTAGGTATATCCCTTAACCTACAAATAAAAAGTATTATTAAATTATACTACTGAAGGACTACTTACGGGAGCGGTGACAAGGATAGACATGTCGATTTGGGGTGCTGGATTTCAGAACGGCTATATTCTAAAATGATCCTGCCCACCGACTGTCCTGACTGGCCGGTGCCTTATCAGCTCGACCTGAAGTAACAAACAATAATTAATAATGCCCGTGAATACAACGAACACAAAGATATAGAATTATGTATGAACTCAGTCCCGCAATGAGAACACATGTATAACCCAAAAATATAGAAAAACCAAACCCTCGATAAGAATTCAACGCAAGGTTTTAGGTCAAACTCCTTAGTCGAGTTTTATTGTACGTGAGCCGAACCACAACTAAACGTAGACTGATCACCTATGTTTAATTATGGTCAGACCGATGCACAACTAAACTTGGATACGGTGGTTGATAGACTAAAACACCTGAAGATTCTAGAAGATTAAAGATAGATCTCAGATTAGGATACCATCAACTCGGAGTACAAGAAGACGATGTTCCAAAAACAACATTTAGGACTCGGTATGGTCATTATGAGTTCCTAGTTAAGCCTTTGGATTGACCAACGCTCCAACAATGTTCATGAATAGTGTTTGCAAACCGTACTTGGATAAATTCATGATAGTGTTTATCGATATATTCACGAACCAATGAAGAACACGGTCAACACTTGCAAATAATCTTGGAGCTACAAAGGAAAGAAAAGTTTGACGCCGAATTCTCCGAATGTGAATTTTGGATTAGAGAAGTACAAATTTTTAGAACATGTAGTTAGTAACAAATGGATTCATGTCGAACCTTCCAAGAGTGAAGAAATTAAGAATTGGGAAGCACCGAAGACGCCAACAGAAGTGCGTCAATTCTTAGGACTTCCTGGCTATTACCGTAGATTCATAAAGAATTTCTCTAAAATAGCCAAGCCACTTACAACACTAACCCAGAAATATATGAAGTTTAACTGGGAAGACAAACAAGAAGATGCTTTTTAGAAACTAAAGCAAATGTTGTGTAGTGCACCAATCCTATCCCTTCCAGATGGGACAGAAGATTTCGTCGTATACTGCGATGCATCAAATCAAGGATTGGGATGTGTGTTGATGTAAAGAGGAAAAGTTATCGCCAACGCATCACGACAACTTAAGGTGCATGAGAATAATTACACTACCCATGACCTTGAATTTGGAGCTGTAGTTTTTTTTTTTTTTTGCACTGAGAAGTTGGAGACACACAATTGGCCAGAGCACATATAGGTGATACCTTATGTGCCGAGCCAGAAATAATCCACGAGATAACTCAAAAGATCGTGCAAATTAAGGATCGATTAAAAGCAACATGTTATCGTCAGAAGAGATGTTGATCTAAGACGTAAGCCTTTAGAATTCCAAGTTGGAGATAAAGTAATGTCGAAGATCTCTCCGTGGAAAGTCGTAATTCGATTCAGGAAACGAGGCAAACTAAACCCATGGTAAATAGGACCTTTTGAAATTCTAGCAAGAATTGGTTCTGTCACATACCAACTCAAGTTACCTCAAGAGCTAAGCAATGTACATGGTGTTTTTTTATCACATGTCAAATCTCAAAAGATGTCTTCCCAGTAACACTCTTGTTGTACCTCTCGACGAGATACAAGTCAATACCAAACTCAACTTTGTAGAAGAACCTGTCGAAATCATGGATCGATACGCCAAACGATTAAAACAAAGTCGTTTTCCCATAGTGAAAGTTCGATGGAACTCTTTACGAGGATCTGAATTTACTTGGGAATGTAAAGATCAGATGAAACAAAAATACCCCAAACTATTTTTCAAAACCCCATCCATAAGATAAATTTCGGGACGAAATTGTTCTAACGGGGGGAGAATGTAACACCAGTCAATATAGGTCAACAACAATCACATGTGATTATGCCAATCACGTAATGTGATTTTGTTAAACTAGTAATGTGATAAACTTACTATGTAATTCATGTTAAAGTATGAACTTTCATACATAATTTATGATACAACTCAAAGTATACGTCCATACGATTCCAAAAATATAGAGAACATCTAAATCTGACTTCGCGTGAAGAAGTTATGATAAACCGAACACTATAAAATCTCTATAATAAGATGAATTTAAAATAGACTTAGAATTAGCTATTAGAGTCTAACAGAAGGTCGTAGTACTCAGAGTTAGCTATGCGTGCATATAAAGAACGTCAAAAACGGAGTTCGTCTGCAAAAGTTACGACCTTCCGAAGTTACAGCTGTCTGAGAGCATGACACGTGGCAGGAAACCCTAACTGTCTGGATTCACGACATGAAGCTTAATTTCACGACGTGAAAGTAGTCCAGGACACATTTTCGGATCTAGAAGTTGTGTGACGAGGCTACAAAGGGGATAAGTTCAATCCTCACGACGTGGACATCAAATTCACGACGTGAAACTGGAATTGTGACACGTTCCGAAGCTAGAAGACGGATGGCAAGTCTACGGGGATAACATCCAAACTCACGACGTGGGCCTTATAAAACCCACGACGTGGGGGTCTAAAATCCTTACTATAACTAGCAGGTCCGACTTCAGCCATTCTTACACCTGAACTTCTTTCTCCTCTCTCCTTTGCTGAAGCCCTCTTGCATCCCGAGCCCCGACGACCTCGTACCGCTGACCGTTTCTGCTTAGATTACATAAAATCACGCTATTAAGGTGAGTTTCATGACCCCACTTTCTAATATTTCAGGGGAAAACGCATGCTAAATATTATATATACGTTATTATTATATCTATATGATAGTATATTAGTATCAACGTAGATAGTTATAATAACCGGGATATAGTTATTTCGTATCTGAAAGTATACAACTATCATAAAGTTGTTAGCATGTTATTGTTATAGTAGTATACTAATGTAGATCTTGAGTTATACTTAGGATTCTATATATATGTTGTGTGCGATATAGTTCCGAAGTTATATTCGGAAGTTCTATATGTTAATTTATAAAGTATGTTGTTATTGTTTGTTTTATGACAAGATAAAACTTGGTATGTTATATGTTGTTATTGTTAGTTTTATGTCAAGATAAAACTTAGTATGTCATATATGGTTATTGATAGTTTTATGTCAAGATAAAACTAGGAACGTTATATGTTGTTATTATTGGTTTTAGGTCAAGATAAAACCTGGTTTTACTTCAAGCTATAGCTATTATACTGCCTAAATGTTATGAAGTTAGGAGTAATGTTTACAAGCATAGTCTAGTAACTTAGGGTTTTAGACATGTAGATGCTTTTGTTGTTAGAGCTATAGGAAGCCGTCAAAGTCTACATGACCTACCTCATTCATCAACTAAGATTGGGGATCTTAGTGGAAGTCCTCTAACCTGAAACCGTTAATCACGTATGAGCGAGGAAGTCGTGTATGAATAAGATAAAGGTTGAAGACCCCACTCGTGGTTGTTAATTACAACCCAAGGCAAGCGAGTGACGATTTGGTCCTTTTACGTGTTATTCCGGCGTCGATGAAGCGTGCGGTGTTGTTTCTCATGGTAAATCATGAGTGTATTGTTTCTCATCGTAAATCATGACTGTGTTGTTTCTCATGGTAAATCATGAGTGTGTTTTGTCAGAGGTTTTATTGTCAAGAAGAGGTTACAGACTCATGGTAGCAACTTGTTAGAAGCATTATACTTTGTCGTATACAAGTATTAATGTTAAGTATAAGTTTCCCCCTACTTATACCCTAGGTACTACTTGTATATTAAGTAGATAATTATACCTAACACACATACTCGTATAGAATTGAAATAGATTTATATGTAGCAGTTTTACTCGTATAGAATTGAAATAGATTTATACATAGCGGTTTTACTCGTATAGAATTGAAATAAGATTTATACGTAGCAAATTTCGTTTGTATGGAATTACAAACGCTTATATTCATAGTATATGATACTTATAGGTAAACTATATATTTGGTAAGTAAAATTTTATACCTAGGATATATATACTAAACGTTGGAGAGTCAAAATGATACTTTCAAACCTATACTTTTGAACTTGGAAAATGTATTATTTTTATATGGAGTCAAAACCTGTGAACTCACCAACTTTATGTTGACATATTTTAAATTTCATGTGTTTTCAGGAAGTTGATAACTATGATACGAGAAATGACGTTACACTGCCCAGTGTTTCCGCCGACGGCTGGGGTGTGACAGATTGGTATCAGAGCTATTAACTATAGTGAATTAGTACTTTCTTAGGAAAGCACGACTATAGTTTAGGGCTTACTCTGTTAGGTTTAGGTATATCCCTTTACCTACAAATAAAAAGTATTATTAAATTATACTACTGAAGGACTACTTACGGGAGCGGTGACAAGGATAGACATGGCGATTTGGGTTGCTGGATTTCAGAACGGCTATATGCTAAAATGATCCTACCCACCGACTGTCCTGACTGGCCGGTGCCTTATCAGCTAGACCTGAAGTAACAAACAATAATTAATAATGCCCGTGAATACAAGGAACACAAACATATAGAGTTAAGTGTGAACTCAGACCCGCGATGAGAACACATGTATAACCCAAAAATATAGAAAACCCAAACCCTCGATAAGAATTCAACGCAAGGTTTTTGGTCAAACTCCTTAGTCGAGTTTTATTGTACATTAGTCGAACCACAACTAAACGTAGACTGATCACCTATGTTTAATTATGGTCAGACCGATGCACAACTAAACTTGGATGCAGTGGTTGATAGACTAAAACACCTGAAGATTCTAGAAGATTAAAGATAGATCTCAGATCAGGATACCATCAACTCGGAGTACAAGAAGACGATGTTCCAAAAACAACATTTAGGACTCGGTATGGTCATTATGAGTTCCTAGTTAAGCCTTTGGATTGACCAACGCTCCAACAATGTTCATGAATAGTGTTTGCAAACCGTACTTGGATAAATTCGTGATAGTGTTTATCGATATATTCAGGAACCAAGGAAGAACACGGTCAACACTTGCAAATAATCTTGGAGCTACTAAGGAAAGAAAAGTTGTACGCCAAATTCTCCGAATGTGAATTTTGGATTAGAGAAGTACAAATTTTTAGAACATGTAGTTAGTCACAAATGGATTCATGTCAAACCTTCCAAGAGTGAAGAAATTAAGAATTGGGAAGCACCAAAGACGCCAACAGAAGTGCGTCAATTCTTAGGACTTCCTGGCTATTACCGTAGATTCATAGAGAATTTCTCCAAAATAGCCAAGCCACTTACGACACTAACCCAGAAAGATATGAAGTTTAACTGGGAAGACAAACAAGAAGATGATTTTCAGAAACTAAAGCAAATGTTGTGTAGTGCACCAATCCTATCCCTTCCAGATGGGACAGAAGATTTCGTCGTATACTGCGACACATCAAATCAAGGAAAAGTCATACTAACCCAACAGGGTTGGGTTAGTAGTTTATATTATATAAATTAAATAGAGCACATTAAGAACCAATCCTATTATTAGTTTAGTTGGAGAGGGTGTAGTGTCTTTTACTAATCCGCCTTAATTCGATTCCAATACTGGCCCAATTTTTAATATGTTTTGCTACTTTAACATATTTAGGATGTAAAGTGGAAAAGTTATCGCCTACGCATCACGACAACTTAAGGTGCATGAGATTAATTACACTACCCATGACCTTGAATTTGGAGCTGTAGTTTTTTTTGCACTGAGAAGTTGGAGACACACAATTAGCCAGGGAACATATAGGTGAGACCTTATGTGCCGAGCCAGAAATAATCCACGAGACAACTCAAAAGATCGTGCAAATTAAGGATCGACTAAAGGCAGCACGTGATCGTCAGAAGAGCTATGATGACGTAAGACGTAAGCCTTTAGAATTCCAAGTTGGAGATAAAGTAATGTCGAAGATCTCTCCTTGGAAAGTCGTAATTCGATTCAGGAAACGAGGCAAACTAAACCCATGGTAAATAGGACCTTTTGAAATTCTAGCAAGAATTGGTTCTGTCACATACCAACTCAAGTTACCTCAAGAGCTAAGCAATGTACATGGTGTTTTTTTATCACATGTCAAATCTCAAAAGATGTCTTCCCAATGACACTCTTGTTGTACCTCTCGACGAGATACAAGTCAATACCAAACTCAAATTTGTAGAAGAACCTGTCGAAATCATGGATCGATACGCCAAACGATTAAAACAAAGTCGTTTTCCCATAGTGAAAGTTCGATGGAACTCTTTACGAGGATCTGAATTTACTTAGGAATGTAAAGATCAGATGAAACAAAAATACCCCGAACTATTTTTCAAAACCCCATCCATAAGATAAATTTCGGGACGAAATTGTTCTAACGGGGGGAGAATGTAACACCAGTCAAAATAGGTCAACAACAATCACATGTGATTATGCCAATCACGTAATGTGATTTTGTTAAACTAGTAATGTGATAAACTTACTATGTAATTCATGTTAAAGTATGAACTTTCATACATAATTTATGATACAACTCAAAGTATACGTCCATACGATTCCAAAAATATAGAGAACATCTAAATCTGACTTCGCGTGAAGAAGTTATGATAAACCTAACACTATAAAATCTCTATAATAAGATGAATTTAAAATAGACATAGAATTAGCTATTGGAGTCTAAAAGAAAGTCGTAGTACTCAGAATTAACTACGCGTGCATATAAAGAACGTCAAAAACGGAGTTCGTCTGCAAAAGTTACGACCTTCCGAAGTTACAGCTGTCTGAGAGCATGACACGTGGCAGGAACCCTAACTGTCTGAATTCACGACGTGAAGCTTAAATTCACGACGTGAAAGTAGTCCAGGACACATTTTCGGATCTAGAAGGAGCGTGACGAGGCTACGAAGGGGATTAGTTCAATCCTCACGACGTGGACATCAAATTCACGACGTGAAACTGGAATTGTGACACGTTCCGAAGCTAGAATACGGATGGCAAGTCTACGGGGTTAAGATCCAAACTCACGGCGTGGGCCTTATAAAATCCACGACGTGGGGGTCCAAAATCCTTACTATAAATAGCAGGTCCGACTTCAGCCGTTCTTACACCTGAACTTCTTTCTCCTCTGTCCTTTGCTGAAGCCCTCTTGCATGCCGAGCCCCGAGGACCTCGTACCACTGACCGTTTCTGCTTAGATTACATAAAATCACGCTATTAAGGTGAGTTTCATGGCCCCACTTTCTAATATTTCGGGGGAAAGCGCATGCTAAATATTATATATATGTTATTATTATATCTATATGATAGTATATTAGTATCAACGTAGAAAGTTAAAGTAACCGGGATATAGTTATTTCGTATCTGAAAGTATACAACTATCGTAAAGTTGTTAGCATGTTATTGTTATAGTAGTATACTAATGTAGATCTTGAGTTATGCTTAGGATTCTATATATAACTTGTGTGCGATATAGTTCCGAAGTTATATTCGGAAGTTTTATATGTTAATTTATAAAGTATGTTGTGATTGTTTGTTTTATGACAAGATAGAACTTGGTATGTTATATGTTGTTATTGTTAGTTTTATGTCAAGATAAAACTTAGTATGTCATATATGGTTATTGATAGTTTTATGTCAAGATAAAACTAGAAACGTTATATGTTGTTATTATTGGTTTTAGGTCAACATAAAACCTGGTTTTACTTCAAGCTATAGCTGTTATACTGCCTACATGTTATGAAGTTAGGAGTAATGTTTACAAGCATAGTCTAGTAACTTAGGGTTTTAGACATGAAGATGCTTTTGTTGTTAGAGCTATAGGAAGCCGTCAAAGTCTACATGAGCTACCTCATTCATCAACTAAGATTAGGGATCTTAGTGGAAGTCGTCTGACCTGTAACTGTGAATCCCGTGTGAGCGAGGAAGTCGTGTATGAATAAGATACGGGTTGACGACCCCACTCGTGGTTGTTAATTACAACCCAAGACAAGCGAGTGACGATCTGTTCCTCTTACTTGTTATTTTTCGGTGTCGATGAAGCGCGCGGTGTTGTTTCTCATGTTAAATCATGAGTGTATTGTTTCTCATGGTAAATCATGACTGTATTGTTTCTCATGGTAAATCATGAGTGTGTTTTGTCAGAGGTTTTGTTGTCAAGCAGCGGTTACAGACTCATGGTAGCAACTTGTTAGAAGCATTATACTTTGTCGTATACAAGTATTAATGTTAAGTATAAGTTTCCCCCTACTTATACCCTAGGTACTACTTGTATATTTAGTAGATAATTATACCTAACACACATACTCATATAGAATTGAAATAGATTTATACGTAGCGGTTTTACTCGTATAGAATTGAAATAGAATTATACGTAGCGGTTTTACTCGTATAGAATTGAAATAAGATTTATACGTAGCAACTTTCGTTTGTATGGAATTACAAACGCTTATATTCATAGTATATGAGACTGATAGGTAAACTATTTATTTGGTAAGTAAAATTTTATACCTAGGATATATATACTAAACGTTGGAGAGTCAAAATGATACTTTCAAACCTATACTTTTAAACTTGGAAATGTATTATTTTTATATGGAGTCAAAACTTGTGAACTCACCAACTTTATGTTGACGTATTTTAAATTGCATGTGTTTTCAGGAAGTTGATAACAATGATACAAGAAATGACGTTACACTGCCTGGTGTTTCCGCCGACGGCCGGGGTGTGACAATATACCACTTTTTCTTGAAGATATATTAACTTCAATGGCTGCTTCTAATCCTGAACAAATGATTTCAATGCAAATCGCAAATAGTGTGGGTGGCCCTACACGTGCCCCATTGCTAGTTGTGGAAGAATATGATCACTGGAAAGTTAGAATGGAAATATTTTTACTAGCTAAAGAGAAAGGTGAAGAGATTTGGAGATTCGTCAAAGAAGGTCCTCATGTTCTTGTAAGAACGGTTGTGAGAGATGTTGCTGCTCAGCTTATGGGTCAAGATGAAACTCGTCCAGCTCCTCTAACTGCAGATGATATTGAGAAGTTACATGCTGATCAAGTTGCTTTCTAAGAAACGGTGTTTGGTGTTCCTCCTTCACTCTTTGAGCACATTAAATTGCGCAAGTCAGCAAAAGAGATTTGGGACACTCTTTAAAAACTGATTGAAGGTTCGGAAAATATGAAAGAAAAGCATCTCAACTCAGTTGTCAATGATTTTGACACCTTCACTACCACTCCTGGTGAATCAGTAGCATTAGCCTCTAACCGTTATCGAATCGTAGTCAACAACATGACTGCTCATGGGATTGTTCGAACTCCCTTGGAGTATAATCTCAAATTCATAAACAGTCTCGGTAAAGGATGGGGAAATGTGAAATCTTGTCTCCAAAGTAATGGTTCTTTGAAAAAGTTAAAGCTTTATCAACTTTTTGATGAACTTCAAGGATATGAATCTAATGTTGCTCAGACCATAAGGGAACTCTCCGGAGGTCCTCTTGCTGTTGTCAGTTCCTTTGAACCAACCCTTTCTAACACATCCACCTCAGACCTTTTCAAACTAGTTATTCCATATGTTCAATCCTCCTTACCTGTCTTACCCACACCAAACTACTCAGTTGATGATTCTGAAGCCATGGACTCTGAACTCCGTTTCGAACAGGAGTTTGCTCTCCTCTCCATGAAATACAAACATCCTTTCAATACCTCTTACAAGCCATACCAAAATCGGTTCCATGCTCCTCACCAAAACAATCCTCAAACATACTCAGCTCCGGAACCACAACCAACTCCGTAAAATCCTCCCTCATACAAATCGAACATCTCAAAACCAAACTCTACCTCAGAACCACAGCAGAATCCAAAATCCGACAAACCAAAAATTTTGTGTCACAAGTGTGGACATGCAAATCACTTTGTAAAATATTGCTTGGCAGAAGCTCCACAAAAACCAAAGATCAAAGAATCTACATACTACGCCCGAAGAGCTCAAGAAATGGCTGACAGTGAAAAAGCTTTTGTAACAACTGTATCAAGGGATGTTGAAGGATACTGGTCATCCGGAGATGATGATGACGTAGTAACTGGAAGAAACATGTGCTTGATGGCAAGACAATATGTTGAATGTGATGAAGACTATTGGTCCTCCGGTTCTGAAGATGAAGATGATGTTTGAAGAACCACACTACTACTATATGGCCAGCAATGATCCACCCGGTCGAAGCATCGTTCAGCAGGTAAAATCTATGATTACTGATAATAATTTTGATCTATCTCTTTGTGAACCTTATCTGACCCAGATCCAAACAGATATGAGCACCATTTATAAAGCCTATGATTCTGCCATAGAAGCCAGTGAGAAGAAGGAGTGTGAACTAAATCGTCTTAGGTTGCGTTTTGAGGATAAAAAATTGAAAATCGAGTCTTTTGAGCATGACCTTGTAATGTCTATAGATGAATGTATCATTTTGAAAGACAAATGTGAAATTACCTATTCTGAAAGAAATATTTTGATTTCTGATAACAAACATCTCAATGCTAAGATAGATAATTTGCATAATTCAATTGACATACTTGAATCGAATCTTCAGATGACTCATAATTTTCGTCATCCATGGTCTAAAGCACCTGGTCTTGGAAGCGAGTTTCCTAAACCAATTGCTCGTCCCTTGAAGGAATTGCAAAATTTTACATTCATGGGAGAGGTTCCGAACATCAAACATTCGGACACCCCCGTTTCTCCCTTGTCGCCTCTTCATGAGACCACATACCACTTTGCGTCCTTAATCCCTGAATTTCAACCAATTTTTGTCAAATGTCCCGATTACATGCCTCTTCCGCCTCTGATAAACCTGGACCTGAATCGGACCACGGAATTTCATCACAGTGTTTCAAATTGCGTAGATTACGTTCCTAAGCATAATCCTCATAACAACTATGTTGTTGAAGAAATCATTCCGATGACAACTGAAACTGCTTCCTCTGAGAAATGGCATCCTTAGATGATAAAGTTGAAATCTCAAGTTGTGTCTCCTCTGATTCTTGTGAATCGGACTCTTTAGTAACTTTAAAAACAAGTTTGGTTCCCATTTCTCCCAAGTTTAGCAATGCGTCTGCAAGGCAAACTTCAAAATCCTCGTCTCACACCAAAAGAAAACCAATGTTAAATAGAAAGGATATGGTGGATCCCAAAGTGGAGGCTCAAAATGCTCATAAAAAGGAAGTTAAGACTAGACAAAATTACAGGTTCCTTGAGAACTCCAAAAAGTCTGTATCTCGGAATCCTCATTCATCAACCCATAGTCAACGCTCCTTCACACCCACTAAGATCCTCAATAGACCTTCTGATTCTCTTAGTCCGGTAAAACCCAAGAAAGTAGTCAGTACTACTTAGCCTAAATCTCATATGAATACCATGACTGTCCAAAACATCTCTCCTCAGACTGTTTCATCTGTTTTCATTGCTAAATCTGATGGCACAATTTTTAAACTCAATCTTTCGAAAACAAATGTGTCATCAAGCAAATCAAAAATTATTGAGAAAACAAATTTTTCAAAATATTCAAAAATGCATCTTGTATGGAAAGTCAAATCTCACTTTGATGAAACAACAATTCCGGAGGTTTTAACGGTTTCCAACGCTCCGGAAGTCAATGGTCTGAAGAAAAATGTTCCTAATCCTCAAGTCATTGAATATGACTACTGGATAGATGAGAAGACATTAGCCTTTTGTCTGTTTCCTAAGAACTCAAAGAGTACTCCTAAGAAACACAAAGTTGTTCCGAAGTCACAGTCCAAGTCCAAAGCCCGTGCCTATATCCCTAGATCTAACTCGGAGCCTAAAAACTCCGTCACTCACTAATTTTGCAGGCACTTTGTACTTCGGAGCAAGAAACAATTTGGTATATTGATAGTACTTGTTCCATGCACATGACGGGGCAGAAAGACTTTCTGTGGGATCTCAATCTTTCTCCAAATGTTGGTTACGTGACATATGGAAACAACTCCAACTCTCAAATTCGTGGTTATGGAACTTTCACCAATGGAAATTTCTCTATCTCAAATGTGGCTTATGTAGCTGATCTGAAACATAATTTGATAAGTGTAGCTCAGCTCACTGATTCAAATCGACATGTGGAATTTTGCAAGAAGCACAACTATGTAATGACTGAAGACCGAAAAGAATGTTTAATCAAGTCCAACCTCAACAAGAACATGTACCCACTCGACATCAACATGATTATTGGCAAACCGCAACTCTGCCTTCTCTCCAAAGTCGTTCCTGACGTCAGTTGGTTACGGCACTGAAGGCTTGCTCATTTGAACGTTCAGTATAGGAATGATCTCGTATCTGGTGAAATGGTGGGAGGTTTACCTCTTCTCAAATTCGAAAATGATCATTTATGTGCTGCATGTGAGTGTGGAAAGCAATCAAAGAAGGATCATCCTGTTATCATCAAAAAATCAATCTCGGAACCATTGGAGCTCCTGCACATTGATCTTTGTGGACCATCCACTGTAGAAAGTCTTCATCATAAGAAATACATTCTTGTGATTGTTGACGACTTTATAAGGTTCACCTGGGTTTTCTTCCTCAGACTAAAGTCCGAAACAGCCTCTGAACTCATCAACTTCATTAAAGGAATTGAAGTTCTCATCAAACTTCTTGTTAGGCGTATCCGAAGTGATAATGGTTCGGAGTTCACCAATGGAACTATTGAGAAATTCCTCACCGAGAAAGGAATTGACCACAACTTCTCAGCACCGTACACTCGACAACAGAATGGTGTAGTTGAAAGACGCAATAGAACTCTTGTTGAAGCTGCTCGATCCATGCTTAACTTCGCAAATCTACCAATCTATCTGCTCGATCCATGCTTAACTTCGAAATCTCGATCAAGGAAAAATTCAACTTCGGAAGCTCCTGTTTCTCAACCTGTTTCCAATCCTCTTCCCTATCTTTCTCCATTTGATTCTGAAGCGTTTCAACCTTCTCAGGTTGAGGGGGAGATTGGTCAACCCTCTCTTGAATCAAATGTGGATGGTTTCCAAGATGCAGCTGCTGATTTCGACGACTCCAATCCTATCAACATTGATGATAATGAAAATTTCTTTGAGTTCTCTTCTGATGATGATGTCAACCTCTCTGGTTCATAAGTTCAGGGGGAGCATCACCCTCGGGTTCAAACCATTCAGGGGGAGCAACTCAATTCTACTGTAGTTATTGGATCGTCTGCCGCTCAAGAACTTCAAAGCTTACACGTCTGGACAAAGGATCATCCTCCGAACCAAGTTATCGGAAACCCTAATTCTAGTGTACAGACTCGTTCTGCTGCAAGTATTCAAAAGGAATGTCATTTTTCGGAATTTATCTCCATGTTTGAACCCAAATCCATCAAGGAAGCATTAGAGCATGCTGACTGGATTACAGCCATGCAAGAAGAATTGGCAGAATTCGATAGAAATGAAGTGTGGACTCTCGTGCCTCCTCCTTAGAATCATCCCATTGTCGGTACGAGATGGGTATTTCGCAACAAGCTATATGACGCGAGAGTTATTATTCGAAATAAAGCTAGATTATTAGCAAAAGGATTTACACAAATTGAAGGGCTTGACTACGATGAGACCTTTGCTCCTATTGCTCGTCTTGAAGCCATCAGAATCTTCACAAAGGCTTCAAAGTTTACCAAATGGATGTAAAGAGTGCTTTTCTTAATGGTGAACTTGACACTGAAGTATATCTTCAACAGCCCCCCGGTTTTGTTAACCTCTCTTTTCCGAACTACTGCTACAAACTCCGGAAGGCAGTCTATGGCCTCAAGCAAGCTCCTCGCGCATCGTACGAGACCCTCATTTACTTTCTCAAGCGCTCCGGTTTCCAAAGAGGTATTCTAGATCCCACCCTGTTTCGAAGATCGAACGGAAAGCATCTCATGCTGGTTCAAATCTATGTTGATGACATCATTTTTGGATCTACGGATTCATTTATGGTTGCCGACTTTGCTAAACTAATGATCAATCGATTCAAAATGAGCATGAATCGGGAGTTAAGCTTATTTCTTGGTCTCCAAGTCAAACAGACTAATAGAGGAATTTTCATTCACCAAGTGAAGTACATTTCGGAAGTCCTCAAAAAGTACTCAATGGACACCCGTGCCTCAGCCAAAGTACCAATGGGCTTCGGACACAAGACCTTTGCCGACCCTTCAGGTGTAGCAGTTGATGAAAAGAAGTACAGAGGAATGATTGGATCCCTACTCTATCTCTCAGAAAGTCTTCTGGATATCATGTTTTCCACATGTTTGTGTGCCAGATTTCAATTCAACCCAAAGATGTATCATCTCTTGGTTGTGAAACAAATTTTCCGATACCTCAAAGGTACAAAGAGTCTCGGAATATGGTACCCAGCAAACGAGAGCTTCCTACTTCAAGAATATTCATATTCAAACTATGGTGGTCTTCAACTTTATAGAAAAAGCACATCAGTTGGATGTCAATTCTTAGGTGATCGTTTGGTTAGTTGGTCATCCAAGAAACAGAACTCCATTGCACTCTCTACAGCCGAAGCTGAATACATTGCTGCTGGCAGCTGTACCTCTCAAGTTCTATGGATGAAATCTCAACTTTTGGATTATGGTTACCGTTTTCAACACATTCCTATCTATTGTGATTCTCAAAGTGCAATTACGATTTCTCACAATCCAATTCAACACTCCATGACGAAGCACATTGACATACGGTACCATTTCATAAAAGATCATGTTTTAAATGGTAACATTGAACTCATTTTTGTTCCATCTGAAGATGAGATTGCTGATGTCTTTACTAAGGCAGTAGACGAAACCAAATTCAATGGTGTTCTGAACAAGATGGACATGATGATGCCAGATCCTCAGTTCTATCAAGAGACTTGCTCTCTTTGATGGAAGTATTCAGAAGAAAATTGGTTCCGATCTCAAAAGAACTTTTCATCTCGGAACTACTTTCTCTCGGAATACATAGGATCATTTTACTTGTCTTTATTTCTAACCATCACTTGAGTTTTAGGCTGTACAGCTCTTCCTGATTATTTGTTGTAAAAAGTCCACATAGTCATAATGATCAAATTTTCATCTCGGAATTCACTTCATAAGGTCATCCCGGAATTCCACTCCGGAAAGGTATTGTTCTCCTTACTCAGAAAGTCATTCAAACCATGCTCCAAAACTTTTGGCTCTGGAACATCTAAATGCCCTTTTGGAATTTTCAAATCTTGTTCCGGAATGTCTTTCAAATCCCTTCCGGAAATTCTTTAAAAAATCATTTCTGAATTTTGCTCTGGAATCATAAACTTTTTTAACTCCAGAATTGCAATCAATTTTTGACTCCGGAGTCGACAAATTTTTTTTACTCTGAAACTTTAAACTCTCTCCGGATTAATTCCTATTCCGGACCTTTTTCAAAAGACCATGTTCTGGATCAACTCTTTATCCTCCGGATCTTACACTGTCCGGAATCAATCATCGGGAACACCAAAGGTCTATAAGGCAAAACGTTTTTACAAAGGTTACTTTGTGAGGATGCCACAACTGGTCTGATACCCGGATGGTGTACGGGACGAATAGGTGCTAACGATCCTTTGTGGGAAGATTTTGTAAACAGGGCACACTCAAGGCATCCGGAACATACAAGATCCCAAGTGGAAGCTACTCTCATCTCCATGCGGAACCGGGCCATTCAAAGCAACCTTCCCTATGTTGCTCCTACTGATGAGCTTGCTGATCTTGAATTCACATCCGGAGAAACTCCAAGGCCTGCTCCTATTGCTTCCAATCCTCAAGCTTCGGATGATGAAACTTCCGAAGAAGTGATACTGACAACAGATGTTGCACATGTTGCTGACACCAACGTGTTTTCCTCAACTCAATTTCATCTTAAGCCATCTTCGTCCAAGCCAGCATTTGATTTCGGATCCTCCTCCTCTACTCAGCATGAATCCGAATCAATACAAAAGCTTCATGATGATGCCACCAACAAACCTGGGCCTTCTGTCACTCCAATCACTCTGGAATCTCCAAAACACACTCCTCAACCTTCCAGCTCAGACAACGGATCCTCAACGGGAAATCATATTGATCTGTTTGCTCTGTTGGATATCCAATCCAATGTTTCGGACACTATGAAGCAGGTAACCACTCTTGAAACTTACATGGCTGAGCTCAACACCAAGCTTGACGTAAAGGTGTCCGGACTGGACTCCAAGTTAGATGCCATTCTCCAGTCCTGATCAAATCAGTCCGGACCCTCTGTTGCTAAAAGAGAAGCTCAATTAGATCAACTGATCTCCATTTGGCTCAAGTATTCACTCGAAGAAGTTGAAGCGAAGTATTACTATTCAGTTGAGCACTATCTTGACACCATCACCACAATGCTCAAGGTCCATGATGACTTGGTTTCTGCTATCAATAATCTTATTAAGCAGACCCATGTTTGTCATGAGAAGCAGATTTAGTGACTGGAGAAGGAAATCAAGAAGAAGGATGAGATGAATCTCATAATTCAACAAGTCCTCATCAAACTCCTTTGATCCACTTGGAACATCGTTGATGTTCCGAATCAAAATTTTGATGAGATGTTAGCTATCCTTGGACACCTGTTCGATCATCTCGTTACTTAAGCGCCCACTTCCGAAGCATATGATGCTCTCACTCGAGAACTCAACACCGGACTTCAAAAGGTGTTTGAAAATTTTGATGGTCTGAAGGAGTCTTTATTGCTTGCACCGGTTCCTCGATTCACCGATGCAAGAGGGGGAGAAGGTCCAAGTCAAGCATGGAAGTCAGCCTCGGAGTTCTCACTCCTGGATGAATATGATTCTGATGATGATGAGCTGAAAATTCTTTCCAACTCCCCTCCCAAAATCAATGATGAAGAAGACAGTGATGAAGAGAAGTATGTTACGAATGGAGTTCTTGGTCTCGAGGCCCCAAACAAGCTCTTTCCAAAGGTGATGACAGAGGAACAAAAGAGGTTATGGTCCGCATTCTCTTTGCCATCCTCTTTGCCTGACGTTCTCCGAAGGGGGATTCAAATGGCCAAAGCGAAATCACTTCTCACAGCTGAAGCCTTCCGAGCCACTCCCTTAATGCTTCCTCCTATTCCGACTCCAAAGATCATTCATATAGACCAGGGTTCTCCACTCCTGATCCCTGATAACATTCCAGAAGAACCTCTTCCGATCCCTACTCCGGAATTTACTGTTGATGAGAACATGCAGTTCATCATGTCTTCATTAAAGAAAGACAAACGAAAAAAGCCTATGACAGCCGAACAACAAGCCTTCCACTCCGGACCTCCCCTAAAGCAAAAACATGGATGGTCAAGGCAATTAACAAGGCATTAGAGGACAGCATCCGGATCGAAGCTCTCAAGGATAATCCTGATCCGATGCGTGGAATATCTCCTCTATGTCGTGAAGGCATTCTCCGTGATCTTGAAATCATTCCTTTCATGTATTACGATGTTCTGACAAATGACTCTGAACAGCTCGATCTTCCTCTCTCTTCATATAGCAAATACTACATCAAATTCGCTCCTCTTCACCCCAATGATGATCCGGAAGTGATCCTCCGGACTGAGCGTGAAATACTTGAAACATTCTACTCCAAGAATGCACAACCTCTTAAGGAAGTGTGGACGAGGAAAAGAATTACCAAAGTCCATGGTTTTGGAAGAAAAATATTAGTGACGTTCGAACTCAACTGCCCAATATTTTGATTTCACATCTTCTGGAACAAACCAACTCACCGGACCATCACTGACACTGATTTCCCTTCGATGAATCCGAACGACATTCATACATTGGCTGTTCACTTCCGAGGAATTCAAAACGATGATATCGGCATGGGTGCTTACCATGCTGCTCTGAGTTTCCTCAAGGACTACGTCACAGAGTTCTGCAGATGCGACTATGAGCTGGCCCACTTATACGGAACTGAAGACTTTGTTGCGAAAATCGACTTTGCTCTTTTGGAAGCTGAATTGCTTGCAGATGGTCCAATCGGTGACCCGGTTATAGGGCTTGTCTAGACAACCAGGAAGACCAACATAAAGGACTTTTTCCGAGTCCTTGACAAACATCTAGTTCCTACCAAAGCCCTTCGGAAGTTCATTTCTCGTGCATCAAATTTTGAAGCTCCGGAAAAGGTCAAAGCAAAGTTTGTAAGTCAACTGACCTGGTACATTGAAGTCAAAGAATGGTTGTTTAGAGCATACATCTTCATCAAGGAAGAAGCCATCTAATCAAACTGCATTGCTAAGTTCACTTAGGGGGAGATTGTTGGAACCTGAAAGTGAACCTCTAGCAATCATAAGTACAAACGTTAATTTCGAATTCAGCCAGTGTTCAAGGAACCAGCCTTGGCTCAGATGAAGACTACTCACAGTATCTGTGTGAACACGAAGGAATGCACTGTGATTGTTGAGTATCGGAGAACTACTCATGGCCTTCAAATGTTAGCCCCTGTATATCCTAGATCATAGATCTCAATACAGTTTTTCAAGTTAAACAAGTTAACTTGGCCCTTGGCGAGACGTTCAACGATAATTGTGCCTTGCGAGGTGCATCGCCCTGGTGCCATGACATCTGTACAGTTTCAGACTTTTAATTCCTTAAATACAATAGTTCTTTAAAAAGATAGTGCCGAATTGAGAATTTGTACAGTTTCAATCTTTCAATTCCTTTTTGAAAATAGAGTGAAGTGTAATGACCGTCAACTCCTTTCCAAGTTTCTTCTGCTTACTCAGAAAATTCCGATACAGTCTCCTAGAGTCTCTTCTTCTTTTGAATTTTCCTTTCAAGACAAACGAAACTTTGAGATAATAAAAATAAAAGTAAAAATAAACTTAGCACACAATAAAAGTAACTAAGAAATAAAAAATAAAATAAAAATACACTCAAAAGTAAAAAAAATATATTTTTGGATTTTTTTAATTTTATGATTTTTGTTTGATTTTTTTAATTCTCCCCCTAAATTTGTGCAGAGAGGAAAAATATGAACAAATTTAACAAAAACAAAAATAATAACTAAATTTAAAACTTTTTGGGATCAAAGTTGTCAAACAATATCGTCTATCAGCACACACATGCATGTTTAGCTCTGGTCAATCACCATTATTGTGGTCCACTTAAACACAAAGGATATTGACAAGTTGGACAGATTATAATTGACAATTCATTGTGATCTTATTCCTAAATAGACCATTTTGTTGACGACCACCAAGGATATTGTTGTCCACTTAAATTCAGCAGCGAGATCTACAAACAACCTTTAGTTAATTCAATTTTAAGTGCACTAGAACGTGTTCCCTACTTCACGACATACCCTAGCAATCAAGGAATGCCAAAGAGCTCTTTACTTTAGGTGAGTGCTCAATTATTTCAGAGAGAAGATAGATATAGAAATGCATATGTTGTATCCTAGGTCGGATGTCTTCCAATCACGTGGAGGGACAACATATGACTAACATAGATAGAAATAGAAAGATGCATATGATGTGTCCCAGTTCGGATCTTCCGATCACGCAGAGGGGAAAACATATGGCTGGCATAGATAGATAGAGAGAAGCATATATAGAGATGCATTGAAATAGAGTGCTTATGTTGCATCCCAGGTCGGATCTTCCGATCACGCAAAAGGGGAAACATATGACTGACAGAGATGATAAGAAAGAAAAAAAAATTCACACATACCTACTTTATCAAAAACCCCCAGCCACCCTATCAATACTAGAACTAAGGACATAATTTCGTACGCCGAAGAAATGTTGAGCCGCAGTTCTAGATGATAAGTAACTTTAATGTATCTAGTAGGCTCCCTTGTTTATCTCACTACTCAATCTATCCAAGCGTCGTATGGTCAGTCCAAATGTAACTATCTAAGTCCAGATGAGTTTACATTGTCTAGTTTTTTCTTTGGCAGCTGAGTCTAGTCCATTAATTTGAAATCCTTCGTGCCTACCAGCACATTGAACACAGAGCCTAAACAATTTAGTTTCAGTGTATTACACGAATTTCAGATTGCTCTTTAGCACTAAACTTCATATCACTTCCCAAAAATACTTACAAAAGAAAACATATTTTTGTATTTTTGATTTTTATAATTTTTTTTTGTATTTTGATTTCTCCCCCTTAGTTTATGCATGGGAAGAAAGAAAATAAAATAAATGCGCAAATTTTCCAAAAATTTTTTTTTTCTTCAAAACGAATCATTTTAGGAAAAACTTAAAAGTATCGTGAAGAAAAACACAAACCGTAATTCAGCTATTGAAGATGCATCCAGATGACCTGGGAGCAGCAACACGTAGATGTAGCAACGTGTTCAACCTCTGCTACGATTCAATTCCAAAACGAAGTTAAGATATTCAATATTCATCACGCCATTAAATGCAATCCCCATTTGTGATCCTTTCCTTTCTTCGTTCCCGCAAAGGACACATACTCTCAATTAAAGTTATGAATGTAATGTAGTTGAGAGATGTCTCCTATAATGTGCCTGGAACAGCCACTATCAACAAAACGAAGTCTAATGATATTCATCCATAGCTGCTCCGACACAGAGTGCGAGCTGAGTTGCCTTTTGGAACCCAGTCCATTTTGAAGTTGGGTTGACCTTTATCATGTACACAAGGTACTCTCTCCCATGATATATCCTATTTATCAGACACAGAAGATGAAGAAATGTTAGAATCATTAGATGATTTGGGAGTATGAACCATTGGTACCCATCTGTAGTCGGGTTTAACCCATTTCTTGTTTGATCGGATGGATGCCTCAGCACTTGCTTTAGAACTTCAAAACCGACCGTCAAGATGAATTAGACCTAAACGATCTTGATCTAACATAACCATCTCTTGAATTTGGCTTCTTGTCATACATTCCATTCGTATCCTTGGGAGATTGATTCTTGCCTTTCTTAGCATTCCAGTCACCATTGTTTGAACCTGACCTCGAAGGGTTTCTTTTGTAAGATCTCCCTCTTAGCATATTCTACCAACCTTGTGCATAGTAGGGGACATAAGCACGATTTAGACAATTTCTGGCAATGTGTCCAGGTGTTCCACAGTGGAAACATGTATGTTTCTTCACGTAGAAGTTGTTTTTGCCGGCCCCTGGAAGCATGCCCATGCATTGTCTCTGATTGTTCCTACAAGCACACTTACAGCAAGCAGTCTGTTTCGCTTGTTTTGGTGGCCTATATTTACCAATAGCAGGTTTTTTAGAAATAACAGAATTAGAATCAACAGATTCAGAGTTCAAAGAGACATTGATTTGACAGTCAACATAATTAACAGAAGTAGAATTATTTATGTTCTCCTTTTTCTCATCTTCCACTACTTTACCTGCACATGAAGTAGAAGCATTAGTATTGTTCACCTCAATATTCTCAGTTGGGCCAGATTGTGCAGTCTTAACTGAAGCTGGTACAGGGGTGGGCCAAAATGAGCAGGTGTATCTACCTCATTGGTTTCAAGGGGGGGGGGGTATAGTTGTCATTGAAGGGAGGTGGAAGACTATGATACCCTAGACCCTTATTCTGATTATCTTTAAATTTTAATTGTTTTTCAATCATGGACTCAACTTTCTTACTTGACTCATCAAACTTTTTAAAATTAAAGTCTGAATTTTCAAACTTATTTTTCAATGTGTTAAACTCGGCAGTTAAGCTAGCAAGCTGTCTCTTAACATGGTTATAGTTCTCACATTTGTTACTATAGTCTTCCTGAAGCTGTCTAAAGTATCTTGTCTTGGCCTCTAGTTGTTCATTTAGAGGTTTTTGGCCCTTCCAGAGAGTATAGCCTTCATATTTAAGGTCCTCAATTTCCCTAATTAATAATTCATGTTGATCACGATAAAATTTAATTTTAGCTTCACAGGACTGAGAGCAAGAAGCTTCATTAACCTTGGTGATTGAAGAACTCATTATTCACCAAAAAGAATAATTTACCAAAAGTAGAACTGATTGAGAAGCCAAGAAAAAATGCACTTTGACTCGAAACCTCGAATGTCAAACTTGAAAGTCAAACTTGAAAAGTCAAACTTGAAAGTCAAACGTGAAAGTCAAACATGAAAGTCAAAAGTCAAATTTGAAAACTTGAAAGTCAAATTTAAAAGTCAAAAGTCAAACTTGAAAGTCAAAAGATGAAATTCAAAAATTTTGTCCAAAAAGAATAACCTTGACCGAAAACGAAAATTTCTAGACCGAAAACGAGGGTTTTGGACCAAAAACGTGACTTTTGGGCTGAAAAATGAAATTTTGCACCAAAAATTGCGAGGCCTCTTAGCCCAACCGAGAAGGCTCGCACCGAAATCTGCAAGGCCGAAAACCTGAGCCGAGAGGCGAGGCCAAGATCGCTGAACCGAAATCAGGCGCACCGAGAACCGAAGCTGCTGACCGAAAACTCTCGCTGTGCCTCCGAGATTTTCTAGGTTTGACCGAGGACCGAGGAGTGCCACCGGAATCTCTCAAATTTCGACCAAAATCCCCCAAAAGATGCCAAAAACACAAAATTTTCTACTTTTTAATGCCAAACTCGATCAGAACTCCAAAAAAATGAAGAACACGAACAACAATGGCCAAAATTTTGTCAAAATAAAATAAAAACACCAAGAAACTCCTAGAAAAACTCTTAAAAATATTTTGCAATAACCCGATTGCTACCAATCCTTGCTCTGATACCAATTGTAAAACCCAAAATGCTACGATGCGTTAATTGGATTCACTTGATGGTGCGGAATCCCAATCAAGTGAATTAGACAAGACTAAATATAGAATAAGAACACAATAGTTAATCTTCAATGCACACTATTATTGAATAGTCGGGTACATAAGATTCTTGATTACACTTGGTTCTCTCTTGATTCTCTCCAAATCACGTTCTAAGCATATGGCAGCCCCCAAAACGTCCCACACCCTTTACAAGGATCAAATAACACTAGTTATACCTAGACCTAATAACCAAGGCCCAAGCCCAAAACCCAAACAAAACAATATTAAGCCTAACCGAATCACATGTGATTTCGGTCCAAACAACACCAAAACATGGAGTTTTCAGTCCTAGACCGAGAACTCTAATAACTTATGAAAATCAAAGTATAAACCACAATTTATGACCTAACAGTAGATATCCTGGTTAGAACGTGATTTGGAGAGAATCAAGAGAGAACCATGTGTAATGAAGAATCTTATGTACCCGACTATTCAATAATAGTGTGCATTGAAGATTAACTATTATGTTCTTATTCTATATTTCGCTTTGTCTAATTCACTTGATTGGGATTCCGCACCATCAAGTGAATCTGATTGATACATCGTAGCATTTTGGGTTTTACATCCACTCTCCGACGCTAAGATAATTAACGTTATCTCAGGCGGATCTAACATTTGTGGTACTTCTTATTCTTAGGCTAAAAGACATGCCAAGGTCTCTAAAACAGAAAAGGAAGATAGACCACAGAAGAATACCATGCTTAGCAGTGAAAAAGAAATCACATTTGACGAGACGGATTGGGAAGGGATTCAGGATCCTCACCATAACGGATTCGTGATAACACTGTACATGGCCAACCGTTTCGTGAGAAGGATCTTTTTCGACAGAGGATTCTCGGTCAACATCGTGCTCCTAGATGCACTAAAAAGGATGAACATCCCAAAAGCAGAAATAATCAAGAAATCCTCGGTCCTCATTGGATTTAGCGGGGAGAAGAAACACACGATTGGCGAAATAAAGCTACCAATATTCATAGAGGGGGTAAACTCTATACAAAATTTTTGTGTTATTGACACCTTATCTTCATATAATGTGATACTAGGTAGACCATCGATCCACGAGATGAAAGCGGTTCCATCAACATATCATCAGTGTGTAAAATTGCCTACTCCATGGGGAACAATGAAGATCATTAGAGATCAACAAGAATCAAAAGAATGTTATAAAACCTCTATAAAATCTACGACCAAACCTCAGCAAGCATAGCAATTAAGGCAAGGGGCACAACACGTCCTAGAAAGGAAGGAACAAGATGTGAAGGAAGTGCCCCATGGCATTGGGGATCCTGAAGCTAAAGTCCTCATAGGATTCTCAATGCATGAGCAAATTAAGCAAGATCTATTAAACTTCCTAAGAACCAGAAGCAAGACATTCGCATGGAAACACGAAGATATGACAGGTATCGACAAGAATATTATCACTAACAAACTTAATATTGATCCCTCTTTTAGACCAATACACCAAAAGAGCAGGAAGTTTGCACCTGAAAGGAATCAGATCATCCAACAAGAAGCAGAGAAGCTCCTCAAGACGGGAATGATCAAGGAAGTAAACTTCCCATGATGGCTGGCTAACGTGGTTGTCGCACAGAAGAAAAACGGTAAATGGCGAGTATGTGTAGACTACACGGATCTTAACCAGGCTTGTCCTAAGGATCCTGTTCCTATGCCGCATATTGACTCTATGATAGATGTGATGGGTGGCCATGAACTCCTGACCTTCATGGATGCTTCAATAGGGTTCCAACAAATCCAGATGGAACCGTCCAACCAAGAAGATACATCATTCATAACACCAACAGGTATATATTGTTACACCGTAATGCCCTTTGGTCTTAAAAATGCAGGTGCAACATATCAGAGACTAGTGAATCGGATGTTTAAAGACAAGCGGGGGGGACACCGTGGAAGTCTACATTAATGAGATGGTGGTGAAATCAATGAAAGTTGAAGACCATGTCAGGGATCTTAAAGAAGCATTCGACATCCTAGACGAATACAATATGAAGCTGAATCCACTTAAATGCCACTTTGGGATGAAGTCGTGCAAGTTCTTTGGATACATGGTAACCAAGAGAGGAATCGAAGCAAGCTCGGAACAGATCAAAGCAATCATCGAGTTGAAATCTCCATCTTTAACAAAAGACATCCAAAGGCTAACCGGAAGGGTAGCGGCACTCAACAGGTTCATTTCAAGATCCTCAGAAAGATGTAAGCCCTTCTACAACATATTGAAGAAGAACAAAAGGTTCGAATGGACTGAAGATTACAAAAAAGCATTTTAGGAACTCAAAAAATACTTGAGTTCCGCGCCATTACTGGTAAATCCCATAGATGGAGAACCACTCCTCCTCTACCTCTCAGTATCCTCAAACGCAGTAAGCGTCGTCTTGGCCAAGGATCTTAACGGATACCAACATATTATCCACTATGTAAGTAAAAGTCTCCTGGATCCTGAAACCATGTACTCTCACCTAAAAAAATTAAATCTCGCCTTAGTAACTGCTTCTACTAAATTAATACATTATTTCGAAACATATACTATACATGTAAAAACCAATTATCCTATTAAGAACGTCATGAGAAAACCATAAATGTCGGTTAGAATGGCAAAATGGTCGGTGAAGTTAAGCACGTTCGACATCAGATATGAACCATGACCCGCCATAAAATCACAAGCATTAGCAGACTTTGTGGCTGACTTTAGTGATGATCTACGAAACGAAGTAGACATAGAGGCCAAGCAACTCCTAGAATATGAACAATTAGGAAAATGGACATTGTTCACAGACGTACATTTTAATCAAAAAGGAACAGGGATAGGGATCATACCAAAGTTGCCACAGGGGGGACATCCTACCCCAGGCAGTTAGTTGCGAATTCAACACTACTAATAACAAAGTAGAATACGAAGCACTCATTATGGGACTACAATTGGCTAAGGATCTTCAAATCAGGGATCTCCAGGTATTTGTTGATTCTTTATTACTAACTAATCACTTCAATGGATCTTATACAGTGAAAGGTGAAAGATTAGCACTATATCTATAGATCCTCAAAAACTTAGCTTCTGATTTCGAAAACATTAGCCTAACCCAAGTTCCCAGAGAAGAAAGCATAGAAGCAAACACTTTAGCCAACTTAGGATCCTCCCTTAGGATCCCACCAGAAACGAAGATCCCTATAACCCAGATAGTAACCTCAGTCATAGAAACCCTCTCCAATAAATCAGAATATCCTAAACAACCGACAAGCATAGCAGTTATTGAAGATCCTGACTCTAGGATCCCTCCTCAAAGGGATCCCGACAAACAGGATCCTCACAGAAATCTGCGATCATGGATCCAACCCATTATGGAATATCTCCAGAATGACACAATCCCAACAAAAGAAAAAAGTGAAAGAGCATTCAGAACAAGAGTCTCAAGATTCATGATAATCAAAGGTAAACTCTATAAGAAATCTATGGCAGGTCCATACCTTAGATGCTTGGAAGATCCTGAAGCTGTAGAAGGATTGAAGGACATACATGAAGGAGACTATGGCAATAACACCGGGGGCAGATCCTTATGTTCCAAAATACTAAGAATAGGGTACTACTGGCCAACCATGAAGAAAGATTCCTTTCTACATGCTCAAATGTGTGATGCTTGCCAAAGATATACCAACATCCTACATCAACAGGCAGAATCTCTACGTCCTATTATCTCCCCATGGACATTCATGAAATGGGGAATGGATATAGTTGTCGGATTAGTGTCTAAGTCCATAACTATAATTGGTATATTCTTGACCCGACCCGGCATGGTCCATTTGGGTTGCATGGCATCATGCATTTGGATAGACTAAAATGAGAGAAATAACACTTAAGGTTTATTAATATATTATAAGTTCTAATATATTAATAATATTATTTAATTAGTATTGATCAAGACTTCATCTAGAATTAATTAAGTGATTAAAAGAAGACTAATTAAATATATGGGTTGATTGTGTAAATCATCCATACTTATATAGTGGGCTAATGCTCCATGGATTATCAAGTTGGGCTAAAACCCATAGGATACTCCATGGATGCTCCATGGTGTATTTGAACCCATGGATCCAAGGAAATGAAAAGCCATGACAATTAGGGTTTACCCTAATTGTAACAACTATATAAGCATCTTATTTTGTGCAAAAATCGGAGACTATGAATGAATATAGAGGGCAAACTGATTTCATGAAGTGTGTATTTTCTCTCAAGTTATTCCAAGTGTTCATGATGTTGTGTGAACCATTTGAGGTGTCACACTTGGGGCACTAGGCTCTTGAGCTCCATGGAATCAAGCACCAAACAAGAGGTATGTAATTCTACTAGAATTTATATTATGTGTACTTTATATTATGCTAGTTAGAACAATACCTTGGAAAATTGATATTTGCATGTATAATAGAGAAAACATAGATCCAAGGTATTTAGGGTTGCATGTACACCATAGGAGTGTTAGAATGCTCAAAACCCAACAGTGGTATCAGAGCCTAGGTTTGTTTTCTTTATACTTGATGCAAATTGCTGAAAAAAGTCGATTTTTTGCTCACTGCCCAGTTGACTCGCCGAGTCGATCATGGAACTCGACGAGTCCATGCCTTTCTCCAACCGACTCGCCGAGTCAGTTCATGCACTCGACGAGTTGGCAGCCCAGAGTGCAGATTTTCGAGTTTTGGTGCTGGAATTGGCTAGAATCATTACCTTTAACTATTTTGGACTTATAAAACCTGTTTTTAATGTGGTAATGATTATGTTAAACCAATTTCAATGCTATAATCAAAGTTTCAAGTTTTTATATGTGTTTATGTAATTCTTGAAAAATGTTGATTATGAATGTTCATGCTTATGAGTTTTGGTTGATCATAGGAATTATGTGCAAATTGTTTGTTAGTATAATTCTTGATCTCAATGAAATTGTATGGACTCCATAACTTGTCCTCAAGTTATAGATTCCCAAAAGTTTTTTATGTGTTTCCTTGGTTTATGAGTTAGTTTAGATTAATGAAAAAAAATTGTGTGTTAGTTGTTTTCAATCCATATTGATCTAAAAGAAGTTCATAAAATATGTTTTTGTAACTTGTCCTCAAGTTATATGAAAATTCATATTTATGAATCTTAAAAATCATAAAAGTGTCATAGGTTACATAAAAATGAAGAGTTTTTTTCATTTAATTATTTTATGACTCCATAACTTCTCTTCAAGTTATGGATGTTTAAGAGTCACTTCTTTAAAAGTGTTATTAAAGAATAAGAGGTTACATTAAAGTGAAGAGTCTTCATTTTAATGAACCATTAAACTCATAAGTTCTGAAATGAAAAGTCTTGAATCGTTTCAAAACTTGTCCTCGAGTTTTGGAATTTGTAAAGTCTCACACACATTAATGCTTTAATTCCAAACTCTACAATTTTAAAAGTTAAAATTCAAACTTTATGGACTTCATTAAATTAATTAAAGTGTTTAATTAAAAGAGTTAATAATTCCATAAAGACATAGTTTATGCCTAATTAAATTAAGAGTATAGTTTAATTAATAGATTAAACCACTAAGTATTTTAAATGTTTAAAATACACCATTATACTATTATTATAATTTTAATTATATAGATATTATAAGATAAAGTCAATCTTACCGTTAGTAGGCCTCATTTACAATGTCGGTCTATAAGGGGGGTATAAGGTTACTGCCTATAAAATTGCAGTTTAATGGGTGTCCACTCTCACCCACCGCTTCCTTGACTGGTGGAGGGTCGTTAGCCGAACGGGTAGGAAGGGACTATAATTCTCCCTTCATTAAAAGTATAATGATAAATACTAAGTAACTAAACACTTATAAATTCCCAATCTTAGTTACTTAGGAAAATGTGAAATAGGTGCTAACCCATGAAATTACACTTTGTACCTTACCAAGTCGTTAGTGGAGCGTGTGTGGTTAACCGGCACACTAACAAGGACTAGTAAGAGTGGCAAAGGGTAACTTGACTTTATTATAGATCGGTGGAGCGTGTGTGGTTAACCGGCACATCGATTAGGTGATAAAGTTAAGGGTACCAAGTCAATTTGCATGGTTATTCACACCTTGTTTGTGATCCTCGGCATCCCAGTCACAAACTTGAGAGGGCACAATCGAGATTCAAACATGCCATTGAAAGTTCAATGTATCTCAAAAGATCTAGGAGTTTCAAATCCAATTAAAACTTAATTATATTTCGTTTTTCATGGTAGAAATTGGTAAATCGTCATTTACCTACCTTCAACTATTTTATAACTCGGATTACGGCATCCCTCTTCCAGTTATAAATATGTTGTTGGATCCTAGCCTTAATATTTCATATTGGGTGTTATATTAAGGACTTTAAATCAACTAACTTGAATTTCTCCCTTATAGATGTCTCCTTCAGACAACTATGGTCTTCCCAAATCTTTAGGAACAAGCTATCCTAATGAAGATGATATCCCAAATGGCAATCAAAGTGACAGATCAATCCCTTTGTTGTGCATTAGTGGGAATGGAAATCATACTTCACTTCCTCCACCTCCTCCAATAAATCTCCCTATCCCACAAGTTTCAAGACTTGATAAGTTCTAAGTCACTCAATCCCTATTGGCAAACAAAGTCTATATGTGCTTAGTTCTTGGAGATTAAGTCACATATTGACAAGCCGGGAGAGTCGGGTGTCGAAGTCTCGAGGTAGCTAGCTGTTGACTTGGTTCTTCAGTCACTCCCTGATGACAGATCACGACTTGACCCTTTAATGATCTTATCTATTTGCTTGGTGCTGCTGAATCAGCAATGATTTGGAACACTGGCAAAGCAAATTTGATTAGAAGATCGACTTCCCAAAACTTCATGGACATTGACAATGGTAACACTGGAAATCCAGAAAAACTTTCTCTTCCCAATGGAAAGGGATCGGCCATAGTCAACTCGGTTGACCAAATGGTAAAGAGAAAGGCTAAGTCTGAGATAGTCCCATGTACCATTCCCAAAGAGTCCATATGTGCCTATTGCCAACGGAAAGGGGCATTGGTTGCGAAGCTGCCGAATTTACCTGAAACCTCATAAGGATGGTAAAGTCAAAAGTTTGACTCTACTTCAGGTAAAGTCCATTATCTAACTCTATTAAGTCTCTTTGGATATTTTTAATACATGATGTAATGTAATTACATTTTGATGTTTTTGAAGAATCAAAGGAAGCTTAAAGAAAAAGTGTGCTGATTCTGATCGCATGGTTCGATGACCAGAATTTTGAGCCACTGCATAAGAGTTATGATATATTGCTTAGGAATAGATAACAACAAAGTTTTCATATGAATTTTCATTGTAAGGATAAGTTTTTCCGCAAGTTTTTAAAATAAAAGAAAAGTTTTGATTTTATTTATTTTAAGTATCCTTACAAAGGCATTTGTGAAAAATTGTTGTTTATATGTTTCCATTGATAAGCAATATTAGAAAATTAATTTGATTCTTTCGTTTGTGGTAGTGTCATAATTTATCAAATAAGGAAAGATTCTCATCACCCAAGTTTCAGTTGGATAGAAACTTGGAATCATGCAAGTTGTATTGTGTGATGAATGAGATTTTTCATCTTTGGTAAATTAAGACTAATTCCTTGTTCACATTCACATGTGAGTCAAGCGAAGGACTAAAGGATCGGGTACATTAGGTTGTGCACTAGTCAGGTCCACCACAAAGGTTGATAAGATTATTCGTTATGATTTACTAAAGTTTAGTAAATATGATTATGCTTACAAGTTTAAGTGTAATGCTGAAACATTGGAAAAGTTTCAATATATGGCAGAATGAATAAGAAGGATCAAATAAGGCAGAAAGATAAAAGTTTCTCCAATCTGAAGAGATGGGAGAGTACTTGTGTATCTTGTTTTATGATTATCTTAGTGATTATGGAACCATATCACAATTGATCCTCTAAGGACACCTTAGTGCATTTGTTGGCTAAGGAGAGGAATCGTGAATTGTGGAAATGGTTAAATCAAAAGATAAATCATACTTCATTCCAAAATAAAATCTTAGAGTCATACTCCAAGATTGAGCCTTGAGTGACATAATCTTAAGAAAGGTTTAAAACACTTGTCAAATGTAGAGTAAAATGTTTTCTTACTCTTGTACATTTGAAATTGGTAAGTTGTGATGTTTTGGATAAAACAAAGACCAACTTAGACCAATTGTATGAAGTGTTAGTCTTGATTAGAATTCGCCCTAACTCTTGAATATTTGTTTTGTCAAGGAATGGTTCTTGACCAGAGAATCCTATATGTCAAGAGGACAGTGGGAGTCTTAAAGGATCTTGAGATGGTTTCAAGAACTAATCAAGAGTATTGTTAATCACTAGTCCACGATTTGAGGTTTGTAACCTATCGTGTTGACTTATTCTTGTTTCTGTGCCATTCCAGTTAAAGTTGGCTATGCTTGTGAGACAACTTGGAAGCAATGGTAGGCCCTTGTGCTACCGGGTGGCAAGAAAATCAGATTGAACAAGTTCAGTCCATAAGAGTTTGGATTTGCCACTAACCTTGTCTTGTTATTATGGTTATGACAAATTCACATGGATAGGAACTCATACACCATAAAATCTAAGTGTCATAAGGTTTCTCTTCGATTCATGAAAATGATGGTGAGGAAACGCTTTCACTAAGAAGATTTTAAGTAGATAGCAGTTGTGATATTTGCATTCTCATATAGTTAGTGGAGCGTGTGTGGTTAACCGGCACACTAACTAGTGAGAATTGCAAAAGGTCTAGACAAACATGTGAGCTATCTAAGGAAAGGTGTATGATTTTGATAAAGTATTATCAACGAAATCTCGTATCAGAAATCTGAAATTTGGTAAGAAAGACAATAAAGTATTGATTTCTAGAGGTCCAGTTGATTTCTGGATACATGTCAAAGCTAGTGGGAGCATAAGTGTTATGCTAGTACGATAATAATCATTATACTAGTGAGAGCATGATGATTATGTTGCAAGTTAGCAATGTTAATTATAGAAAACAAAAGTTTCAATTCGCTTTGAAAAGTTGTTTCCCTATAATTAAGGGAGAGGATTTTATACTTCATTCCAATTCTACAAGCTTAGATTGAGATTTTAATCTACTTTAGTCAAGGATATATAAGAATGTTATGTTGGAATGGTTCAACATAAGGAAATTCTATATATGTTGCGTGCTCAAAATTCGATTATGATTACGGCATACCTCTTCATAGTTCGAATTATGAGAACATAGCAAATAAAAGTTTTTATAGCATGAATCGTGTCCCATATGCTTCGGATATAGGATCGATTGCATGTGCTATAATATTCATCCATTCTAAATTTTCCTAATGATTAGGGCATTAAGAGGGGTAAAGGAATAGAACTGGAAATGACTAAAATGATTAAGCAAATTGTCGAGGACAATCTGAGGTTTACCAAAGATTGGTTGCTCATGGACAATAAAAAGGACCATATTGACATATTTTGAAAAGAGGCAACTCTTGTTCAGAAGTTATGGTCAAAATGGTAATATGGAATTGTTTCCATAGGTGGAAGTTATTCTTTGAATCTGTGTAAGATTAGAGAACTTAATGCAAGAAGGATGTTCAAAGGAATGTACTTTGAATTTGAGACTTCGTTTCCATGGAATTGATCTCCATTGAAATACTTTGTAATGTCTGTTGCTAAGTCTTTGTGACTTGTGTGCATTACAAGAGGATCATTGCATATAAGTTTAGAATCTAACAAAGATTACGGTAAATGACAAGAATTTGGTGTTCTTACATTTATTGTAAAGGATTTGGGATTGTGAAATGAGCATCATTGAAATGTTGTCAATCGATCTATTTCACAAAGAGAGGACCACATGTAAACATAGTGTGCATACTTGGAGTATGGCATAGCTATTGTTTGGACGAACATAGTGTGCATGATTGGAGCATGGCATGACTATTGTTTCAATTCAAGTATTAACTTTATTAATCGAAACATGAATAATGAATAATCAATATGGTGCTTAGATAAAAGGTGTTTTATTTACACTCAAAGTGTTGGGGCCATACAGGATTAGTATTATTTTGTGTTTCACTTTGCATGTTTTGACTTCCAGAATAACTAGGTCATTCTTCTCGAATGACTAAGTTATTCAAACCATCCACAGTCGGTCATATGTTGGAAGTAGATATGAATCAAGACTGTCATGAATTTGGCTCGTATGATTTGTCTAATGTTCATTAGACATAGCAGTCGTTGCTACAACATTCATGAGTGCTCATAAGTTCTGAGTATTGGATTCAACCCACGCTCATTTGGATTCACTTCATGGATTCTATCACGAGTGAATCGTGAGACGATAATATCTTATATTCTTCAAACCTAGAGATATGAGTTGTTGACTATGAGTTGGTTATACATTGATTGCACGAAAACGCATTTGGTAACTCGATGTTATAAAACGTGCCTTTGTGTATGATTCAACAAGTAGTCAGTACAAGCATATGAGTTGAAGTTTATCCATTCCTTTTACCCTCAAAGGGATAAAAGCGATATTTGTGGGCCCCTCGATGATTTAGTGATGACAAAATGTAAGTGCTCGGCCGGGCCTGGACTGATTTGATTTGTTCAATCAGTCAGTCGTCATAAATCGGAAATCGGGAAACAACAAATAGACAGATAGAATGATTATAATTCATGTCTCAGTCCATATGATATCTAGAATGGAGGAATATATGATCACTTATCTAATGGACGCGTCATTGATTTGTTCAGAGTTCGGCAGCAGCTTTTAAGAGCTACGATTGTTGGTCAGGTTATGAAGGCATACTTGCAATAATAGTTATTAGACTTATCGAAGTGGGAGACTTTGGATTAGTGTCTAAGTCCATAAATATAATTGGTATATTCTTGACCCGACCCGGCATGGTCCATTTGGGTTGCATGGCATCATGCATTTGGATAGACTAAAATGAGAGAAATAACACTTAAGGTTTATTAATATATTATAAGTTCTAATATATTAATAAGATTATTTAATTAGTATTGATCAAGAATTAATCTAGAATTAATTAAGTGATCAAAAGAAGACTAATTAAATATATGGGTTGATTGTGTAAATCATCCATACTTATATAGTGGGCTAATGCTCCATGGATTATCAAGTTGGGCTAAAACCCATAGGATACTCCATGGATGCTCCATAGTGTATTTGAACCAATAGATCCAAGGAAATGAAAAGCCATGACAATTAGGGTTTACCCTAATTGTAACAACTATATAAGCATCTTATTTTGTGCAAAAATCGGAGACTATGAATGAATATAGAGGGCAAACCGATTTCATGAAGTGTGCATTTTCTCTCAAGTTATTCTAAGTGTTCATGATGTTGTGTGAACCATTTGAGGTGTCACACTTGGGGCACTAGGCTCTTGAGCTCCATGGAATCAAGCACCGAACAAGAGGTATGTAATTCTACTAGAATTTATATTATGTGTACTTTATATTATGCTAGTTAGAACAATACCTTGGAAAATTGATATTTGCATGTATAATAGAGAAAACATAGATCCAAGGTATTTAGGGTTGCATGTACACCATAGGAGTGTTAGAATGCTCAAAACCCAACAATAGTTGGAAAATTACCGGTAGCCCCAGGAGGAAAAGTCTTCATGCTGGTAATGACTGATTACTTCTCCAAGAGGATCTAAGCAGTGGCCTTCGTTCAGGTAAGAGATAAAGAGGTAGTACCATTTATTAAACATAATATCTTGACCAGGTTCAGGATCCCAACTGAAATCATATGCGACAATGGATCCCAATTCATAAGTAAAAGGACGACAGACTTCTGCACATGTTGGGGAATCAAATTGATAACGTCCACTCCTGTTCATCCCCAAGCTAATGGTCAAGCAGAATCCAGCAATAAAATCATAGTAAAGAACTTAAAGAAAAGATTGGATAAGAAGATGGGAAAATGGACAGAAGAGCTTCCTTTTGTCTTATGGGGAGATAGGACTACTTCCAAAGTAGCCATAGGTCAGACATCCTACTCTTTGGTGTTTGGGACAGAAGCAGTGATCCTCACCAAAGTAGTGATCCCGACGGCAAGATACTTACTGCAAGTTCAAGAAAGCAACGACATGATCCTAGCACAAGATCTTGACACTATTGACAAACTCAGAGATCTTGCCAAAATACACATTGTTGCTCATCAATAAAGGATCACCAAGGCTTACAACTGTTGGATTAGCTGTCTAAGCCCATAACTATAGTTGGTATGTACTTGACCCGAGAGTAGCATGGTCCATTTTGGGTTGCATATCACCAGGACAATTTGATAGGATGGATATTTGAGTAAGAGGTTATTAATGATTTACTAATATATTATAAGTATAATATATTAATGGAGAAATCATATTATTTAATTAGTATTGATCAAGAATTAATTTGAAATTAATTTAGTGATCAAAAGAGACTAATCAAATTAACGGGGACTGATTATGTAAATCAGTCATATATATTGTTTGGGCTATTGATCCATGATGGGCTAAGTTTATGTAAGTATCCATGAAGAGTTAGCCCACATGAGATATGGATCGTAAGCCTATGTGTATGGATTAGGGTTTACCCATGATCCTTGGAATCCTACACTATATATATGTTATCCCAAAGCCTAAATTCGGTGACTAGTGTTCTTGGAGTTCATATAGCCGATTTTGTGCCTAGTAACCTCTCTCGCAAGTTCACCATTTGTTCATGGTGTGTTGTGAACCGTTTGTGTCATCACACTTGGGGTGCTAAGTTCTTAAAGGCCAAATACATCAAGCTACAACAAAGAGGTAATCATCTAATCTATTTTATGATTAAAATATCAAATTGCATGCTAGTTGTAGGCTTCATGCTTTGGATATTTTATTGCATGTATAATTAGAGAAAACTTAGATCCAAAGCATTTAGGGTTGAATGTGCACTATATGATGTTGTAGTACATAAAACCCAACAGTGGTATCAGAGACATGGGTGTTTTTTGTTATATTGATGCATTGATAATTGTTCAAAGAAAAAAAATCGTTTTTTTTGGAATCTGGATGATCGCCACGACGTGGTCAATGTTACCATGTCGTGGTGGCTGGTCAGTGGGCAGATTTTTCTGTTTTTTGGCCTAAATTGGATTAGGATTATTACCTTAAACTGTTTTATATCATAACATATGTTTTTCTGATATGGTTATGATTATTCTATCCAATTGAAAGATAAATTGTCAAATCTTGAAATTTTTTATGATAAGCTAATTGTTTGTAAAATTTGATTTGAAGTTATCTTACTATAAGAGTTGCATTAAGCCAAATTTGTAAAAGATAAAATTATGATTATTTTATTGGTTGTAAAATTTGATCTAAATGTTTTTAGGAGTTACAAAACTTGCCATCAAGTTTTGGAACTCAAATGTTTTCTGGAGTTACAAATCTTGTCATCAAGTTTGGAACTCAAAAGGTTTTCAAGAGTTACAAAATTGCCATCTAGTTTTGGTATTTGAAAAGTCTCAAATTATGAGACATTGATTTCTAAAACTCTTGTAATTAAAATGTGCAAGTCTTGGGTTCATAACTTAAAATTAATTAAATAGTTTTAATTTTGTATTTGATGTTTAGAACCTTGATGTCTTTTGTATAGTTCAAGTTACCTCTTATGAATTGTATTAAATTAATTAAAGTGTTTAATTAAAGGAGAAGATTAATAAATCCATAAGCACATGGTTTAAGTTTAATTAAATTAAGAGTGTAATTTATTAATAGAATTAAACCACCAAGTATTTTAAAAGTTTAAAATACACCCTTATATTATATAAAATTAAAAGTTTAATACTATATATGTATAAGTAAAAGGTCAGTCTTACCGTTAGTAGGCCTCATTCACGAAGCCGGTCTAGAAGGGGGGGGGGTATAAGGTTATTGCCTATAAAATGGTGGTTTAATGGATGTCCACTCTTACCCACCGCTTCCTTGACTGGTGGAGGGTCGTTAGCTGAACGGGTAGGATAGGACACTAAACCCTCATTAAAAGTATAATGAGTTATAAAGTAACTAAATAATTTATAAATTCCCAATCTTAGTTACTTTAGGAAAAATGTGAATTTGATGCTATTCCATGAAATTGCACTTTGCACCTTGCCAAGTCGTTAGTGTGAATGTGTGTGGTTAACCCGCACACTAACTTGGACTAGTAAGGGTGGCAAAGGGTAGCTCAATGTTTGTCATAGATCAATGGAGCGTGTGTGGTTTACCGGCATATTGATTAGGTGATAAATGACATCGAGTGTATCAAGCACATTTTCATGGTTATTCACACCTTGTTTGTGATCCTCGGTATCCCAGTCACAAACTTGAAGGGCATAATCGAGATTAAACATGTCATCGAAAAGTTCAATGAATCTCAAAAGAATCTAGGAATTTCAATTCATTTAAAACCTAATATTCAATTTCGTTTTTTAGGGTGGAAATTGGTAAATCGTCATTTACCTACCTTCAAATATTTTGCAATTGAATTACGACATCCCTCTTCCGAATTGCAGAATATTGTGTTAGGTCCTAGCCTTAATATTTCGTTTGGGTGTTATATTAAGGACTTAAATCAATTAACTTGAATTTCTCCCTTGTAGATGTCTAGTTCTGACATCTATGGTCTACCTTATGCTTTTGGAAAAAGCATTCCTTATAAAGATGATATTTCATAAGACGATCGAGGTGAAAGATTAATCTCTTCTTCGTGCTATAGTGGAACTTCTCTTCCTCCACCTCCTCCAATTATTCTCCCTGATCCACATGTTCGTAGACTTGAAAATTTCAAGGTCACTCAAGCCCTATTGGCAAGCAAACATAACGATGGAAAGTCAGTATGTGCTCACGTCTTGGACATGAAGCTACATATTGACAGGCTTTGGAACGTTGGGTGTCGGGTTCCCAAGGAAGCTGGTTGTTGACTTGGTTCTTCATTCACTTCCTAAGTCATATAGTGAGTTTGTTAAAGACTACTATGTGGCAAATCACGACGTGACCCTTATTGATCTGACATATCTGCTAATTGCTGCTGAATTAGCAATGATTTGGCGCACTAGTTGTGACAACCCATTATTTTCTATCTTGTAAAAGTCAACCAAAGTCAACAAAAGTCAAAGATGACAAATAAAAGTCAAAGTTATTATTTTGTTAATTTAATTAAGTTAGATTAATAATATTGGTGTGCAAAAACGCTTTAGTAAAAGTATTACAAAAATTAGAAGTGAAATGTATTAAATCGAGAAGGCTCGCAATTTCCTTCTTTCTTCGGACCGCAAACCGTTTGTAGCCGAAAACCTCGGCCCGCAAACGTGCGAGGCCGAAAACTGCTCGCAACAGAAAACCACTCTGGAAGGTTTCCTCTTCGGACCGAAAATGCGGAGCCGACTTAAGGTTTACAGCCGCAAACCTCGCAATCTTATCACTTCGGACAACAAACTCTTGCCTCGGTTTGTGTTTACAGCCGAAAACCCTCATATATATGTTGCCCGAAAATCTACCTCATTCTTACACATTTCAGTAGAAAACTCCATTTTTCTCTCAAGGATCATCAACAGAAGCCTTCCCTCTCCTCTCAAGAACACGCGAAACCTCTCATTTCTTTGATTTCCATGCGAAAAACCATTGATTCTTCTTGAAGATCTTGCAAGTATCGTCCATTGATCTTGTTATCATCCTAAAAATACCTTTCAATCTGCATAAATTGGGTTGAAAACACCCAATTTAGCTAGTTTTCATAAAAAACACACGAAGAACACGAACACACTATTCAAAGAATTATTGTAAGTCTTTTTACAATAATTAAGTGTTGTTTAACACTTTAAACATTACTAAATTAACTAATTTATACTTAATATGATGTTAATATAAATTAGGATTCGGTTTTATCACGAGTTCTAACTTGTGGATTTAGCTTTACAACACCGTATCTTTAACCGGAAACTCACAAAACGGTGACTTCATACCCCTGCGTTTTTACTATTTTTCACTGTTTTAAGGGAGAGGATATTGTGTTTACAATCAAATGATTTCTAAACCGAGTTTTAAGTTTCTAAAACTCTTTTGAACTTATATTTTTCCAAAAATCATATATATATATATATATATATATATATATATATATATATATATATATATATATATATATATATATATATAAAAGATTTAAAGGGCTTAGGACTAATAATTCGCTTTACTTCCATTTTCCTTGTTTGGATGTGGGTTTAGGGTAGCATTATTTGTCCGAATGTCGTTTAAGTTATATATATATATATATATATATATATATATATATATATATATATATATATATATATATATATATATATATATATATATATATATATATATATATATATATATATATATATATATATAAGGTTAGGTTCATGTGAGACGGCCTAATTTTGTGAGATGGTGAGACACATTTTTTTTATTTTTTTATTTTTTTTTATTTTTTTTTATTTTTTTTAGTTAGTTCAAGTTCAGAAAATAATATTTAAAAAAAGAATTTTTGGATTTTTCCATTTATCTTGCATTTTAAAATTATTTTTTAGAATATGTACAGTGTAATATTCTATTAGAATATTTCACGTATTTTTCAAAAAAAATGGGATTTTTTTTTATTTTTTTTATTTATTTTTATTTATTTTAGTTCATTCAAGTTCCGAAAATAATATTTAAAAAAAGAATTTTTAGATTTTTCCATTTATTTTGCATTTTAAAATTATTTTTTAGAATATGTCAGTGTAATATTCTATTAGAATATTTCATGTATTTTTCAAAAAAAAACGGGATTTTTTTTTTATTTATTTTTTATTATTTTTTTTAGTTAATTCATGTTTCGAAAATAATATTTAAAAAAAGAATTTTTGGATTTTTCCATTTATTTTGCATTTTAAAATTATTTTTAGATTTGGTGTCACGGTCTCACAAAATTAGAATGGTCTCAAATGAACCTGAACCTATATATATATATATATATATATATATATATATATATATATATATATATATATATATATATATATATATATATATATATATATATATATATATATGAATATAAAAGTTATTTCAATCAGATTCATATTCCCTTTGTAACATGTCGAGCAAAGGGGGTACTTTCATGAATAATTACATATCAAACAGAACACAAATATAAATTATAATGGGTATAATTTATGGAACTCTCATACTATTTTTACTAATCAGTTATACAAAGTTTAAGAATATACTCTCGTACAAATACTTTACATTCAAGTATACTAGAAAAAGATTATACTGTCAGTTCAATTATTTCAAAAAAAACTTTTCATGATTATTATATATGTAATCGTCAGTATGGTTTTTGTGAGACAATGTTCAGTTGCTTATTCATTTAGGTAATACTATTAAAGTCCTAATGTTATAACCAGAATCTCCCGACAGAGAGCGAGACAAATGTGTATAGATCTATACTCGATTGACATTCCCGCACTCAGACTGTTTGCTACAGTTAGGCTTGTATGCTTGTGAGTGACAAATGTCGTTACAGTTTCGACGCCTACAAAGCGTCATATCAGGCCTACTAGTCTTAGCATGGTTATAATAAATCACAAAAAGATATGAACAAATACGATTAGTGTATAAATAATTAAACCAAAGAGTACGAATACAAAGTACTGACTTTACAATAATACAAATTACTGTATTACATTACAATTTATAATTACAGCCGGTGGAGCCAGGCACACTCACTTTTACAGGGTTTTCAAAGAGTACAATTGCAGAACTTGGAAAACATAAACAATACATAAAACAGTCTTTTGATAGTTTTATTGAGAACTAAAACTATGTTACATTGTTTTATAGTACAATAACAACTACACAGAATGGTTTTATGGTATTAAAACTTCTTTTTAGTTATATTACAAAATATTGGATTTTCTGAAACAATAAACATGATTATTATTTCAAGAAACAAATAGCAAGCTTTTAAACATAAATACTTATGCACTCACCAACTTAAATGTTGATACTCTCTTTTTCAAAACACTTGTATTCTCAGGGAACCAGTAGACAGGTACATCCCGGGGATTTTGAGAAGGAGGAACAATATAGAGTCACGTCTTCTATCTTTTGTTATGTAAGTTTTGATGTCATACATATAATGACTTGAAAACTATGTAAAATTTATACTTTATTAATACAATGTTTGTTGTACTTTGATTACTATGATGCATGTGTTGTGATACTTAACATGAAGTCATCCATCCCCGGACGTTTCCGCCGCTTCGGTTTGGGGGTGTGACAGATTGGTATCAGAGCATTGTTTATAGTGAACTAAGTATATCAATTCATATAAGATATACAACTATAAATACATTGTGGCTAAAGAGCTCTGACTACAAGTATATTTTTAAAATATACGTATTTTATAAGAAGTATACTAACACTCATACATACAAGAACAACATCACCGTCATAACAACATAAAAGTATTTGGATGTTGGACACTAAAGTTAAACATGAACAATTATGTAATCATATCTAGGATAAATATTGCCTGATCAACTATATTTATTTGAGATACGACCAACATGTGTTTGGGAGTGATGGTAGTGTTGCGACAAGTCTAAAACTTATCAACTCTACATATACAGAAGAACTCTAGAATAGAACATAAAATTTAAAATACTATAAGAGTATTTTAGGCACTATAATACTAAGAACCAACTATGTGAAAACAAAGGACCCTTGCTGGTAGATCTATAAGTACTAAGTATATATATTACGGTTATATATAATTATGGTTTTATAGATTTATAATACGTGGTTTAGCTTTACTTCCTTTTCCTTGTTTGGATGTGGATGTAGAGTAGGATCATTTATTCGAAGGTCTATTCGACCCAAGTTATATATAATTGGTATACACTTTATGGTTGTAGAAGGACCCAGAATGAGTCATACCATTCAAAATACATTAATTGTTAACTGTAAGTTTCTTATATGGAAACTTGAAATTGTTTACTTGTCTTTACTAAATCTATTAGATATCTCTTATATCCCTATTCTCGCATAGATAACATGGATGGATTTCATCTACCGGGAGACCCGTACTTTCCTAATCAAGGAAACAATGGTTGGATTGAAGAAGACTTCGAAGGAGATTTTCCAGAAGATTCTGACTCAGAACCAGAAGTCTATAATCCACCTCAAATTGCCCAAAATCTCAATCCCCGACAGAACTTCCAAAGTCCGACATCACAGTGGGCAGTGAACTTAGATAGGTGGAGTCATGAGCAGGGCCAGGACCGCCCTTACAATGGAGACCGAATTTTCTACAATCTTAACGAAGGAGGCTCAGCGAACAGAGCCCTCCCTGTGTTAGTTCCTCGAGTTGTACGTAACGATGAACAAGGAAGAGCTACTATCTATCGAGTCATGCAGATTGATGCTACCACTAGAGTCAACACGGTCCGTCTTCACCACCTGATTGAAAACCATGGAACAACTAGGAATCGCACCGGAGCCGTGCGAAGGGAACTGGCTCCAAACCGAACTGAAGTTGGAGAACTTCGAGAACGTCACGCGACACTAGAAAAGCGTATGTTTGCAACAAAACGCCAGTTGGCTAAATCCAAGGCTGAAACTAGTAGGAAATCAAACAACACACCTCGCGAGTAGATCATACTCTACTCACTCTTTTGAATATAGTTTAAGTCTATGTATATACACTAGTTATGTTTTCATGTACATATTACGACCTCGAATATTCACTTTTCGATAGGTCGGTATGCTGTCAAAGTTTTCCGTTAAGTTGGTATGTTGTAGACCTACTTCAAGGTCAAATTTTCCGAACTCTATGTATCTAAAATACCAATGAAATTGACAGGCATCTTATTTCCTTTAAAAAATCACTATCCAATTTCACATTATCGCTTTACAAGTTATTTCTTGTGGTAGAATTTTATATGAACGCCTTTCAGCATACATGCTGAACTACTGTAATTAGTTCAAAAACACCTGATTTATAATGACTATTGATGTCTTACTACCTTTCTATCTATTGAATCTTAAGAAAAAGATGCCTTCGAGAAGAAATCTAAGACGTATCAATGTCAATGCAACACCAATACCACCTCCACCTCTGCCGCCACCTCCACAGTTTGTGGGTGCTATGTTTCAGGCAGCGGTCACTGAAGCTGTGGCAGCCGCCATTTCACACATAAATACAACAGGTACCAGTGGATCTAGGAGTGGTGCTCATCCCTTAAATCATGGTGAAAGTCATGGACACCAATAGGAGTGTACATATAAGGACTTCACGAATGGAAAACCTAGAACCTTTAATGGGACTGGGAGAGTCATGGCTCTAACTCAATAGACAGATAAAACTGAAGCAGTCTTTGAGATCTGCTCGTGCCCCGAAGGAAGCAAGGTGAAATTTGTTGCTTGCACCTTTTCTCACCAAGCTCTTACGTGGTGGAACGGCCATGTAAAGTCACTAACTCTTATAGAGGATAATTCAATGAGCTGGGAAAATCTGAAATTGTTGATGATGCAAGAGTACTGCCTTAGGGGTGAAGTACAAAATCTCGAGCAAGAGCTTTGGGGCCTTACCATGACAGGTACAGGCATAACAACTTACACTAATAGGTTCAGTGATCTAGCAATCCTATGTCCTGGAATGGTTGCTCTAGAGAGAAAGAAAATCGAAAGGTATATCTGGAGACTATCACCTCAGATCCAAGGGAGTGTGTTAGCTTCAAAGCCGGTTACATTTGATAGTGCCAAACAACTGGCACAGTCACGATCATGGAGTGCGTCATGGCTTCATGACTGCTACTCCAGAACAACCCAAAACAAAAAACAACAACAAAAACAACAACAACAACAACAACAACAACAACAACAAGAAAAAGCCCTGGAACAAAAGTGTTAGAACATAGTTCTATTAGGATCGTTAGATTTTGAGCAAGCGAACAATCAAGAATGTAAAAACGAATACAAGAATGACTTTGAATGTGTCGAATGATTAAAACTTTAACACCTCAGAAGAGCTCGATTAAGAACTGCTACTGTAGAGGTGTTTAGGGTTACAGAAGTTATGAACGTGATAATCAATATCGTATAATGCACACATGCATGCATATATATAGTATAACCCTACTAGCTAATCTAGATAATCACGGATGGACAAGCCCAATCCCGATGTAAAACATAAGGCCCATGACGCAACAGAAATGGACTCAACAATCTCCCCCTTTGCGTCTTTGGAGCCGAAACCTCAATTCTGTTGAACAACAGAAGTCTTCTTCACAGGCTTAAACACCTTCGGTATGATTGCCAAAAGATGATAGCGAAATGTAATGTACCACCGAAGCATGTCTGTAAAATTCTTCTTATCAGCCTCTGAATTCTGCTTGCACCGATGTATTATGTTGATGATGTGCTCCAAGCAGTCTATGGAAAATAAATGCTTATTCACCAGAGCAAACAAAAATATGTAAGCTTCGCCTTTGGTAAACATCACAGTGAGATGTGTTGAATCTATTTGGCCCATCTTCATCTTGTTCACATCCCCTGGCTTTGGTGTAGGCTTGACTGTTGGCTTCTTGTTCATAACCTTTGCTATCTCCTGATCCATAGCAGCAACTTCATGGATGTAGGAGGCTAACATTCTCTTCAAATGTTCTAGAATGGGCTCATATTCCTTTGGATTATTGAGCATAATGTTATATAGCAAAATCCAATCATGGGGATTGAGATTAGGAAGGTCTGCTAGAGAGATAGTCGACACCGTGTTTGCTGTACCACGAGTGATCTTGAAATTGACATTGATAAATCTCCCAGCAAGTGTCGGTTTCAGTACCTTGACTGTAATGATCTTCTGTGCACTCCAAGTCAAGTACTGCGGTTGTCCATACTTCAAATAGAAGTCAATCAGCTCTCGGTCAACCTTAGGATGAGGAAAAGGAACCTCAGCAGTCGAATCAAAGCAATGGAACGTGAATGCTTTTCTTGTAGTTGGCATGTTGAACTGCGAGTCCTTAGAGTTATCACAGTCAAATGATGCAACAGGTTCCAACCAATAAATACTTGGAAATTCTATCGCCTGATTGATAAGTGTCTCTTTCGTCCACAAGGGAAACAAGGCCTTTTTACAATTCAAGGCTTCTTCTACTTCCTTGTTTCTCCTTTCCCTCTCCTCTGCTTCCTTCGCAATTTTCAAATTTTCATCCAGCTCTCGGTCTCTCTTCTTTCTTTGGAGAGCTTCAGTAATTGTTTCTTCCACATCACTTTCACTGTCATCATTGATCTCCTTTCGCTTAGTTTGTGAACCAGAACCTGAAGCTACATTATCCTTCAGTCCGGTTGAGACTTTCGGTTGAGCACCTTCTATCTTTACAATCACTTTCGGTTGAACAACACGAGCACCTTCTCCCCCTTGTTTCGGAGGTATGAACCTCTCAGAAAAACCCTTCATTTCATGGAGCATTGCAAGGGCAGGAAGCAATTTGGTTGTGAGATGATTTCTGATGGTGAGAGTTAGAATGGGATCATGAGCACCAAGGAGATTAGTCAACATGTCCTTTACATCTCCTGCACAGCTTTGAAATACAGCCCGTTCTGTCTTTAATAAAGAAATTTCCTTTTCAGCTTGGGCTAGCTGCACCTTCTGGACTTCAATAGTAGATGCTTGTTTGGCAAGATCTGCCTTCAGAGCACTTTCGGTTGCCAGGTCAGCGTGAAGAGAGGCAAAACGAGAATTCACTGAACTTAAAAAGGAAGTGTTCTTGGTTTGGATAGATGAACGCACAACCTCAAACTTGGTGCATTCTTCCTGAAGGGACTTAGAAAATGATTCCACAAAGGCTTGTACTTTCGCTGCACTTGTATCAGCATGACCTTTCAAAGATTCAAGAAAAATCTGAGTTGTATGAACAATCTCAGTAACATCATTGGTTGCCTTTTTACAGGAAGAAGTAGACTCATCAATGGCTTTAGTAGATTTGTCAATTGACGATGTGTATTGTTCTATGGCAGTCTCCAGGAAAGCTTTGAGACCCACACCACTATAAGCCTTGCTGTCTTCAAGCAATCGATCCAGCTTTTTATGAATTCCCTGCAAGTGTTGGCTGTTGATAGGGACATCATTATCTTCATCAGTTAGAAGCCCATATGGACTGAAGTAGGTAGATTCATACTCATCATTCTCTCCACCGAGAGTGGCACCAGAATCGGTTGAGTTGGTAGGTGAAAGAGGTTTAGTGATGACTGGAGTTTCTGTTGCAGTAGTTACCCCCGTATCAGATACGTTGACTCCCACTGTTGGGTCAGGAATAGTAGTAGTGGTCGATTGTGAAATTATGGGAGGTGGTAATGGAGTTGTAGAAATAGGAATGGAAGTAATTGGTGGTGGTGGTGATAAAGAAGTTGTTTCTTGAGAAGTGATAGGTGGAGGAATAATAGGAACAGAGACAGGTACTGTCTGTTTCGGTGATTGAGGTGGGGTTGGAACCTTGTGATGAGGAGAGTCGATTGGAGTAGGAGATCTGGGAGGAGTGTTACCTCTCGAGGAGTCTTGACGAATTTCCTCTTCTTCATTTTCCTCGTCATTGTCTGAGCTTGGAGGAGTAGGACTCTTTGATCTTTTTGCCATCTTTTTTATCTTCTTGGGCTTGGAAGAATCCCCAACATCAGACTTTCGCTTTGTAAACTTAGAGGACTTAGACTTTCCCTCCTCTGTCGGCGCTTTCTTGGAAATCCTTTTCCCTCGGTTGTTTGGCTTATCCACAGCATCCAGGGTAGCCTGTTGTTCTGGAGAAAGAACTCTCGGTCCAGTAGGAGTAAGTTTGCGATAGTCAGCCATAACGTGACTCTCGGCTGTGATACACCGATACATCGACTCAGGAATTGATCCATTGTGAGGGAAGTTGAGTGGATCCGAAATAATAATCTTCTTCGTGTGAAAGGTAGCGATAGACGCAAGCAGAGCATCTTTCATAACCAGAATTTCCAATGAATTGATCGCCCTTCTCGTAATGAGAGTCCAAAATCTTCCACAGGATACTTCAGAATGCCTCGTAGAAGTATTGAGGCTCTGCACCACCTGAGACCAGATAATCGTCCCATAATCGAGATTAATACCGTTGTAAAGACCATAAAGAATGGTCAGGAAACCCTTGCTGGTGCCATCTGATCCACCACTTCTTTCTGCCAAACCCTTAATAAGGAGAGTAAGCAAACCATTCCAGTGAGATGGTAAACAGGACTTCTTAACTTTTGTAATGGTGGTCAGCACATCCGTATACCCCATCTCGTAGAGCATCGAGAATAATTGAGTCGTCGTGATAAAATCCGGTGAGATGACAGATGAATCTACGACAAGATGCATTAACGAACAAAATCTTCCCTTGGAAATAGAAGCCTTTTTATTGTGTATTTGAAAGTAGATGCGTTCTTTGTTCTTGTCATATGTCGCAGTAGAATAAACTTGCGATAAGAGTGACATCGGGACAGCTTCAACCTGCGTTAGGGCTAAAACCAGCGGTGAGTACTTCAAACATTCAACGACGTGCAGCATATATGAATCATACAAAAACGGGTTAAGTTCGATGATCATATTTTGATTTGGCTTGATTGAAAGCAATGTAGACGACACAGTCTGATCGTGAACTGAGGAAGAAGTCGCCATTCTTGATCGAAGAAGGAAGATGAACAGTTGATATTTGCCTTGTAATTTTGAGAGAAATTGTTGTTGGTAAAAGACAAATAAAACGAGAAACCCTTTATATACCATTTCTAGGAGAGAGAAAAAATCATGATGAGAATGTCGCGATCGCTGAAACGTCGCCTGAAAAAGCGCGATGTGACAGTGTGGTTACTCCTAGGTATACTTCAGCACGCATGGGTATAGAAACCGTTCAAATTCACGCGCCCAAATCTTATCCTCAATCGTCGTTTGAAATTCTGAGTAACCCCTCTTTTGACTTCAATAGATAAACAAAGATCGAATCAATTAGTGACCAGAATGTGGAAAATAAAATTTTCGTGCAAAAGGGTGACAAAAGATAAAGAATTAAAGAAAATGTGTATGGGATGTGAGTGATGTCTCACTATAAGACAGAAAGCAGGTGATTCCGGGCAAGAATCGCTTCCTTCAGAGTCAAGAGAGACTTGAAGTGCTTGTGTGGTTTCCCGAAAAATACGATCAAGTGTTTGTTAATAAACATTGAAAGGCTTCTTTTAAATATCAGGCTTAGGGTAGCTTATCTTCAACCGAATATCGAGTCTTAATATAAGACCGAACATTGGAAGAAGTACTTGTGAGACCAATGTAGTCTTTTGAACAAGTAGGTGGGATATAAGTTGGAGTGACATGTAAAGTAATAGAAATCTCGAAAACAAAAATAAACTGGATTTTTTTGGGAAGAAAAGCCTTGGTTGTAGACAATTTCATAAAAGACCACGCAAAAAATAAAAAAAAATTTCATTAAGTAACCAGTAAGTTCTTGAATATAATAATTCACCATCAATTCATTATAGGTGTTCGATTTTGGGTTTCACTCAGCACATGGTATACGTATCTAAGATCACTAACACAGATTTTGTGCAACCATAAACCTCAGTGGTAAGGACCGAGAGTCTCAAGGGTTACAATGGTGAACCGAAAGTAGATGGAGAATGTAAGGAAGGTGGCTAAAGAACCGAAAGTACCTTCTGCTAAAAAGACGTGACAGGCAGAAAAACTCTTAACTCATATGAGAAGAGTAAGGTAGCTCTAGACCGAGTTGATGTTAACAGCCTAATTGGGAAGAAACGATAGGTATAGATCGAATCATAGACGCTTTGGTCAACATGCAACAGCATGCTTCTAGGGACCCGTAACTAGTTCTCTTATAGAAATAATTGTACCTGCCTTAGCTCCAAATTCAGTTGTACTGGTACTCTTGTGACCTAATTAAAGTAAAAACCAACAAACATACCACACAAACAAAACAAACAAACAAAACGAAAAATATTTTTGAAGATTTGAGTTTTTCTGAAAATAATAAAAACAGAAATAGAAAATATTTTTGGATTTTTGAAATTTTCTGAAAAACAATAAAAACAGAAAAAGAAAATATTTTTGGATTTTTGAAATTTTCTGAAAAAGAATAAAAACAGAAAAAGAAAATATTTTTGGATTTTTGAAATTTTCTGAAAAAGAATAAAAACAGAAAAAGAAAATAAATAAGCATAAACCATATTAAAGACGAGAGAAAGGAATGTACATATTTTTACAACCGAAACCTTATCTTAAATGAGTGAAGCGAAATAAACCGAGCGGTCGGTTCATTTCGGTTCTTAAAATTTCAGAGCCGAAATAGACCGAGCGGTCGGTTCATTTCGGTTCCTTAAATTTTCAGAGCCGAAATAGACCGAGCGGTCGGTTCATTTCGGTTCCTTAAATTTTTAGAGCCGAAATAGACCGAGCGGTCGGTTCATTTCGGTTCCTTAAATTTTCAGAGCCGAAATAGACCGAGCGGTCGCTCCATTTCGCTTGTCTAATTTTTAGTGAGAGATTTGAGGATTCGGTATTGATTCTGCTTCCATCATACCCAAGCCTTGTAAGATTTTGTTAAAGAGAGCTTCAGGTAACGCTTTAGTGAATATGTCGGCCAGTTGATCAGTAGATCGAACAAAATGCACTTCCACGTTCCCATCTTCTACATGATCCTTGATGAAATGATATCTAAGTGCAATGTGCTTGGTTTTTGAGTGTTGCACCGGATTGTGACAAATCCTTATTGCACTTTCTGAGGCACAATAGAGAGGGATCTTCTTCATACTCAGCCCATAGTCTCTCAGTTGGCTTTGAATCCAAATTACTTGAGAAGTGCAAGATGCTGCAGCTATATACTCAGCTTCGGCTGTGGATAGTGACACGCATGTTTGCTTCTTGGACTGCCAGCTAACAAGTTTTCCGTCAAGAAATTGGCATCCACCGGTAGTGCTCTTTCTGTCCAGTCCACATCCTCCTAGATCAGCATCAGAAAAGGCTTGAATGAAGAATCCAGATCTTGCAGGATACCAAAGACCGAGAGATGAGGTTCACTTCAGATAACGAAAAATGTTCTTCACAGCTACCATGTGAGGTTCTCTTGGATTAGCTTGAAACCTGGCACAATAACAAACAGAAAACATAATGTCCGGTCTACTAGCTGTTAGATACATGAGGGACCCTATCATTTGTCGATAAAGTGTTATGTCAACAGCAGGTTTTTCCAGAGATGGTGTTAACTTGGTGCCAAATGCCATAGGAACCTTCACTTTTTAGTCTCCTGCCATGTCAAATTTTGTTAGTAGGGTCTTTGTATACGCCTCCTGGTTAATAAAGATACCTTCTGGTCCCTGTCTAATATTCAAACCAAGGAAAAAATTAATCGGACCCATTGCGCTCATTTCAAATTTAGTCTCCATCAACTTCCTGAATTCAGCTGTTAAGCCAGGATTCGTGGAGCCGAAGATGATGTCATCGACATAAATCTGAACTATCATAAGATGTTCGCCTTCCTTCTTTCGAAAGAAGGTTGGGTCAACCGAACCTTGCTTAAATTTCGACATTTTCAGAAAGCGAGTTAGAGTTTCATACCAGGCTCTTGGTGCTTGCTTTAACCCATAAACCGCTTTATCCATCACATAGCAATGATCAGGAAATTTCTCGTTTACGAATCCGGGAGGTTGCTCAACATATACTGTCTCTTCTAGTTCTCCATTCAAGAAAGCACATTTGACATCCATTTGAAAAACTTCGAAATTTTTGTGAGCAGCATATGCCAAGAAAATTCTAACTGATTCCAACCTAGCTACCGGGGCGAAGGTTTCCTCATAGTCTTTCCTTCCTCTTGGCAATATCCTTTCACCACCAACCGAGCCTTGTTGTGAATGACGTTTCCTTCTTTGTCCAATTTATTTCTAAATACCCATTTCAAGCCGACCACAGAAGCATCTTTTGGTGTAGGAATCAACCTCCAAACCCGGTTGCGTTTAAACTCATGGAGCTCATCCTGCATTGCTTGCACCCAATCAGAATGATCAAGAGCAGCATTAACTATTTTCGGTTCTATCTTGGAGATAAACGAGTTAAACATACAAAATTCAACTTTAGAGAATAATGTTGTTTGTTTTGTTTTCAGTTGAGAACGAGTAAGAACTTTCTCAGAAGATTCACCAATAATCTGTGCTTTGGGATGGTCCTTGGTCCATTTTACTAACGGAGGATAGTTTGGATCGTATGCGGGATCCAATTCAACATTAACTTCTTCTTCAAATTCTGATTGATCATCCTCGCCTTCGTCAGTTGCTTTCTCTTTTTCCCCCTCGACTGGCGAAGTGTAACCGGTGGCAGCATCAGAGTTTGCATCCTCTGTGGGAGTTGGATTCTCCCCCTCAATTGGACTACTATTGGGTGGTGTTGGAGCTGAATTATCCCCTTCGTTTGGATCTTTATGAATCAGGGAAGGATTTGGATTCTCCCCCTCGAAAGATACTCCGGTTGTTTTTGGTGCTGTTGAACTCTCCCCCTTGAACTGTGAGCCATTGCTTGGAGAGTCAGTTGAGGGTTGAGCAGCTGCAGCTTTAGGAGGTTCGGTTCCCATATTTTTGGCAGCTTCATCTATGATCTTTTTGAGATTATCAATTTGGTTGTCTGCTGCTTTCGCCTCTGAGTGTGTCGCTTTCTCTGGTTCATCAAACAGCCGAATGTACTCTTCAAACAAGTTGGATATGGAAACCGAAACTTGTCCAGATTCTGGAAATATTTCACCTAAGACACATTCACTTCTTTGAACTTTCTTCATGTAATTCTCGTCAAAGGTGACATAATAGGTTTCTTCAATTCTTTTAGAGCGTTTATTCAAGACTCTATATGCTTTTGATGATAGCGAATAACCCAGAAAGATGCCCTCATCGGCTTTGACGTCAAACTTGTTTCGGTTCTCCTTTGAATTTAATATGAAGCACCTTGAACCGAACACATGGAAAAATTTGACGTTGGGCTTTCGGTTGTTTATGATCTCATATGGAATAATTGAAAATCTCTTGTTAAGCAATGACCGGTTATGAGTGTAGCACGCGGCTGCAACTGCATCAGCCCAGAAGTATAGAGGAAGAGAGGCGAAACTAAGCATGGTTCTGGCAGCCTCACACAAAGAACGGTTTCGTCTTTCAACAATCCCATTCTATTGAGGTGTATAAGGGGCCGAAAAATTGTGAGTTATCCCCTTGTCAGCCAGAAAGTCCTCAAACTCGTTATTCTTGAATTCCAGACCGTTGTCACTTCTGATATTCCTCACCGTCTTTCTCAGCTGCACCTCCACTTGCTTGATGAATGTCTTCAACTTAGGAGTTGCATCTGACTTCTGTTTAAGAAATAAAACCCAGGTGAAGCGGGAAAAATCATCTACAATAACTAGAATGTACTTACTACCACCGATGCTCTCAATAGCAGACGGTCCACATAAGTCAATATGTAGAAGTTCAAGAGCCTCAACAATCTTCGTATTGATTCGTGTAGGGTGGCTCTTCCTGCTTTGTTTGCCCATCTCACATGCTGCACACAGATGCTCCTTGTCAAACTTGAGAAGAGGGAGGCCTCGAACGTGATCACCAAGCACCAACTTATTAATGTCTTTGAAGTTCAGGTGCGATAATCGTCGATGCCACAACCAGCTTGCATCGGTGTTTGCCTTTAATAGCAGACATATTGCTGGTTTTCCTCGTATTGGATTGAGATTCAAAGGATACATCTCTCCCTTACGTTCAGACTTTAGCAGAACCTTTTTCGATTGCTTTTCAATTATTTCAGAACCCTCATCATCAAAGGACACTTTCAAACCTGTGCCCACAACTAGTTGTGACACACTAATGAGGTTGTGCTGCAGTCCTTCCACATATGCCACTTTGCGAATTGAGAAATCTCCATTGGTTATCATTCCATATCCCTTAATTGTTCCATAAGAATTATTACCATACTTTACACACCCACCATCTTTTAGGGACCGAAACTCCCTCAGATCTTCCTTCCTTCCTGTCATGTAACGCGAGCAGCCACTGTCTATATACCATTCATCATCGAACTGCTCGTCACTTATTACCTGCAAATTCAAGCAGATTTAGGAACCCAAAGTTTCTTGGGTCCTGGTGAGTCTTTCACAGAAAAAGGAATTACAGAAGAAATATCAACCATATATGTTCGTTTTACTAGAGTGGTTTGATCTTTTCTTTTAATGGTATACACCTTGATTTTAGTTTTATCTCATTTCATTTTTGGTGCAATAGTTGGTGTGTTGTTTGATGGTTTAGAATTTTTCATATGAATCCTAGAGTTAGCTGACTTTTTCCTATTATAAAACTCAGAATCTGATTTTAGCTTTCCCTTTCCTTTGATGTCCTTCACAGAATTTGTTTTGCTTTGAGAATTAGAAGGACTAACACCAACGTTAGGATCGAACCTGGTCTTAGGACCGAAACTGGTCTTGGGACCGAAACTAGTCTTAGGACCGAAACTGGTGTTGGGACAGAAACTGGTCTTAGGAACGAAACTGGTCTTGGGATCGAAACTTGACTTTGGATTCTTAGTGACGGTGTTGGAACCGAAACTAGACTTTCGGTTCTGGGTTTTGGAATAGTAGGAATTTGGACTGAAATTTTCCTTTAGTTTTTCCTTTCCTTTGTCCGTTGATTCTTTCTTGGGAGGCTCATAGTTGGAATTTTGAGAATTCCAGTGCCTTTTTCGTTCATTCAGATTCTTGGCATATCTCTGATTTCTTAAGCGTTTTTGTTCAGCTAACTCCTTCTGTGATTTGTGGATATTGAAGCTAGACTTCGGCTTCCCCTTTTGACTTTCGGGTGTCTTTGTTGGAACATGTGGTTCTGTTATAGTCTTGGTTGGAACTTTCGGTTCTACCATTGGTTCTTCAGGGATTTCTTTGGTTCCACTTGTGCTTGGTTTGTCAAAGCTCGAGGGTTTGTTGATGGGTTCAGCAACATATCTTCCTTTAACCCTCCATGAAGTTTGCTTAGATAAGCCTACAATTTCGTCTGCGTTGTCGATAGGGGCAGACCAGAAGTAATCGTCGCATCCTTCAGCATTGTCTTTGCCGACCAGGATTTGCAATTCTGCTGTTTGTTTAGCAGTGATTCCTATAACTGCATACACTTGATTCGTCACCGTTTGAACCTTTTGGTAGACCATTGCTTTTTCCTTGAGTTTCTTTGTCTTGTCTTTTGATAAGCGAGCGAACTCAACCGAATTTTCAGATATGATTGGTTTCTCATTCTCGGTTTCACTTTTCATAAACTCTGAGCAATCAATCACATCTTGTACTGAGATTTCGCTCATCTCACTCTCCTCATCAAATTCAGACGAATTTTCTAAGTTTATTTTATTTTCAGAAAGCAATTTTGCATTAGACGAGTCAAATGATTCAATGGTTTCGGACTTTAATTTTAACCTATCATTTTCATCTAAAAGATCTTTGAGCATACATTTATGTTCCTTAGAGTCAATGAAGGATTCTATTTTGTCCAGTCCAATTTTGTAATGAATAGATGTTTCTTCTGATGATACTTCTGATTCACATTCTGCTATGATCTCATCCTCCTTAAATTCAAGGAAGGGTAAAATCATCTTATGAATCTTCTTTCCTATCTTACAACTTAAATGCAATTGAGAAATATTAAAGTATAGACGCTTAGCTATTAAACAAAAAACAGTCCTTTGTTTTAAAAACTTTAAATTATCTCTTTCTAAATAAATACATTCATCTCTAGCCCTAATTAACTCCGCCTCCTTCAGCTCAATCCACATCCTTCTCTCCTCACTTTTTGAAGAAACCCTGCTGAGTTGGTCAGTTAGGTTAGAATTCGCTAACCGAGTTTGCATGAGACTACCACTTAAGTTAGAAAATTTAAATTTTAATTCATTTAATTCTTCTTTATAATCTGTTATTGGAATTTTAAGTGATTCAAGGATGGATTGTACCTTTTTGATCAGCCGATCGCAGTCGTTGATCTTCTCAATAACAGGCTTGGCTGCAAAACACTTGTTCTCAGTCAAGTTCGGTTCCTCATCTGCACTTTCGGTTGATGAACCGGCTGTTACAATTACACATCTACCAGCCGAACCTACTTCCTTTGCCACATACGCCCTTCCATGAGTGAACTTTCTTACCTCTTCATCTTCAGATTCGGTTGACCAAACTTCGACGCCACCGAACTCATCTTCACCTGCATCCTCCTGCACGATCAAGGCATTCATAGAGCTGTTAGTCGTCTTCTTTTCTTGATCTCTTCCAATTTGCGCATGTAGTACGCCTCATCATCTTCACCATCTCTTTTCTCAGCCATTTTCATTAGCATGCAGTCTTTGGCAAAAATGGTTCTTGCCGTGACAGTAGTTGCAGTCAAACCCAGAGTCTCCTGTAAGCTTGCTTTCCTTCTTGTCTCCATCCTTTTGAGAAGGGACTTCCGCTTCATCCTTCACTTTCTCAGAGCTGTAACTTCCCTGCCAGTTTCGGTTCTTGTTGACAGGAAATTTTCTTTGTGCAAACTTCTTAGGATTGGTGACCATCAATGCATACTCCTCGCTTGTAAGGTCAGACTCAGATATATTAGACTCTTCTTCTTCTTCTGCAATGCTTTTCGCTTTTGAGACAAGTGCTAGCGATCCCACACCAGAAACTACTTTCGCTTCTTTGGTTACTACACTTTCATGGGACTTAAGTATTCCCACAAGTTTCGCTAGCGAGTAAGACTTAAACTGTTCATGCGCTTTCACAGTAGAAACCACAGCCATCCATTCCGGTCTTAGCCCGTTCATGAAAGTTACTTTCTGTTCGATCAACTTCCTCTCTATTCCATGCTTGATCATCTTACTTAGGAGATGATTGAACCGATCGAAAGTTTGTATGAGCTTCTCCTCAGGTTTCTGTTCGAAAACTCCAAATTCTGACAGCAGCAATGTTTGAATGGAGTGTTCTAGATCTTCATCGGTCGAATAGAGTTCTTTCAACCTATCCCAGATTTCTTTGGCCGTCGTGCATGAACCAACCAACCAAAAGGTGTCAGATTGCAAGGCGAATCTGATCATCCTCATGGCCTTCACATTACATAGCAATTTGTCTTTCTCGTCATGTGGCATCTTGTCTACATCCGCCACCAGCTTGTTATATTCCTTTTGGGACTTGACAGTAGTGTTCGTTCCTGAGTGAACAAACGGCCCAAGTGTGATAGCTTCCCAGATGAGATAGCCATTATCTTCAGATCCAACCACGTAGTCTTCGAAGTGATGAGCCCATACTTCGTAGTCTTGAGTGTAGAGAATGGGTATCCTGGTTGTAGATCCAATGTTGTTTGAGATGTTGATGGGATTTGTTTGCGAATCTTCGTGAGCAATGGTGAGCTGCTAGAATCAAACCTGTAAACTTGAGATTAGGGTTTTATCAGAAACAGAGTTACCGTCGATATGAAGAAGACAACTTCTATTTATACGATAAAAGCGGAATCCCTAAGGAATTCTGAATACAGAAGGAATGTGTATCGATCACACAGTCTCCTGCTCTGATACCACTTATTGGGAATAAAACCCTAATTGTGATTTGATGAACAAGATGCGGAAAATAAGAACAAACACAAATATGAAGATTATGTCGAATGATCACTCGATTTATTCAATTATGAGGAATGGATTACACTTTATGGAGTAAGAATCTAACTCTACAAGAAACCTCACAATGTGGCGGCTACATTTTGCCTCACTCTTAACCCTAATTATGAATAATACATTACTATTTATAGGGAAAAGACAAGTCTTGGGCTTTTAACCTACACTTCATCAAGGGGGCCCATTGCCATTATCCATGGAGTACTTTGAAACCCTACAAAAAAGTAAGGGTCAATCTTCCCAAGAGCCTTCCAACAAGCAACAAATAGTGGAAGTTCATGTTGCTACTATTCCTACTGCTGTTCCTGTTACCCCTACCCCAGCAAAGCAGTATGTTGGTAAATTACCAAAGTGCAACAAGTGTAATTTCCATCACAATGGAAATTTTCGTGAGATATAATGTAGGAAGTGCAACAGAAAAGGGCACACCGCTCAATTCCGTAGGTCACCTCTGCAACTGATTACTCAAGCTCCTAGCGTTGGAGTAAGTCGGGAATGTTATGAGTGCGATGAAACTCAACACTTCAAAAAGGATTGTCCAAAGGCGAAGAACGCCGGTGGTGTGTGAAGAATATTGGCTATTGGTCACGAGGAAGCTCTTGCAGATCCTAATGTGGTCACGGGTACGTTTCTTCTCAACAATTCATACGCATGCATTCTATTTGATAGTGGTGCAGAGAAAAGCTTCGTGAGCCATAAATTCGAACACCTACTTAAACAAAATTCTCAACCACTAAAAGATACCTTCTATGTAGAAATGGCCAACAGGAAAACCAAGAGCACTAACAATATATACATAGGATGTACCCTTAATCTAAATAACTTTTCCTTCCAATCGACTTGATGCTGGTCTCCATAAAAAGTTTCGACGTCGTCATTGGTATGGATTCATTAATTCCTAATCATGCCGACATCCTATGTTACGAGAAATCCATTCGCCTTAACCTGCCAAGTAACGAAACCCTTATCATTTACGGCGACAAACCCGACGCGAACCTACAAATAATCTCCTATATCAATGTGCAAAAGTATATTCGCAAGGAGTACTGTGCTTTTCTAGCTCACATGGTAGACAAGAAACAAGAGGTGAAGGACTTCGAGAGCATTCCCGAAGTCTTTAATTTCCCCGACATTTTCCTCGATGATCTTCCAGGAGTCCCACCTGAAAGACAAGTCGAGTTCAGAATCGACTTAATCCCTGGAGCTACCCCCATAGCCAAATCATCTTATCGTCCTGCATCGGCAGAAATGCAGGAATTATCCAGCCAGCTGAACGAACTTCTTAGCAAAGGATTCATTAGACCAAGCTTCTCACCCTACGGAGCACCGATCTTGTTGGTGAAGAAGAAGGATGGATCTTTCCGTATGTTCATAGACTATCGCGAGCTAAACAAAGTTACCATCAAGAACCGATACCCTCTACCGCAGATAGATGACTTGTTCGGCTAACTTCAAGGAGCAAGCTACTTATCAAATATTGACTTAAGATCCGGGTATCACCAGTTATGATTTTTAGAGGAAGATGTTCCCAAAACTGCCTTCCGAACTCGATATGGTCACTACGAGTTTGTAGTGATGCCTTTCGGATTAATGAATGCATCTACAGTGTTCATGGACTTTATTGTAACACCAGCAAAATTTAGGTCAATAATAAATTGTTTAATAACCTTAATTGGGATAAATGAAGTGATAGAGATCGTAACTAGGTTTCCAAAAATATAAAGAACACTAAAATCCGAGTTATAACGAAGAAGTTATGACCGATCGAAGATACGCGACGGTACCAGTAAAACACTGTTAAGCATAAAACGAGAAATTTCAATAAAATACTTTTCAACCTTAGGTGTCTAAATGAAAGTCATAGATATCCCAAAACCGTAAACATACATAAAAAGAACGCCCAAATCTGACTTCATATGAGGAAGTTATGATTTTTCGAAGTTTCGGACATAACGGTAGACAGCTAAAAACTCGAAATAGAGATCGAGCGATTTTTGCCAACATGACCTAAAATAGAATCGAAGATCTCATCAACAGTATTTCAACGGTAAAAAGTCTGACGAAAACGGACTTCGGATGAAGAAGTTAAGGATTTTTAACGGACTTTTCTTGTCCCGGCCTGTTAAAAACATAATATTAAAAATAAAATCAAATTTAGCCAACAAAGTCTAAACGAGAGTTGTAGAGCATAATCTCACCTACCCGTGGATATAAAGAACGTCGAAAACGGAGCTCGTATGCGAAAGATATGAATTTCTGAAGTTCGAGGCACGATTTTCGACGCTGTGTCAGAATTTGTCAGAGTTCACGACGTGAACAGTCTGAATGACCATTCCAGAGCCACTTGACAGATGACGCACGCCATGAGTGAATCGGGACAAACTCACGACGTGAATTGGCAAAACTCACGACGTGAACTTCGATTTTTAGCCTATATATAGAAATTGAAGCCTTCCGAGTTTGGTTGCTCATTCCTAACCTCTCTCCCACTCCTACTCTGTGTTAAGCATCCCGAGACCACCCCGAAGCCCCGATAACAACCCTAGCACACGACGCAAGGCTCGAAGTCCCGAAGTTCCCGAGGAACTTGCTTCTTTCCAGTCGAAGTACTGCCCGATTTTAGTCTCGCCTTCTACAACTCACCACTTCTACCAAGTGAGTTCATACCCCATTTCTACGCTTTTAACTGATTTTAAATGATTTTGAACACTTTATGGGGGGGGGGGATACAAGTAAACACACGGTCAACCACGTGTGAAAACATCAATCCTTTGTTATACATTTCATGTCGTTTCTATAACTATCATATGGATCATGTCTAACATACAAAACATCTTACTTTACTTTACCCTCACGGGATGAAACATGAGTATAAATATCAAAAGCTCTATTTATACGTTTGCATCATATCAAGGATAACCACTTTCGTTATGACATCTTTATGTTGGATTAATGTCTAAGTCCATAACTATAATTGGTAAGACTTGACCCGACCCGGCATGGTCCATTTGGGTTGCATGGCATCATGCATTTGGATAGACTATAATGAGAGAAATAACACTTAAGGTTGGTTAATATATTATAAGTTCTAATATATTAATAAGGTTATTTAATTAGTATTGATCAAGAATTAATTTGAAATTAATTAAGTGATCAAAAGGAGACTAATTAAATATATGGGTTGATTGTGTAAATCATTCATTCTTATATATGTGGGCTTGTGATCCAAGATTTCTTATGTTGGACTAAGTCCATGGGGTGACCCATGGATACTCCATGGAGGTTAAAATCCATGGAGCATAAGGAATGGGTAAAGTTATGAGTTACATGGTGTAACCCTAATAGCCACCATATAAAAGAATCCCATGGCTCAAGAAATCATACACTAATGTGTGAATATGAGGGCTAGACGATTTCAAGGAGTGTTCCATTTCTCTCAAGTCATTCCATGTGCATTTGGTGTTGTGTGAACCATTTGAGGTGTCACACTTGGGGCACTAGGCACTCAAGCTTCATGAAGACAAGTTACATCAAACAAAGGTATGTATTCTATCCATTTGATTACCCAAGTATCAAGTATTGTATGCTAGATAGGGTAATACCTTGGAAAGTTCATAATTGCATGTATAATAGAGAAAACATAGATCCAAGGTATTTAGGGTTGTATGTGCGCCATAGGATGTTGTATTATACCAAAATCCATCAGTTGTATCAGAGCCAAGGCTTGTTTTCTTGTTATACTTGCAAAATTAGCTGAAAAATCGAATTGTATTAGTTTAAAAGTTACGCTAATTACTTGAAAAAAAATTTATGTGAATTATCTTTGTTCATATGAGTTTATTAGATTAATAGAAAAGTTAATTGATTATGTGTTTTTAATCCATTTTAATCTAAGAGTTGATTCTAAAATGTGTTTTTGTAACTTGTCCTCAAGTTATATGAAAAGTCACATTTAAGTTTCATAAAACTCATAAAAAGTTGGCAATGGTTACAAAAATGAAGAGTCTTGTCCTCATTAAATGGTTTTATGACTCCATAACTTGTCCTCAAGTTATGGAGGTTCAAGAGTCACTTCATTAAATGATAAAATGTGTAACCTTAATTAGTTCCATAAGTTACAAAAATAAAGAAAAGTTACATTCTTTTATTAGTTTAAAGTCTTCCATAACTTGTCCTCAAGTTATGGAACTTGAAGAGTTTTTTTTTTAATTAAAACTACTTTAAACACGTAAGTTATGGAATTAATTAGTTTTGAATATTTTCAAAACTTGCCCTCAAGTTTTGGAATTTGTAAAGTTTTCCCCATGAATACTTTAATTCCAAGTTAGCCCTTAGAATTTTAAAAGATAAAATTCAACCCTTATACTTTATAGTATTATAAGTTAATAATAAATATATGTATAAGAGCAAGTCAGTCTTACCATTAGTAGGCCTCATTCACGAAGCCGGTCTATAAGGGGGGTATAAGGTTACTGCCTATAAAATGGTAGTTTAATGGGTGTCCACTCTCACCCACCGCTTCCTTGACTGATGGAGGGTCGTTAGCCGAACGGGTAGGACAAGGACTATAATTCTCCCTTCATTAAAAGTATTAATGATAAATACTAAGTAACTAAACTTTTTATAAATTCCCAATCTTAGTTACTTAGGAAAATGTGAATAAGGTGCTAATCCATGAAATTACACTTTGCACTTTGTTTAAACCGTTAGTGGAGCGTGTGTGGTTAACCGGCACACTAACCTGGATTTAACAAAGTAGGCAAAGGGTAACTTAATATTTATCATAGTATCGGTGGAGCTCGTGTGGTTAACCGGCACATCGATTGAGGGGTAAATATTAAGGGTACCAAGTATATTTGCATGGTTACTTCACACCTTGTTTTGTGATCCTCGGCATCCCAGTCACAAAACCTGAAGGGCACACTCGAGATTGAAACATGCCATTGAAAAGTTCAATGAATCTTAAAAGATCTAGGAGTTTCAAATCCAATTAAAAACCTAATTACATTATTTTGTTTTTCATGGTGGAAATTGGTAAATCGTCATTTACCTACCTTCAACTATTTTATAACTCGGATTACGGCATCCCTCTTCCAGTTATAAATAGGTTGTTGGATCCTAACCTTAATATTTCATATTGGGTGTTATATTAAGGACTTTAGATCAACTATCTTGAATATCTCCCAAAAGATGTCTAGTTCAGACATCTATGATCTTCCCAAATCTCCTCGAACTTTACTTCCTCCACCTCCTCCAATTATTCTCCCTAACCCACAAGTTCAAGGTCACTCAAGCCCTAATGGCAAGCAAGGTCTATGTGTGATCACATCTTAGAGATGAAGTCACATATTGACAAGCTGGGAGAGTTGGGTGTCAAAGTCTTGAGAAAGTTGGATGTTCAATCACTTTCTAAGTCACATAGTGAGTTCCTTTGGGACTACTATGAAACGGACTATGACATGAACCTTAATGATCATATCTATTTGCTTGGTGCTGCTGAATCAGCAATGATTTGGAACGATAGTAAAGCAAATTTGATTAGAAGATCAACTTCCCAAAAACTTTATGGACAGTGACAATGGTGACACTAGAAATCCAGAAAAAGCATTCTCTTCCCAATGGAAAGGGATTGGCCATAGTCAACCCGGTTGACCAAATGGTAAGGAGAAAGGCTAAGTCTGAGATAGTCCCATTACCAAAGGGTCCATATGTTTATTTTGCCAAAGGAAGGGGCGTTGATTGCAAAGCTGCCAAGTTTACCTAAGGATGTTAAAATCAATAAATCTGACTCTACTTCAGGTAGATCCCATTATCTAACTCTGTTAAGTTTCTATTCTAAGATCCTCATTACATGATGTGACTGGGTCACATGTTGATGTTTTAAGAATCAAAGAATAGAGAGAAAGCTTAAAGGAAGTATATGCTGATTCTGATCGCGTAGGTGGATTTCGATCGCATCAGAATTTTGAAGCTGTTACTTAGGAGTTATGATATATTACTTAGGAATAGATAACAACAAGTTTTTTCGTATGCATTTGCACTATAAGGATAAGTTTTTTTCTGCAAAGTTTTGAAATAAAATAAAAGTTTTTAATTTTATATTTATTTTAAATATCCTTACAAGTGGCATTTGTGAAAAATGGTTGTTTATATGATTCCATTGATAGCAATATTCGAAAAAAAAATGGACTTCATTCTTTCGTTTGTGGTAGTGTCATAATTTACCAAATAAGGAAAGATTCTCATTCCCAAGGCTTCAGTTGGATAGAAACTTGGAATCATGCAAGTTGAATAGTATGATGAATGAGAACTTTCAAGCATTGGAAAATTAAGACTTGTTCACATGGATGTGTGAGTCAAGTTAAGGACTAAAGGGATTGAGTACACATTCTTGTGCACTGGTCAAGTCCACCACAAAGCTCGTTAAGACTATTCGTCATGATTTACTAAATTTTAGTAAATATGGTTATACTTACAAGTTTAAGTATAATTCTGAAACATTGGAAAAGTCTCAATGTATGGCAGAACGAATGGGAAGAATCAAATTAGGCAGACAGATAAAAGTTTCTCAAATCTGAAAAGATGGGAGAGTACTTTAGTATCATGTTTTGTGATCATCTTAATGATTAAAGAACCACATCACAATTGGTCTTCTAAGGACATCTTAGTGCATTCTTATGACTAAGAAGTGGAGTCATGAATTGTTGAAATGGTTAAATCAAGAAGATGAGTCATACTTCGTTTCAAAACAAGTCTTAGAGTCATACTCCAAGACTATAAGTTGAGTGACATATCTTAAAGAAAGGTTTATAACACTTATCAAATGTAAGAGTAAAAGTGTCCTACTCTTGTACATTTGAAGTTGGTAGTGTTTTGGATTAAACAAAGACCAACTAAGGCCAATTGTGTGAAGTGTTTGTCTTGATAAAGAATCGGCACTATCTCTTGAATATTTGGCAAGATAGTCTTATATGTCAAGAGGACAGTGGGAGTCTTAAAGATCCTAAAAAGAATTTCAAGAACTAATCAAGAATAAAACCTGAGGTTCTTCACTAGCACACGACTTGAGGTTTATAACCTATCATATTCTGTGCTCATTCCAGTTAAAGTTGGCTTTGCATAGGAGTTCTGAAAGTTCTCAATTGGTTGCATAACAACTTGGAAGCAATGGCAGGCCCTGTACTGCCAGGTGGTAAGAAGTTAAGATTGCATAAGTTCAGTCCATATGAGTTTGGATTTGTCATTATCCTTGTCTTGTGACTATGGTTTTGATGATTCACATGGATAAGAACACATACACCATAAAATCTAAGGGTCATAAGGTTTCTCTCCGATTCATGAAAATGATGGTGAGGAAACACTTCCACCAAGTAGATTTGAAGCAGATGGCAAAAGGTCTAAACAATTGAGACTATGGTTACGGCATCCCTTTTCATAGTTCTGAAATTGTTTAGACACACATGCATGCTATCTAAGGAAAGGTGTATGATTTTGATAAAGTTTTATCAAAGCATCTCGTATCAGAAATCTGAACTTTGGTAAGGAAGTCAATAAAGTATTGATTTCTATAAGTCCAGCTGATTTCTGAGTACATGTCAAAGCTAGTGGGAGCATAAGTGTTATGCTAATAATCATCATGTTAGTGGGAGCATGATAATTATTGTTAGTGTTGCAAGTTAGCAATGTTAATTATAGAAAACAAAAGTTTCAATTCGTGAGGCTGCATGGATTGAAAAAGTTGTTTTGCTATAATTAAGGGATAGGATATACTTCATTTCAGTTCTAAAGGCTTAGATTGAGACCTTAATCATCTTTAGTCAAGAATATATATATTAATTTCATGTTGGATTGGTTCAACTTAAGGAAATTCTATATATTGCGTTCTCGAAATTCGATTATGATTACGTCATCCCTCTTCATAGTCAAATTTTGAAAACATGGAAAATAAAAATATTGTAGCAAAAGACTAGTCTAGAATCATGTCTTTATGTGAGACATCATGAATCGTGTACCATTTGCTTTGGGTACAGGATCGATTGCATGTGCTATAATATTTGTCATTTCTAAATTTTTCCAAATGCCCAGAGGCATTAAGAAGGGAAAAGGTCTAGAATTGGATATGACTAAAATGATTAAGCAATTGTCGAGGACAATCTGAGGTTTACCAAAGATTGGTTGCTCAGGGAAAGTTGGAAGTATAGTGCTAATTTTGGAAGGACCATATTGACATATTCTGAAAAGAGGCATCTCTTATTCAGAAGTGATAGTCAAAATGAGAATATGGAGTTGTCTCCATAGGTGGAAGTTATATGTGTAAGATTAGAAAACTTAATGCAAGAAGCATGTCCAAAGCAATGTACTTTGAATATGAGACTTAGTTTCCATGGAGTTGATCTCCATTTGAATACCTTATAATGACTGTTGACAAGTCTTTGTGACTTTGTACATATTCATTACAGGAGGGTCAGTGCATATAAGTTTAAAATCTAAACAGATTTCGATAAATGATAGGAATTTGAAATTCTCACATTTTTCGATAAGGATTTGGGAGTGTGAAATTAGAATCATTGAAATTATGTTCAATTGGTTTATTTCACAAAGTAAGGATCATAGACAAACATAGAGTGCATACTTGGTGTATGGCAAAGCTATTGTTTAAGAAAAACATAGTGTACATGCTTGGAGCATGGGACAACTAGTGTTTTTAATTCAAGTATAAAGTTGAGAAAACCTAAACAATGAATAATGAGTAATCAGTATGGTGATAAATAAAAGTGTTTATTTATATTCATAGGGTTTGATACCATATTTGATTCATTTATTCTTGTGTTTCACTTTGCATGTTTTGACTTCCAGAATAACTAAGTCACTCTTCCTGAATGATTAAGTTATTCAAACCATCCACAGTCGGTCATATGTTGGAATTAGATATGAATCAAGACTGTCATGGGTTGGTTTGTAGAGGTCCAAGTTGGTGGACAAAGTGGTGCTACAACACTCATGAGTTCTCATAAGTTCTGAGTATTGGATTCAACCCGCGCTCATTTGAATCACTTCATGGATTTTATCACGAGTGATCATGAGACGATAATATCTTATATTTTTCAAACCTAGAGATATGAGTTGTTACTATGAGTTGGTTATACATTGATTGCACGAAAACGCATTTGGTAACTCGATGTTATAAAACGTGCCTTTATGTATGATTCAACAAGTAGTAGAACAAGCCATATGAGTCGAATTTTATCCATCCCTTTTACCTTCGGGATAAATGCGATATTTGTGGACCCCTCGATGATTTAGCGATGACACATGTGAGTGCTTGGCCAAGCCAGGATTGATTTGATTTGTTCAATCAGTCAGTCGTCATAAATCGGAAATCGGGAAACAACAAATGGACAGAGACAATGATTGATAATCCATGTCTCAGTCCATATGATATCTAGAATGGAGGAATATATGATCCCTTATCTAATGGACAAGTCATTGACAAAGGTCAGAGTTCGACAGAAGCTTTTGAGAGCTACGATTGCTGATCGGTTCCTAAAGTCATACGCAATAATAGTTTTAGACTTATCCAAGTGGGAGACTGTTGGATTAATGTCTAAGTCCATAACTATAATTGGTAAGACTTGACCCGACCCGGCATGGTCCATTTGGGTTGCATGGCATCATGCATTTGGATAGACTATAATGAGAGAAATAACACTTAAGGTTTGTTAATATATTATAAGTTCTAATATATTAATAAGGTTATTTAATTAGTATTGATCAAGAATTAATTTGGAATTAATTAAGTGATCAAAAGGAGACTAATTAAATATATGGGTTGATTGTGTAAATCATTCATTCTTATATATGTGGGCTTGTGATCCAAGATTTCTTATGTTGGACGAAGTCCATGGGCTGACCCATGGATACTCCATGGAGGTTAAAATCCATGGAGCATAAGGAATGGGTAAAGTTATGAGTTACATGGTGTAACCCTAATAGCCACCATATAAAAGAATCCCATGGCTCAAGAAATCGTACACTAATGTGTGAATATGAGGGCTAGACGATTTCAAGGAGTGTTCCATTTCTCTCAAGTCATTCCATGTGCATTTGGTGTTGTGTGAACCATTTGAGGTGTCACACTTGGGGCACTAGGCACTCAAGCTTCATGGAGACAAGCTACATCAAACATAGGTATGTATTCTATCCATTTGATTACCCAAGTATCAAGTATTGTATGCTAGATAGGGTAATACCTTGGAAAGTTCATAATTGCATGTATAATAGAGAAAACATAGATCCAAGGTATTTAGGGTTGTATGTGCACCATAGGATGTTGTATTATACCAAAATCCATCACTTTATGCATACAAGAACATACAAATCATTTTTATGCCTTTATTATCATTGTGAAAAAGGATAATCATTTCAGAAACAAACATATACATTTTAATACGGGACTTAATTGAGAATTCGTGAGACATTCATCTTCAATATACCTTTAAAGGTACCACTAGAAGTCATGTTTATAACCAGAATCTCCCGTCCGGAGAACGTGACAAGTGTGTATAGATCTATACGGGACTAATGATCCTGAACCCTGACTGCTAGCTACAGTCCCCGGGGTGACAAGTGTCATCTCATTTCGACGCCTGAAGAACGTCGCTACAGGCAAATTATGATAGTACGGTTATGAAAACTCACTGGATAGACAATTATTATGGTATTACGTTTTAATGGGAAAAGTAACAGATACAGTTCTTTTCACATTCAAATACAAATCTTCTTATAGTTTTGTTTTATAATAAGACTATACATCATATTTTGAACATGTCATAGTTGCTTACAGGTTACGGTCTTGGACATTTAAGACTGCATCTCATTTAGGAAAATATAGGATTTTCCTGGTTCAAATACATACAGTTTATACAACGATCTTTCATACTCATTTCATACATTTGTTAGAAAATATCGGATTTTCTGGAAAACATACACGAACTTTCGAATGGCATACATTTTATCAAAACACAACTTATGAACTCACCAACTTTATTGTTGACACTTTTTCTTTGAAATAACTTGTATTCTCAGGAAAACGCTAAATCAGGTAGCAACTACTTTTGAAGACTAACGCGCTGGCGTGAGTAACATATTTTGGATCACCATATTGTATTTGATATTTAAAAATGTAACACATACAATCATGTAAACTTTTCAAATATATTTATATTATGGTGGTGTGTACTTTCTTTACTATTCAATTGTTATGATACTGTACATGACGTCCTCCGCCCCCGAACGTTTCCGCCGTTCAGGTTTGGAGGTGTGACAGATTGGTATCAGAGCATTGTTTATAGTGAACTAAGTATATCAAAACCATTTATTTTTTATATACAACTATAAACACAACTGGGCAAAAACACTCTTACTGAGAGTTATACTTTTAAAATGAAATTTTTATAAAGTATACATGAATACATTATATAACAGGGTCAATATCATGATGAAAACAGTATAGAAGTATTATAGATGAGTTGTGCACTACAGTTATGCCTTGAGATATGTAATTGGAATTGGGATGAATATAGCCTGATCAACTATATTTGTCCGAGAGCCGACCAGCATATGCCAGGGGATAGCTACAGTGGACAACAAGTCAAAAACTTACCAAACTTATAAACCTTAGAATCACACGTAACATTTAGAATACTATAGGAGTATTTTGTAAATGCAATAGTTTAACTTCGATTTGCATCTTATATGCATTAGCTTTTAGACAATTCTCATATCTCTATTCTCGCACAGACACAATGGTTGGATTCCATCTACCAGGGGACCCCTACTACCTGAACCAAGAAGGATAGAGAATGATCCGGAAGAAGAAGTCAAGGAAGAAATACACGAAGACTCCGACTCAGATCCCGAAGACAATAACCTACCCTTAGTGGCTTCGATCCAAAACCCTAATCATCGACCGGAATTTCATGGCTCGACACCTCTATGGGAAACTAACCTGAATAAGTGGAGTCGCGAGCAGGGTCAACCCCTTCCATACAATGGAGACCGAAGTTTCTACAATCTGAGCGAGGGAGGCTCAGCAGGCAGAGTCCTTCCTATATTGGTTCGCCGAATTTCTCGCATTGATGAACAAGGAAGGACAACCATCCATCGAACTGAGGAGAATGATGCGAACACTGGAGTCAATACAGTTCGCATCCGACAGTTAGGATTAGCTCATGGAAGAATCGTAAATCAAAATGAGGCCTGGCAGAGAGAGCTAACTGCAACTCAAACTGAAATTAGGGAACTTAGAGAACGCCAGGCAAGGTATGAAATGCGTATGCTCAAGATGGAGCGTCAGTTGGCAGAACCAAAGGCTCACCAGAACAGTTCCCGTCACGAGTAGAGGATACTCTACTCACTCCTTCTTTTGGTTTGTGGAATAACCTTCGTACGTACTCCAAGTACTACTATTTTCATGTAAATATTCCCGTCTAGCAATTACTGTTTCACTAGATCTCTAAGCTGTCAAGTTTTTCCTGTGTGGTATATTTTAGACCTACTCCAAGGTCAAATTTTCCGAATTCTATGTAACTTCTATACCAACTATTATGACAGACTTCTTGTTTCTTCTAAAAAGATCATCATTATCAACCCATGCTTTGGGCTGTGTAAACAGTTCGTGTCATAAACTGTTATAGCAACTCACTACACTGTCCCTGTCAATCTAATCTATTGAAGTTCAATGTTATTGAGCTCAACAACACTGGCGAAATCTTGCCACCTTTTCGTCTGTAACCCTATAGCTGGAAATGCCTTCTCGCTATTCAAACAGAATCAATCCTTTAATAAATCCAACTTCTCTATCACCTACACCCTTTAGAGAAAGAGACAGTTACCATAGAATAACAAACCTTTACAACTTCAACTAAGGAAAATCAAAGAAATGACGGAGATTAAATACGCCTGAGGAAAAGCAAGGACGACGTGTATGTAGATACCAGGCTATGACAAATAAGTACCACCGAGGATAGGATAGAGAACAGAGGAAACCACTCGTGAAGCATGCGAGGTGGTAGAGAACCTGATATGTCAGACTAATAAGTAATAGTTATTATTATCTAATGAGTTGGTAATTATATTACTCACGCTATGAGGTGGTAGAGAACCTGATATGTCAGACTAATAAGTAATAGTTATTATTATCTAATGAGTTGGTAATTATATTACTCACGCTATGAGATAAGTACATCACATCCTTCTTCATAACTCGAGATAGTAAGAAAGATACCCTCTCCCAAAACCCATCAAACTAGATGGACGTAAGATTTCAACATCCCTACCCTAAATTGTTGAAACTAAACTTAAAATATGATACCTATTCCAACCCTCAATCACAAATACATCATAAGAATGTAAGTCGAAACATTAGAAACCGAATAACAAAATAAGGAAATTATACTTATAGAATCCAACTAACAACGATCATAGTTATCTAACCAACCCGTTTCGCATCATGTAACAGAATCATATCTTCACATGGGAATAACCGACCAACCACCGAAACACCACTCCTGCTTATTGACTCAGCTACTTTTCAAGCTGCGGTCACAGCCGCCGTGACAGTCATCATGGCACATCTCAATGCAAGAAACACTAGTAAAACTGGAGTGGATGTCAAAAATTCAAATGTTTGTGTCAACCAAGGAAATCAACGAATGTCTACCCACAAGGATACTCCAAACCACAAACCTAGTAACACGAAACGAAGGTTCGGGAATGAAAAATGGGGCAGTTCAAAACAAGGGTCTACCAAAAGACAACAGCTAGTGACAGCTCACGCTGTTACTGTTCCTATCACCCCCACACCCACAAGGTCGTACAACGGCAACCAGCCTAAGTGCTACCGATGCAACTTTCATCATCACGGACCCTGCCGTGAAATGCATTGCACTAGGTGCAACAGTAAGGGACACACCGTCCGCTACTGCAGGGAACCAACCCAACAAACCGCTCCAGCCACAAATGTCATAGTAAACCGTACTTGTTATGAGTACGGAGCTACAGGGCACTTCCGAAGAGGCTACCCAAAGGCAAACAACAGGAATGCTGGTGGAGAAGGCCAAGTATTCGCAATGGGCCAGGAGGAAACCGTTGCAGATCTCACGGTTATTCCGGGTACATTTTTCCTCGATAGCTCATTTGCATGCATTGCATTTGATAATAGGAGCGGAGAGGAGTTTCGTGAGCCATAGTTTTAAAAATCTACTTAAACAAACACCCCAATCATTAAGCAAAACCTTCATTGTAGTAATAACAAAGATAGACTAAAAGCACTGAAAACACGTATGTAGAATGCACTATCCCACTAACGAACACTTTTACTAATCGACTTCACTATTGATACGATAAGAAGTTCCCATATAGCTACTAGAAATGGATTGGCTTGGTCTTCACCATACCATTTGCATGTGCTATGAAAAGACCCTTTGCATTAACCACCGACTAATAAAACTCTTCTAACGTATGACGACAAACCCGACACAACTTCCAAATCGTCTCCCATATCAAAAATCCCGTAGCACTCATGTGAGGAGTACTATCTCCTTTACAACCTACCCGAAGTATTCCCGACAGACCACTTGGGAATAAGCACGCGTACAGTGAGTCAAGTTCAAACGCAGAGGCTAGGAATAAATACGGTTAACCTATCACTACAAAGTGTGTATGCCAATTGTATACACAAGGCGATGATAGACGGACTCGGTATGAATTTAGCCATGAAATTCAAGACAGAGATGACCTGTATTACGAGTAATCAATACTAACATTTAGAAGAACATAGAAAATTAAACTCAAATCCACACGACCTCTACCAATCAAAACAATAGACAAGATAATGAAGATCCGTTGGAACACCCACGCTAAGAGCTGGATTCAGCAGAGAACAAGAAGATTCAAATGGAATAGAAGTACGCTCACCTTTCCTCAACCATCGATGTCCCATTCAAATGCGAATTTCGGGACGAAATTCTCTCTAACGGGGGGATGATGTAACACCAGCAAAATTTAGGTCAAAAATAAATTGTTCAATAACCTTAATTGGGATAAATGAAGTGATAGAGATCATAACTAGGTTTCCAAAAATATAAAAAACACTAAAATCCGAGTTATAACGAAGAAGTTATGACCGATCGAAGATACGCGACGGTACCATTAAAACACTGTTAAGCATAAAACGAGAAATTTCAATAAAATACTTTTCAACCTTAGGTGTCTAAATGAAATTCATAGATATCCCAAAACCGTAAACATACATAAAAAGAACGCCCAAATCTGACTTCATATGAGGAAGTTATGATTTTTCGAAGTTTCGGACATAGCGGTAGACAGCTAAAAACTCGAAATAGAGATCGAGCGACTTTTTGCCAACATGACCTAAAAGAGAATCGAAGATCTCATCAATAGTATTTCAACGGTAAAAAGTCTGACGAAAACAGACATCGGATGAAGAAGTTATGGATTTTTAACGGAATTTTCCTGTCCCGGTCTGTTAAAAACGTAATATTAAAAATAAAGTCAAATTTAGCCAAAGAAGTCTGAACGAGAGTTGTAGAGCATAATCTCACCTACGCGTGGATATAAAGAACGTCGAAAACGGAGCTCGTATGCGAAAGATATGAATTTCTGAAGTTCGAGGCACGATTTTCAACGTTGTGTCAGAATTTGTCAGAGTTCACGACGTGAACACTAAAGTTCACGACGTGAACAGTCTGAATGACCATTCCAGAGCCACTTGACTGATGACGCATGTCATGAGCGAATCGGGACAAACTCACGACGTGAATTGGCAAAACTCACGACGTGAACTTCGATTTTTAGCCTATATATAGAAATTGAAGCCTTCCGAGTTTGGTTGCTCATTCCTAACCTCTCTCCCACTCCTACTCTGTGTTAAGCATCCCGAGACCACCCCGAAGCCCCGATAACAACCCTAGCACACGACGCAAGGCTCGAAGTCCCGCAGTTCCCGAGGAACTTGCTTCTTTCCAGTCGAAGTACTGCCCGAGTTTAGTATCGCCTTCTTCAACCCACCACTTCTACCAAGTGAGTTCATACCCCCATTTCTATCCTTTTAACTGATTTTAAATGCTTTTGAACACTTTACGGGGGGGGGGGGGGGGGGATACAAGTAAACACACGGTCAACCCCGTGTGAAAACATCAATCCTTTGTTATACATTTCTTGTCATTTCTATAACTATCATATGGATCATGTCTAACATACAAAACATCTTACTTTACTTTACCCTCACAGGATGAAACATGAGTATAAATATCATAAGCTCTATTTATACGTTTGCATCATATCAAGGGTAACCACTTTCGTTATGACATCTTTATGCATACAAGAACATCCAAATCATTTTTATGCCTTTATTATCATTGTGAAAAAGGATAATCATTTCAGAAACAAACGTATACATTTTAATACGGGACTTAATTAAGAATTCGTGAGACATTCATCTTCAATATACCTTTTAAGGTACCACTAGAAGTCTTGTTTATAACCAGAATCTCCCGTCCGGAGAACGTGGCAAGTGTGTATAGATCTATACGGGACTAATGATCTCGCGCCCTGACTGCTAGCTACAGTCCCCGGGGGTGACAAGTGTCATCTCATTTCGACGCCTGAAGAACGTCGCTACAGGCAAATTATGATAGTACGGTTATGAAAACTCACTGGATATACAATTATTATGGTATTACGTTTTAATGGGAAAAGTAACAGATACAGTTCTTTTTACATTCAAATACAAATCTTCTTATAGTTTTGTTTTATAATAAGACTATACATCATCTTTTGAGCATGTCATAGTTGCTTACAGGTTACGGTCTTGGACATTTAAGACTGCATCTCATTTAGGAAAATATAGGATTTTCCTGGTTCAAATACATACAGTTTATACAACGATCTTTCATACTCATTTCATACATTTGTTAGAAAATATCGTATTTTCTGGAAAACATACACGAACTTTCGAATGGCATACATTTTATCAAAACACTACTTATGAACTCACCAACTTTATTGTTGACACATTTTCTTTGAAATAACTTGTATTCTCAGGAAAACGCTAAATCAGGTAGCAACTACTTTTGAAGACTAACGCGCTGGCGTTAGTAACATATTTTGGATCACCATATCGTATTTAATATTTAAACATGTAACACATACAATCATGTAAACTTTTCAAATATATTTATATTATGGTGGTGTGTACTTTCTTTACTATTCAATTGTTATGATACTGTACATGACGTCCTCCGCCCCCGAACGTTTCCGCCGTTCAGGTTTGGGGTTTGGCATTTATGAACAGAGTGTGCCGTCCTTACCTGGACAAATTCGTAATAGTCTTCATAGACGATATCCTTATCTACCCACTAAGTAAGGAAGAGCATGGCCAACATCTCCAACAATTCTTGCAATCATGGAGAGCAGAGAAGCTATATGCGTAGTTCTTAAAATGCGAATTTTAGATTAGGAAAGTAGATTTCCTAGGTCACGTGGTCAGTGAAGAGGGAATACACGTGGACCCATCCAAAATAAAGGCAATCGAGAAATGATCAGCACCCAAAATGCCTATAGAAATCTGCCAATTCTTAGGCCTTGTTGGCTACTATGGCAGATTCATTCAGAATTTCTCCCGTATCGCTAAGCCACTTACCACCCTGACACAAAAGGGTGTAACTTTGAGTTGGGGACAGAAACAAGGAACAGCCTTCCAAACACTGAAATGAGCCCTGTACAGTGAACCTATCTTGTCTCTTCCACAAGGGATAGAAGACAACGACGGTGAACCTATCTTCAGCATATCTTCGACCAGAAAGATCTGAACATGAGACAACGACGGTGGGTGGAGCTACTAAACGATTACGAATGTGAAATTTATTATCATCCCGGTAAAACCAATGTAGTAGCTGATGCCCTCAGCAGAAAAGAATACTCGGGACATCGAGTAAAGTCGTTGACCATGACAATCCATTCACACCTGTCCACACATATCAAAGAGGCTTAAATTGATGCCTTGAAACCTGAGAATGTGGCAGGTGAATCTTTAAGAGGAATGGACAAAAACTGAGACATCAAAGGTGATGGAGCCCCATACCTCATGAACCGGATCTGGACACCAAAATTTGGTGGTTACAGATAGGTTATCATGAACGAAGCACATAAGACGCGATACTTCATTCACCCGGGTTCAGACAAGATGTATCTGGACCTTAAGAAACTTTATTGGTGGCTAAACATGAAGGTTGAGATTGCTACCTTTGTGGGCAAGTGTCTTACTTGTACCAAAGTCAAGTTAGAGTACCAAAAGCTTTCAGGTCTACTACATCAACCGGAAATCCCCGAATGGAAGTCGGAGCGGATTACAATGGATTTCATAACTAAGTTACCCAAGACAACGGGTGGTCATGATACCATTTGGGTAATGGTTGATAGATTAACCAAATCCTCACACTTCCTGCCAATAAAAGAAACTGATAAAATGGAGAAGTTAACAAGGACGTACATTAAAGAGATAGTATGATTGCATGGTGTGCCAATATCTATTATCTCTGACTGAGATAGTAGATTTACCTCATGGTTTTGGCAATCACTACAAAAGTCCTTGGGAACAAATCTTGACATGAGTACAGCGTATCATCCTCAAACAGACGGACAGAGTGAGAGAACGATTCAAATGTTAGAAGACATGCTGAGAGCATGTGTGATCGACTTTGGTAAAGCATGGGATTCCTATTTACCACTAGTCAAGTTCTCGTACAATAACAATTACCATACTAGCATTAAGGTTGCCCCATTCGAAGCTCTCTACGATCACAAGTGCAGATCACCTCTGTGCTGGGCTGAAGTGGGTGACACACAACTGGCTAGAGGTCAAATTCATGATAGCACTCTCTCTAGTACGGAAATCATTCGAGAAACTACTGAACGACTTAAAGCCTCCTGAGACAGACAGAAAAGATACGCAGACAAAAGGAGAAAACCCTTGGAATTCCAGGTTGGTGACCGCGTCATGTTGAAGGTCTCAACCTGGAAGGGCATGATACGCTTTGGAAAGTGTGGCAAACTGAATCCAAGGTACATTGGACCTTTCGAGATCACTGCTATAATTGGGCCAGTAGCTTACAAACTCAAACTACCTCAAGAACTCAGAAACATACATCCTATCTTTCACATGTCTAACCTAAAGAAATGCTTATCCGACGAGACTCTTGTTATCCACTCGATGAAATCGAGATAAATGAGAGCCTCAACTTCGTGGAAGAACCAGTAGAAATTGTAGACATGGAAGTAAAGAGATCTAAACAAAGTCGTATCCCGATAGTGAAGGTTCGCTAGAATGCAAAGCGGGGACCTGAATTCACTTGGGAGCGAGAGGATCAAATGAAACAAAAATACCCGCATCTATTTCCCTTGTTTTATTGTGTCTCTATAGTCTTAAATTTCGAGACGAAATTCCCTTTAACGGGGGATAATGTGACAACCCGTTATTTTCTATCTTGTAAAAGTGAACCAAAGTCAACCAAAGTCAAACATGCCAAATAAAAGTCAAAGTTATTATTTTGTTAATTTAGTTAAGATAAATTAATAATATTGGTGTGCAAAAACCATTTAGTAAAAGTATTACAAAATTAGAAGTGAAATGTATTAAATCGAGAAGGCTCGCAATTTCCTTCTTTCTTCGGACCGCAAACCAAAGGCAGCAAACCGTTTGCAGCCGAAAACCTCAGACCACAAACGTGTGAGGCCGAAAATTGCTCGCAACAGAAAACCACTCTGTAAGGTTTCCTCTTCGGACCGAAAATGCGAAGCCGACTTAAGGTTTACAGCCGCAAACCTCGGTTTATGTTTACAGCCGAAAACCCTCATATATATATATATATATATATATATATATATATATATATATATATATATATATATATATATATATATATATATATATATATATATATATATATATATATATATATATATATATATATATATATATATGTGTTGCCCGAAAATATACCTCATTCTTAGACATTTCAGCAGAAAACTCCCTTTTTCTCTCAAGGATCATCAACCGAAGTCTTCCCTCTCCTCTCAAGAACATGCGAAACCTCTCATTTCTTTGATTTCCATGTGAAAAACCATTGATTCTTCTTGTAGATCTTGCAAGTATCATCCATTGATCTTGTTATCATCCCAAAAACACCTTTCAATCTTCATAAATTGGGCCGAAAACACCCAATTTAGCTAGTTTTCATCAAAAACACACGAAGAACGCAAAGAACACGAAGAAAACGAACACACTATTCTAAGAATTATTGTAAGTCTTTTTACAATAATTAAGTGTTGTTTAACACTTTAAACATTACTAAATTAACTAATTTATACTTAATATGATGTTAATATAAATTAGGATTCGGTTTTATCACGAGTTCTAACTTGTGGATTTAGCTCTACAACACCGCATCTTCAACCGGAAACTCACAAAAAGGTGAGTTCATACCCCTGTGTTTTTACTATTTTTCACTGTTTTAAGGGGGGAGGGGGGGGGGAATACAAGTCTAACACAAGAATATTGTGTTTACAATCAAATGATTTCTAAACATTTCTAAACCGACTTTTAAGTTACTAAAACTCTTTTAAATATTGTCAAACTCTTTTCAATGTTTTAAAAACTCTTTTAAACTTATATTTAAGAATATACTCTCGTACAAAATACTTTACATTCAAGTATACTAGAAAAAGATTATACTATCAGTTCAATTATTTCAAAATAACTTTTAATGATTATTATATACGTAATCGTCAGTATGGTTTTTGTGAGACAATGTTCAGTTGCTTATTCATTTAGGCAATACTATTAAAGTCCTGATGTTATAACCAGAATCTCCCGACAGAGAGCGAGACAAATGTGTATAGATCTATACTGGATTGACACTTCCGCACTCAGACTGTTTGCTACAGTTAGGCTTGTATGCTTGTGAGTGACAAATGTCGTTACAGTTCCGGCGCCTACAAAGCGTCATATCAGACCTACTAGTCTTTGTGACAACCCGAAACTTTGTCCGTTTCCATTACGCGATTTCCGTTAATAAAATTTCGAAGGCATTAACTTTTCCGTCAAACTTCTTGGTTTTGAAAATAATCTAGTTATGTATATAATTAAATTATTTACGAGTCGGAACCAAAAATCGCGCGGAAACCCAAAAATCTCGAAAAATCAAACATTCCCGGTCTAAGTGAGGTTACGACCGTAAACGTGTTTACGGCCGTAAACTCGTTTACGACCGTAAACCTGTTTACGGTCAGTGAAGAGTGGACCCCCCACAACACCCCTATAAATACGATGCCTCCACCTTCATTAGAACATTTCTGGCCAAAAACTCTCTCCTTCTCTCTCTAAGAATCTTAACCGTAAACACTCAAAACGCCTTCAAGCTTCGGAAAGCATCGAGAAACCACGTTTGGAGTCACTTTGGAACGTCGGGAAACGCTCATCTCTTCGAAATCACCAATCAGAACCACTTTTCTTGAGTTTAAGGTCCACCTTCAAGAACCGTAAACCCTGTTCTTTAGTTTACAATCCAACCTTCAAGAACCGTAAACCCTGTTCTTGAGTTTACGGTCCAACCTTCAAAGACCGTAAACTCTGTTCTTGAGTTTACGGCCGTAAACTCGCCGAGCCTTCAGAAACCGTAAACTATAGATCACGGCTGTAAACATATTTTTGGTGGTGCTTTTGGCTGAAAACTCACCCTCTTTGATTCAATCAAGTCCCGGTAACATTCCTCAACCGAATACAAGTGTTCTTATGACACTTTATTCATCGAAATCGCTAATTTAGATACATATATGTATTTATTTGATAATAGGATTTCGTTAAGTGTCGTGCAACAACGCGAGGATCTTCATTTTCAGTCAACGATTTCACGCAACAACTGTGAGTTCATACCCCTACATTTTTCCATATTTTCAATGTTTTCAGGGGGGGAATACAAGCTAAACATAAATGTTTTCAAAACTTATGCAAATCTCATACTTTAACCCTTTTGTACTGTGTTGAGCATAAGGGACGTTTTCACAAAAATTTGCATAGTTTTTCGGACACGCTATTCACTATTCATGCAAACTATAATCGGTATAGTTTGGGATTTTCTAAACATCACAAATACAGAAACTTTCACTATTAAACATATGCACGAAGACAAAAATAGTTTACAGTTACATCACCACTTTATCATGGTTTTTCATAACTGTAATTATCATTATATACGGTATACATATAGATTTTCACTACGGTAGAACGCTACTACACTACATGTAAACTAGATTGTACGATATTGTGAGGCGCTACTTCACTACTATACCCTTAGGTGTACAGGGATAAATCCTACCACTGTATAACCAGAGTCTCCTGGAGGCAGAGCGTGAGATTTGTGAATAGATCTATTCGGGATTGACAATCCCACATCTGGACTGCTAGCTACAGTTAGGCGGGCACGCCTGAGATGTACAAATGTCATTTAACTCGACGCCTGAAGAATGTTGGAAAGGTCACTAGTCGTATCAAGCATGGTTATACGACTCACATTATGTACAAATCACCTTTAGTTTACAACTTAACACTCTTCAACAGTTTTATTTTTACTAAATAGAACTGATACACACTGCGTATACTGGTTAAAGCTAGGGTTTTTTTTAAACAGAACCGATTATGCAATGGTTTCACATACAAAATACTTACACTTCATGACTAGTTTTAGCTAGTCACATGAGGTAGTATTTTCGCATATCACTACAGTTTTCAGTAACGAACATTCATGGTTTTATATGAAATCGATAACGCTACCCTTTTCACTAAAGAAAATATCGGATTTTCTTGGAAACATACAGATATTCATGGTTTATTACAGAACTGGTAACACTACATTTTCGCTAAGGAAAGTATCGGATTTTCTTGAAACTATACAAATATTTTCCGAACTCATCAACGATTTTCACTACAAACCACCGCTTATGAACTCACCAGTTTTATGCTGATACTCTTTCAAACTGCTTGTATTCTCAGGAAATCAGTAGACAGGTACCTGCTGGGTTTTTGAAGAGTTGAAGCAATAAGAGTTTAATGTTTATATTCATACAAGTTATATGATGTAATTTAAACAAGTTTCAGAACTGATGTAAACATTTTTATTTTAGTATGCACTGTACTGGTTGTGTTGTTATGATTGCTATTATTCATTGGTTGTGATGCTACACATGACGTCCTCCGCCCCGGAACGTTTCCGCCATCGGTTTCAGGGTGTGACAGTCTTAGCATGGTTATAATAACTCACAAAAAGATATGAACAAATACGATTAGTTGTGTTGCTATGATTGCTATTATTCATTGGTTGTGATGCTACACATGACGTCCTCCGCCCCGGAACGTTTCCGCCATCGGTTTCGGGGTGTGACAGTCTTAGCATGGTTATAATAACTCACAAAAAGATATGAACAAATACGATTAGTGTATAAATAATTAAACCAAAGAGTACGAATACAAAGTACTGGTTTTACAATAATACAAATTACTGTATTACATTACAATTTACAATTACAGCCGGTGGAGCCAGGCACACTCACTTTTACAGGGTTTTCAAAGAGTACAATTATAGAACTTGGAAAACATAAACAATACATAAAACAGTCTTCTGATAGTTTTATTGAGAACTAAAACTATGTTACATTGTTTTATACTATAATAACAACTACACAGAACGGTTTTATGGTATTAAAACTTCTTTTCAGTTATATTACAAAATATTGGATTTTCTAGAACAATAAACATGATTACTATTTCAAGAAACAAATAGCAAGCTTTTAAACATAAATACTTATGCACTCACCAACTTAAATGTTGATACTCTCTTTTTCAAAACACTTGTATTCTCAGGGAACCAGTAGACAGGTACATTCCGTGGATTTTGAGAAGAAGGAACAATATAGAGTCATGTCTTCTATCTTTTGTTATATCACTTTTGATGTCATATATATAATGACTTGAAAACTATGTAAAATTTATACTTTATTAATACAATGGTTGTTGTACTTTGATTACTATGATGCATGTGTTATGATACTTAACATGAATTCATCCATCCCCGGAGGTTTCCGTCGCTCCGGTTTGGGGGTGTGACACTAGTAAAGCAGAATTGATTGGAATATCTACTTCCCAAGTTGCCATGGACATAGGCAATGACATAGAAAGTCCAAAAATAATCCTTTCTCCTATGGGAAGGGAATTGGCTATGGTCAAGAGATTTGACCATGAGAGAAAAGCCAGTTCTGAGATAGTTCCATGTGCAAATGCCAAAGAGTCCACTTGTTTCTATTGCCAAGAAAAGGGGCATTGGTTGCGAAGCTGTCGTATCTACCTGAAGGACCACAAGGATGGTAAAGTCAAAATGTTTGACTCTGCTTTAGGTAAGTCCACTGTCTAACTCTATTAAGTTCCTATTTGTAGATTCTTAATACATGATGTGATGATATTACATTTTGATGTTTTGTAGAATCAAAGGAAGCTTAAAGGAAGGGCATAATGAGTCTGATCGCGAAGAGATGGATTTCAATCGCATGGTTCGATGATTAGATTTTTGAGCTGCTGCTTAAGAGTTATGATAGATTGCTTAGAAATATTTTGGAACATAGTTTTGATTTGTAATTGCATTGTAAGGAAAAGTTTTTTCCGCATTTTATAAATGAAATTTTTATCTTATTTTTATTTATATTTCCTTACAATGGCATTTGTGAAAATTGATGCTAGTATGTTTTTATTTTTTGCAATATGGAATTGATTCTTTCGTTTGTGGTAGTGTCTAAATATACCAAATAAGGAAAGATTCTCATCACCCAAGTTTCAATTGGATAGAAAATTGGAATCATGCAACTTGTATTGTCTGATGAATGAGAACCTTCGTCTTTGGAAATTAAGACTAATTCATTGTTCACATGTATATGTGAGTCAAGTAAAGGACTAGGGGATTCGGTACACTTAGTTGTGCACTGGTCAGGTCCAACACAAAGAACAATAAGACTATTCGTTATGATTTACTAAAAGTTTAGTAAATATGGATATACTTGCAAGATTAAGTGTAATTCTGAATCACTGAAAAAAGTTTCAATGTATAGCAGAACGAATAAGAAGAATCAATTAGGTAGAAAGATAACATTTTCTCCAATCTGAAAGGAAGGGAGAGTACTTGAGTATCGTGTTTTATGATCATCTTAATGATTATGAAACCATATCACAATTGATCCTCTAATGAAATCTTATTGCATTTCTATGGCTAAGAAGAGTAATCGTGAATTGTTGAAATGGTTAAATCAAAAAGGTGAATCGTACTTCGTTCCAAAATCGAGTCTTAGAGTCGTACTCCAAGATTGTAACTTGAGTGACATAATCTTAAGAAAGGTTTATAACACTTATCAAATGTAGATTAAAATGTTTCTTACTCTTGTATATTTGAAATTGGTAAGTTGTGATGTCTTGGATAAGACAAAGACCAACTAAGACCAATTGTGTGAAGTGTTTATCTCGCTAAGAAACCGCACTAACTCTTGAATATTTGTTTGTCAAGGAATGATTCTTGACAAGCGAATCTTATATGTCAAGAGGTCATTAGGACTCTTAATGACCTTGAAGAGCTTCAAGAACTAATCAAGAATGAACCTATTGTTTATCACTAGTACACGACTTGAGGTTTGTAACCTATCGTGTTAACATATTCTTGTTTCTGTGCCCATTCCAGTTAAGTTGACTATGCATGTGAGTCTATAAGTTCTCAATTATTTGCATAACAACCTGGAAGGAATGGTAGGCCCTTGTGCTGCCAGGTGGCAAGAAATTAAGATTGAACAAGTTCAGTCCATATGAGTATGGATTTGTCACTAACCTTGTCTTGTGATTATGGTGATGACAAATTCACATGGATAGGAACACATACACCATTAAATCTAAGTGTCATAAGGTTTCTCTACAATTCATGAAAATGATTGTGAGGAAACGCTTTCACTAAGTAGATTTTAAAGGATTAGAGTTAGCAGTTGTGATAATTGCGTTCTCAAATTCGAATATGATTACGGCATCCCTTTCATAGTTCGAATTGTGAGAAATTGGAAAATAGTTTGAACATTCGAGACTTATTAGTTTAAGTTCTGAAAGGTTCAAACACACACTTGTGTTATTTAATCTAAAAGGTGTATGAGCTTGAGAAGTCTGGAAAAGACTTTTCGAAGCACCGAGTATCAGAAAATCTGAACTTTGGTAAGGAAATCAATAAGTATTTTTTCTAGAAGTCCAGCTGATTTCTGGGTACATGTCAAAGCTAGTGGGAGCATAAGTGTTATGCTGGTAAGGATATAATTATCATGTTAGTGGGAGCATGATTATTATGGTAAATGTTACGAGGTATAAATGCTAATTATAGAAAACAAAAGTTTCAATTTGCAAAGTTGCAGAGTTTGAAAAGTTATTTTGCTATAATTAAGGGAGAAGAATTCATACTTCATTTCAAATCTAAAAGCTTAGATTGAGATTTTAATCGAATTTAGTCATGGAAATATGTGAATGTTATGTTGAAATGATTCAACATAAGGAAATTCTATATGTGGAAATATTATAGCGAAAGACTGGTAAAGTATCATGTCTTTATGTGAGACATTATGAATCGTATTCCATATGTTTCGGATATAGGATCGATTACGTAAGCTATAATATTAATCTGTTCTAATTTTCCAAATGCCTAGGGCATTAAGAGGGAAAAGGAACTATAACGAGATATGACTAAAATGGTTAAGCAATTGTCGAGGACAATCTGAGGTTTACCAAAGATTGGTTGCTTATGGATAGTTGGAAGTATAGTAAAAGTTTTGGAAGGTCTATATTGATAAGTTCTGAGAAGAGCTAACTCTTGTTCAGAAGTGCTAGTCATATGGAATTATGGAAATGTTCCATAAGTGGAAGTTAACCATAAAATTTGTGTAAGATTAGAAACCTTAATGCACTTTGAATATGAGACTTCACTTCCATGGAATTGGTCCAATAACCAATGTCCAAAGGGAATACTTTGTAATAACATTGGCATAGTCTTTGTCACCTTTGTGCATTGAAATTTCAAAAGGATTATTGCATTTAAGTTTCGAATCTAACAGATTATAGTAAATGGCAAGAATTTGGTATTCTTACACTTACTATAAGGATTTGGAATTGTGAATGAGCATCATTGAAATGTTGACAATTGATCTATTTCACAAAGAGAGGACCGTAGGAAAACGTAGTGTGCATGCTTGGAACATGGCGTAACTATTGTTTTAATTCAATTATTAAGTTGATTAATCGAAACATTATACAATGAATAATGTGTAATCAATATGGTGATTAAATAAAAGGTGTTTTATTTATATTCATAAGTTCTGATACCATATTGGATTCGATTATTCTTGTGTTTCACTTTGCATGTCATGAATCTGACTGTAGATTGTCTAGGTGTTTTAGACATAGCACAAGTTTGCTACAGTGTTCACGAGTACTCCTGGAATAAGACTCGAGTATTGGATTAAACCCACAATCAGCTGAATCACTTCATGGCTTTTATTGCGAGTGATGGTGAGACGATAATATCTTATATTCTTGAAACCAAGACATGTGAGTTTTAGTTTACAAGTTAGTTACACATTGATGATATGAAAACACACCAGTAACTCGGTATTATAAAACGTATTGTTGTGTTTGATTTGATGAGTAACTAGAGCAAGGATTTGAGGTGAAGTTTATCCATTCCTTTTACCCAATGTGGGATAAAAGCGATATTTGTGGTCCCCTCGATGATTTAGTGATGACACCCTAAGCGCTTGGCCAAGCCTAGACTGATTTGACTTGTTCAATTAGTCAGTTGTCATAAATCGGAAAATCGGGAAACAACAGATGGACAGAGAAAATGATTATAATCCATGTCTCGGTCCATATGATATCTTGTAGAATGAAGGAATATATGATCCCTTGTCTAATGGACGCGTCATTGACTGGGTCAGAGTTCGACAATGGATTTCAAGAGCTACAATTGCTAGTCGGTGTTTAAGTCGTAGTTTCAGTTATAGTTATTAGACTTATCCAAGTGGGAGACTGTTGGATTAGGTGCTAAGCCCATAACTATAATTGGTATGTACTTGACCCGAGAGTAGCATGGTCCATTTCGGGTTGCATATCACCCAGATAATTTGATAGGATGGATATTTGAGTAAGAGGTTATTTATGATTTAATAATATATTATAAGTATAATATATTAATGGAGAAATCATATTATTTAACTAGTATTGATCAATAATTAATTTGGAATTAATTTAGTGATCAAAAGAGACTAATTAAATTAACGGGGACTGATTATTTAAATCGGTGATATATATATATATATATATATATATATATATATATATATATATATATATATATATATATATATATATATATATATATATATATATATATATATATATGTTGTTTGGGCTATTGATCCATGATGGGCTAAGTGTATGTAAGTATCCACGAAGAGTTAGCCCACATGAGATATGGATCATAAGCCTATGTGTATGGATTAGGGTTTACCCATGACCCTTGGAATCCCACACTACATATATGTTATCCCATAGCCTAAAATCGGTGACTAGTGTTCTTTGAGTTCATATAGCTGATTTTGTGCCTAGTAACCTCTCTCTCAAGTTCTCCATTTGTTCATGGTGTGTTGTGAACCGTTTGAGGAATCACACTTGGGGTGCTAAGTTCTTAAAGGCCAAATACATCAAGCTACAATAAAGAGGTAATCCATCTAATCTATTTTATGATTCAAATATGAAATTACATGCTAGTTGTAGGTTTCATGCTTTGGATATTTTATTGCGTGTATAATTAGAGAAAACTTAGATCCAAAGCATTTAGGGTTGAATGTGCACCATAGGATGTTGTAGTACATAAAACCCAATAACAACAAGAACATAAAAGTCAGAAGGTTTCAAATAGGAGACTTGGTATTAAGGAAAACATTCAAAAACACCAAGGATCCTAGTGTAGGTAAATTTGCTCCTAAATTGGTAGGACCATATCTGATAGATGTTGAAGCTGGAAAAGGAGCATATTCGCTAGCAACACTCGAAGGAGACGTTCTGCCAAGATCGTGGAATGCTATACACCTCAAAGCATACCACATGTAAGTAGGGTCGACTGATCCACAACACAACCAAGGTACACATGTTCTTTATCTTAAAATTTTCATCATTACTTATTTTCTCCTCGAATACATTACTAAATTAATCATCGGAAGGGCATTTTCTATGCAAAACAACGTACAACTAAGGACCCTCAAGATTGAAGATCCTGAAACATAAGTTCCTCAAGATGGAAGATCCTGAAACATAAGCATCTTGACACATGAAGATCTTAACGTCTTAATACTTGACAAAGTCCATTATATTTAATGAAGTAATCTATAAACTATCATATACTGTTGGATTAGGTGTCTAAGTTCATAACTATTTCTGGGTTGTACTTGACATGACCCGGCATGGTCCATTTGGGTTGCATGGCATCATGCATTTGGATAAACTAAAATGAGAGAAATAACACTTATGGTTGATGAATATATTATAAGTTCTAATATATTAATAATATTATTTAATTAGTATTGATCAAGAATTAATTAAGTGATCAAAAGGAGACTAATTAAATATATAGGTTGATTATGTAAATCATCCATAACTTGTATAGTGGGCTAAAATCTCCATGCATAATCAAGTTGGGTTAAGGTCCATCGGATGCTCCATGGGAGTTACAAACCCATGGGTCATGGAAATGAAGAGCCATGTTACATTAAGGTTTACATGGTGTAACCCTAATTGTAACACACTATATAAGGATCAACATGTTCACCAAAATCGGCACCTAAGCAAGAGTGAGAGGGCATAGCCGATTTCTAAGTGTGTGACATTTCTCTCAAAGTTTATTCCAAGTGCATTTGGTGTTGTGTGAGACATTTGAGGCATCACACTTGGGGTGCTAGGCTCTCAAGGTTTTCAAGGAATCCAATAACTACAAGGTATGTATTTCTAGTTATCTTTTGTGATTAAAAAGTTCCCCATGTATGCTAGATAGGATTAAGAACCTTGGAAATCATATTTTGCATGTATTTTAGACAAACATAGATCCAAGGTTTTTCTAGGGTTGGATGTACACTTAGGAGTGTTTGAATTGCTCAAAACCCAACAGTGGTATCAGAGCCTAGGCTTGTTTGTTGATACTTGATGCAAAATAGTGAAAAAAGTTGATTTTCTTGTTGTCTGCATGATGAACTCGTCGAGTCCATGGGGGACTCGTCGAGTCCATGACTAAACTCATCCTACTCGTCGAGTAGGTTCGTGCACTCGACGAGTAAAAGCCCCAGGGTGCAAATTTTCGACTTTTGCTGCTGGAAATGGACTAGAAACATTACCCTAAACTGTTTTGGTGTTTTAAAACTTGTTTTTGAAGGTGTAATGGTGGTTCTAATCCATTTACAATGGCTAATATCAAAATTACATGACTATATGTGTTCATATGTTCTTGAAATTTTGATATTCATATTCATGTTCTTATGAGTTTAGATGATCATAGGAATTATTTGTAACTTGTTGCTGGTTTTAATTCTTGATCATTATGTGTTTTACTGGAATCCATAATTTGTCCTCAAGTTATGGATTACCAAAAGTCATTCTTTTAAAAGTTCATTAAAGAAACACATAGGTTACATAAAATGAAAGGTTACTCATTTTATTAAACCATTAACTCATAAGTTATGAAAGATGAAAAGTTTTGAAAGTTACGAAACATGCCCTCAAGTTTTGGAACCTGTAAACTCACATTAAACACTTTAGTTCCAACCCCTAGAATTTTAAAAGTTAAAATTCAACCCTTATACTTTATGATATTACAAGTTTAATAATAATTATATATGTATAAGATCAAGTCGTTTTACCATTAGTAGGCCTCATTCACGAAGCCGGTCTATAAGGGGGTATAAGGTTGTTGCCTATAAAATGGCATCTTAATGGGTGTCCACTCTCACCCACCACTTCCTTGATCGGTGGAGGGTCGTTAGCCGAATAGGTAGGACAAGGACTAGAATTCTCCCCTAATTAAAAGTATTAATGATAAAGATAAAGTAACTAAATGTTTTTATAAATTCCCAATCTTAGTTACTTTAGGAAAATGTGAATAAGGTGCTAATCTATGAAATTACACTTTGCACTTTGTTTAAGTCGTTGGTGGAGCGTGTGTGGTTTACCGGCACACTAACTTGGACTTAACAAGGTACGCAAAGGGTGACTTAAGGTTTTTTCATAAGGTCGGTGGAGCGCGTATGGTTTACCGGCACATCGATTAAGTGAAAAAACATTAAGGGTACCAAGTAACATGCATGGTTACTTCACACCTTGTTTTGTGATCCTCGGTATCCCAGTCACAAAACATGAAGGGCACAATCGAGATTGAAACATGCCATTGAAAGTTCAATGAATCTCAAAAGATCTAGGAGTTTCAAATCCAATTAAAACCTAATATATATTTCATTTTCATGGTGGAAATTGGTGAATTGTCATTCACCTACCTTCAAATATTTTATAGCTTGGATTACGGCATCCCTCTTCCAAGTTATGAAATATTGTGTTGGGTCCTAGCCTTAATATTTCATATTGGGTGTTATATTAAGGACTTAAAATCAACTAACTTGAATATCTCCCATTGCAGATGTCTGGTTTAGACAACTGTGATCTTCCCAAATCTCATGGAAATCATATTTCTCTACCTCCACCCCCTCCATTTATTCTCCCTGACCCACAAGCCCGAAGACTTGAAAGGTTGAAGGTCACTCAAGCCCTACTAGAAATGAAACATAAAGATGGAAGACATGTGTGCACTCATGTCTTAAGAATGAAGTCACACATTGACAGGTTGAGAATGTTGGGTGCTGTTATTTTAAGGAAGTTTGCTATTGACTGGGTTCTTCAGTCACTTCCTGAGTCGTATAGTGAGTTTATTAAAGACTTCTATATGACAGATCACGACATGACCCTAGTAGATCTTTCTTATTTGCTTATGCTGCTGAGTCAGCAATGATTTGGCGCAATAATCAAGCAAATATGGGTGGAAGGTCTATTTCTCAAACTTCCATGGACATTGATAATGGTAACATAGGAAGTCCAGAAAAGCTTTCCCTTCCCAATGGAAAGGGATCAACCTTGGTCAACCCAGTTGACCGGAAGGTAAAGAGAAAGTTTAAGTCTGGAATAGCCTGTTGTACCATTCCCGAAGAGTCCATATGTTTTCACTGTCAAGAGAAGGGGCATTGGTTGCGAAACTTGCATAACTACCTGAAAGATCTAAGAGAGAAGAAAAAATCAAGAAGATTTGACTCTACTTCAGGTAAATCACTATCTAACCCTATTAAGTTCCTTATTGATGATTCTTAATACAAAATGTGACTCGGTTACATTTTGTTGTGTTATGTGTTTGGCAGGATCAAGCAAAGGGAAGGAAACTTAAAGGAAAGTTATGCTGAATCTGATCGCGAAGATGGATTTCAATCGCATGTTTTGAAGATCGGATTCTTGAGCTACTACTTAGAGAGTTATGATAGATTGCTAGGAAATATGTAATAGCATAGTTTACATTTATAGTTGCATTGTAAGGAAAGTTTTTTCCGCATTTATTAAATAAATAAAATTTTGTTTTACTTTATTTTATATCTCCTTGCAATGGCATTTATGGAAAATTGATGTTTGTATGGTTCTAGCAATAATGGAAATATGAATTTGATTCTTTCATTTGTGGTAGTGTCTAAATTTACCAAATAAAGAAAGATTCTCATCAACCAAGTTTCAATTGGACCGAAACTTGGAATCATGCAAGTTGTATATGTTGGGTTATGAGCATTCTAACACTCCTAAGTGTACATGCAACCCTAAATACCTTGGATCTATGTTTTCTCTATTATACATACAATTATGAACATCCAAGGTATCATCCTAATCTAGCATACAAAATAATAAATATAATAAGATAGAATACATACCTCTTTGATGTAGAATGTCTTCATGAAGCTTGAGTGCCTAGTGCCCCAAGTGTGACACCTCAAATGGTTCACACAACACCAAATACACTTGGAATAACTTGAGAGAAACTTGAACACTCCTTGAAATCGTCTAGCCCACACACTCACACATTAGTCACGATTTCTTGAGCCATGGGATTCTTTTATATGGTGGCTATTAGGGTTACACCATGTAACTCATAACTTTACCCATTCCTTATGCTCCATGGATTTTAACCTCCATGGAGTATCCATGGATCACCCCATGGACTTAGTCCAACATAAGGAATCTTGGATCACAAGCCCACATATATAAGAATGAATGATTTACACAATCAACCCATATATTTAATTAGTCTCCTTTTGATCACTTAATTAATTCCAAATTAATTCTTGATCAATACTAATTAAATAACCTTATTAATATATTAGAACTTATAATATATTAACCAACCTTAAGTGTTATTTCGCTCATTATAGTCTATCCAAATGCATGATGCCATGCAACCCAAATGGACCATGTCGGGTCGGGTCAAGTCTTACCAATTATAGTTATGGACTTAGACATTAATCCAACAGTCTCCCACTTGGATAACTCTAAAACTATTATTGCGTATGACTTCAGGAACCGATCAGCAATCGTAGCTCTCAAAAGCTTCTGTCAAACTCTGACCTTGTCGATGAACTATGACCTTTGTCAATGACTTGTCCATTAGATAAGGGATCATATATTCCTCCATTCTAGATATCATATGGACTGAGACATGGATTATCAATCATTCTCTCTGTCCATTTGTTGTTTCCCGATTTCCGATTCATGATGACTGACTGATTGAACAAATCAAATCAGTCCTGGCTTGGCCAAGCACTCACATGTATCATCTTTAAATCATCGAGGGGCCCACATATATCGCTTTTATCCCGAAGGTAAAAGGAATGGATAAACTTCGACTCATATGGCTTGTTCTACTACTTGTTGAATCATACACAAAGGCACGTTTTATAACATCGAGTTACCAATGCGTTTTCGTGCAATCAATGTATAACCAACTCATAGTAACAACTCATATCTCTAGGTTTGAAGAATATAAGATATTATCGTCTCATGATCACTTGTGATAAAATCCATGAAGTGATTCAAATGAGCGCGGGTTGAATCCAATACTCAGAACTTATGAGCACTCATGAGTGTTGTAGCACCACTTTGTCCACCAACTTGGACCTCTACAAACCAACCCATGACAGTCTTGATTCATATCTACTTCCAACATATGACCGACTGTGGATGGTTTGAATAACTTAATCATTCAGGAAGAGCGACTTAGTTATTCTGGAAGTCAAAACATGCAAAGTGAAACACAAGAATAAACGAATCAAATATGGTATCAAACCCTATGAATATAAATAAACACTTTTATTTATCACCATACTGATTACTCATTATTCATTGTTTCGGTTTTATCAACTTTATACTTGAATTTAAAACAATAGTTGTCCCATTATACTTGAATTTAAAACAGAGCACAAATTCCAAAACTTGAGGGCAAGTATTTATAGAGATAGATATGGAGTGATTTTGGTAGTAGCTAGATGATTCTAATATGATTTTATGAGTGTAAGAAATTTATCTTGCATGATCTAGTTAGTAACTATTTTGGTCAAAAATTACACAAGTATTAATCAACCAAATTGAATGAGAGGCTGTGATGTTCGAATTGTGCAATAGCAAATGATAAAGAGAGTGAGACAATGGTTTACAAGGAAAGCCCTTGATCCTTGTTGGGATCTCTGACACAAAACCTTGGAAGGTAACAATGATGACCTGCCTTGATGATTTTATTAATGTAAAATGACGATTAAAGAGAGTATTCTCGTAAGAACAAGTGAATAATTTCGTAGAGTAAGCTTCTAGCCTAAAAACAGTGTGTTGTGTGCGAGATATAAGTGTCAATTTATAGTCTAAACTAGCCAACAAGATGTAGCACCTGTTTCTTGGTACGTATTCTTTTTATTAATTCTTTAAATATTTTGCATTTTGGCCTTGGACTCGGCGAGTTGAAGGACCAACTCGCCGAGTAGAAGCGAGAAGGGACGCGGGACTTAAGTGATGAACTCGGCGAGTCGGGTCCCGGACTCGGCGAGTAGCTGCTGTTCGGAGCAAAAACCCTAATCCGAGGGTTTGCACCCTATTTAAGCAATGATATGACGGCCATATTGTCCCTTATACTCCCAAAATACTTCTCATTGAAACCCTAGCCGTTTGTGCATTGTTGAGGCCATTTTTGGTGTTCTTGTGTAGTTGTAAAGCTTGGAAGGAAGAAAGGAGCTTGGAACCTGAGTTGGGGACAGTAGATCCAGAGATTTTACTTCATTTTCAGCAGCTTCAAGGTATAATGCCCCTGTCATGACTCATCTATGTGTTATTCATCTTTAACTTGGGATTTCTTTGGATTGCTAAGTCATGTTTTGGTATTGGAAGTGTGGAGTGGGTTTTGACTTCAGATCTGGGCCTTAGGAGGGGTTTCATGGCATAAAGGTGCCAACTTTAGGGCCATGAAAGCCCCATGTGCATTGTAGGACACTTTATGTGGATTTTTGAGCTAAAAACCCCATGCATGTGCATCAAGTTTGGAACTTTACGTATAAAGTGGACATTAGGAGGCCAGATCTATGGTTTTGGTGTGCTAGATCCCATTTAAATCAACTGTATGGAATTGGTCAAGACTGGACTCGGCGAGTCCGTTCTTGGACTCGGCGAGTCCAAGGCAATCTTCTTAAAACTCGGCGAGTTGTTCATCAACTCGGCGAGTCGAGGACAGATCTTGTTCATCAGATGAAGGTGGACTCGACGAGTTGTTCATCAACTCGGGGAGTCGGATGATTTTTCATGTGACGTTCATATGAGAGAAGAGCTCGTCGAGTTGACGGCCCAACTCGACGAGTAGAGTCGTGGATAAGGACAAATGGAAGGTTAGGGACTCGGCAAGTTGGCTAGCCAACTCGGCGAGTCAGGTCAACTGGAAGTTGACTTTGACCTTGACTTGACTTGATCAGGGGTAAAATGGTCATTTTACCCAAAGAGTAGATATCAGACTCTGATTGTGTGTTTTGTGAGATTTATAGCCGGAGGATTTCCGGAGCAGCAGCAGTAGATAGAGAGTTCCCGCACAGATCAGCAACAGCTACGAGGTGAGTTACCTTCCAGTAGCGGTGGGTCTACGGCCACAATGTCGGCCCACCAGTAGGGATTGTATGATAGATGTTTGTCTTTGTGATATCCATCTGTGTTGCTACTACCTGATATGTATATGCTAGCGTGATATGATATGTGATAGTGATAGAGTTCGGTTGTTAGGACCGAAGGGTAGGTTAGGCACCCCAGATATGCCTAACAGTATGTTATGATATGTTTAGCTGCTAGCATGATATGTTACATGAGCTAGAGGTAGTAGGAGGGGGAATAGTCCCCGAGATTCGGTTGTTAGGACCGAAGGGTAGGTCGGACACCCCAGATATGTCTGACAGTAGATTATGCTATGATATATGCGATAGTAGTAGTAGGGGGTGAAATAGTCCCCGAGGTTCGGTTGTTAGGACCGAAGGGTAGTCAGCACCCCAGAATGGCTATGACATGGGTAGGTCAGCACCCCAGAATGGCTTGATGCGGGTAGGACGGCACCCCATAATGGCCGCATGGGTAGGTCGGCACCCCAGAATGGCCGTACGGGTAGGTCGGCACCCCAGAATGGCCGTACCGGGTAGGTCGGGCACCCCAGAAATGCCTGGCAATATGTATGCTATATGATTGTATGGTTTGTGGACGATGGGGGAACTCACTAAGCTTCGTGCTTACAGTTTACAGTTTTGTTTCAGGTACCTCTTCAGCGAAGGGGAAGGAGCTGGCGCGGTAGCGGCACATCATACACACACGCATTAGTTTTTCCGCATTATGAGACGTTCTGGGATTGTACTCTGACATTATTATTATTTTATGATTTGGTTTTCAGACACGAGATATATTTTTATGAAATGATATGATCGGATGATGTTTAATACAAATTTTTTACAAATCAATTAATCAAAAAGGAAATTTTCGGACGTGAAAATTGGGTCGTTACAAGTTGGTATCAGAGCCCTGGTTTGAGGGTTCGGACACACCTTCGGGGGTGGCTGGACTCAAATCGAGGGATTAAAATATTTTTATAAAGAAATGATTTTCTAAAGGCTAAGTAAAATAGTTTTGAGAAAGAACAAGGTGTGTGATGTGCGCGACCGGCCGAGCTCAAGTAAGTTTTCCCCAGAGTACCCATACAAGTTCATGTTATGATTTACCAGTTTCAGTAGAACTGCATGCTAGAATAGGACTAAGGATCTAGGAATGATGCCTTATGTGCCTGCTTTATGTGCTTCAGCTTTATGAGAATTGCATGCTAGTATTGAGCAGACAGCAGTAGGATAGCCTGTTTAGGTTATGCCTGATAGTATGAGCTTAGCATTGTATGCTAGTACAGTTTCTTGTTATGAAAATAGATTTGCTTGAGTAGTTTCCTTTGTCTGAATGCTGCTTGCTTTGTGCTTTTAGGAGTTCTAGCTATCTTTCACTAACTAGTAAACGAATACGTTAAGTTACATATTGCAAGGACTAAATAATTCCAGAAGGTTGGGTCTAGCCCTATTTCGCAGATCTTGTTTGAGTCCAACCGTTGTAGGGTAGGATCTCTCATTCGAAGAATTATCTAGTCTGAGTAATATGTAATAGTATTCGCGAGCTAGTTAGGGGAAGAAAGCAGGGACTTCTTATGCAGCTGATGACGGAGAGTGGGTTGGTGGTTACCTAGGGCAAGCCTAGGATGAGAGTAGCATGAGATCAGCAGTAGTAGTAGAAGGGACTTGGTGGAGTCAAGGCAGTTCTTGAGGAAAGTATGGATAGATGTGGAAGGTAGTATGGGCCTGTACTACTAGAAGCAGAGGATCCGTACTTGAATTGAGGAAGGCTGAGGCGAGACCAGGAACCTTGCAGTAGATGTGATCCCTCTAATATGTATCGGTACCACTGACAGTTGTCGTTATGTATTGCAGAATGGTGGTACTACGTTCAAGGCCAGCAGTTGGCAGTTCGGGAGAGGGATCGGGTTCGGGTTCAGGTTCCGAACCAGTGGATGAGAGGCTACGCGAGTTCATCACGTCAGAGATCACCAGAGGCATCCTTGAGTCGACCCCCATCATTTTCGGGTCGATCAAGGAAGGGATAGTTGAACTGATGGAGGACCGCCTCAGGGCGTTCAGGAGTGACATGGCATCTGGCCAGTCAGGATCTCGCACACTGTCCTTTAAGGACTTCAGGAGCAGTGGCATGACGGACTTCCACGGGGCGAAGGACCCTATTGTGGCAGACGATGGATTGCAGACATTGAGTCTGTGCAGCTGACCAGCTTCTGCCCCGAGGGGTCGAAGGTGAGATATGCAGCAGGGTGTTTGAGAGACAGAGCTGGAGATTGGTGGGAGTCTGTTGGTGACTCATTGGGAGCCTCGGCTGTTGAGGCTATGACATGGCCGGACTTTGTGACCCGGTTCAGAGCAGAGTTTGTGCCAACTGTAGAGCTTCAACAGCTGGCCAGGGAGTTCTTGGATATGAGGCAGACGACGGAGACTGTGGCGGAGGTCACCGCCAAGTTCCGGGAGAGGGCGTTACTGGTGCCCCAGTATGCGGGTGATGAGGATATGAGGAGGACCCGCTACCATGACATGTTGCGAGCCGACATTCGGGAGCATGTCAGTTTTTCAGCTTGCCCTACCCTGGATTCTATGATTGCCAGGGCAAGGGAGAGGGAGATAGATCTGGAGCACATCCGGAAGAGGAAGACAGAGGAGGGACAGACGATAGGGGCTTCGGGAAAGAAGCCCAAGGGATCAGATGGTAGGCCGAAAGGCCAGTCAGGACCGGGCCGCTACAGGAAATGTGGCAGGCCACATGAGGGGGCATGTAGATTGGGGTCGTCGGGCTGCTATAAGTGCGGCAAGACGGGGCACTTCAGCAGGGATTGTACCGCCCCTGCACCTGTTTTTCAGACGTCTGAGTTGCTGTGTTTCCACTGCAACCAGAGGGGCCACAAGAAGGCCAACTGCCCCCAGTTGACAGCAGCAGCAGCGCCAGTGAAGGCGCCAGCTCCAGCGACCCTGCGGATTACAGATGGCCGGCAAGGCAAGGCAGAGGCTCCGGTGGTGAGGAGTCGGGCATTTCAGCTGACTACCGAGGAGGCACGCGCCGCACCCGATGTGGTGACGGGTATGATTCTTTCCCTCTGATTTATTTATATGATGTTTATGATATTGATATGTGCTCTGTTTAGGATAGATATCCAAAGGACTTCTGTGGATAGCCGATGAAAATACACCGCTCACTACGAGGTTCGAGCTTGTCGTGAGTCTCTCGTCTTACGAAAGCCTCGCAACCCCAAACCTTGATATGTACCAACGAGGGAGCTTTCCCTGTCCACATCTCATGAGGTGTTTTGGCAACCTTCTTAGTTGGGACTAGATTAAGGATATGGGCAGCAGTCTTTAAGGCATACCCCCAAAATGAGATAGGTAACGAAGCACGACTCATCATGGAACGAACCATGTCCAACAAGGTTCGATTACGCCTCTCAGTCATACCATTCAATTGAATGGTTTTGAGCATTCTAACACTCCTAAGGTGTACATGCAACCCTAGAAACCTTGGATCTATGTTTTACTAAGATACATGCAAATTTGATTTTCCAAGGTTCTTAACCTAACTAGCATGGCATGGGGAACTTTGAAACATAAAAGCTAGTAGGAGAACATACATTTTTGTTGCTTGGATTCCTTGAGAACCTTTTGAGCCTAGCACCTCAAGTGTGAAGCCTCAAATGTTTCACACAACACCACAACTCTTGGAATAACTTTGAGAAAAGTACACTATCACTCAAAATCGGATAGCCCTCTTGTTCTTTCTTAGAGTCCGATTTTGCTAGCCATGGAGCTTCTTATATAATGTGCCACATGTAGGGTTACTCCATTAAACCCTAATGTGCATGGCTTTTCATATTCCATGATCCATGGGTTTATAACCTCCATGGACGATCCATGGAGCACCTTATGGGTTTTAGCCAACTTAATAAACAATGGATCATTAGCCCACTATATAAGAATGAATGATTTACACAATCAACCCCATATATTTAATTAGTCTCCTTTTGATCACCAAATTAACTCTAAATTAATTCTTGATCAATACTAATTAAATAATATTATTAATATATTAGAACTTATAATATATTAATAAACCATAAGTGTCCTTTCTCTCATTTAGTCTATCCAAGTGTTGCAATGTCATGCAACCCAAATGGACCATGCCAACTGTAACATACATGTTTTGAAATCGTGTTATGTAATTTGAAAAGTTAATAATATTATGAAATATTATGTGAAATTGAGTGTCGAGCTCTAACAGATAGTTTTTACTAGAAATAAGTAAAACTATGTTTAGAATCACTCATAAAATATTGGAAGTCTTATGAGATTCCAATTAAAAGCCAAATAGTGAGTTTTTGATAAACTACTTTTTAGCCTTGGTGATCTAAATGAAAGTCGTAGTATTTGTTAAACCGAGAATTTTCATAAAAAGAACGCCAAAATCTGACTTCGTATGAGAAAGTTATGATTTTTCTAAGTTTCAGCTTAGCAGTAAACAGCTAAAAACTCGAATTTTAGATCGAGTGATTTTTAGTCGACACAACCTAGACGATAATCGAAGGTCTCATCATTAGCAATACAACGGTAAAAAGTCTGACGAAAACGGACGTCGGATGAAGAAGTTATGAATTTTTAACGGATTTACCAGTCCCGGTCTGTTAAAAATAATAATATAAAAATAAAGTCAAAATTTTCTGACGAAGTCTAAACGAAAGTTGTAAAGAATAATTTTCCCTACGCGTGCATATAAAGAACGTCAAAAACGGAGCCCGTATGAGAAAGTTATGGATTTTACAAGTTTGGGCAAAATTTTCGAGAAATTTCGCATGAATAGTGCCAGCCACGTCATCCTTCGCATGCAACCTCCACGTGGCGTCTTCTGATTGGACCGCAGCCTCGCGTGGCACCCGTTGATTGGTCCGAAGTCGTCATCCTCCTTCCCTATTGGACCGAAGTTCGGTCCACTCAAAAGCTTCCATCTGTCCGAGCTTCGCACGTGGCCTTCGTAGGAGCTGCCCCGCGTCCGAGCCGCTTCCGTGTCTCGCATCCGAGTCTCGCATACGTGTCTCTCTTCCGCGGCTGCCACCTGCCTCGCTGACTCACCTCTTCTCTGCTGACCTTCGGATCTCACTCCTATAAATAGGAGACTTGCGAGATTACCCGGGGAAAATGGAAAATTTGCCATTTTTCACCCATTATTCCATATTTTTACTATTTTGACTTTCCCCGAAGCCCCGGGATTATTTCCAACACCCGAAACACGCCCCGAAGTTCCCGAGAAGCCCGAAAAATTTATCTTTTCGGTTTGAAGCTCTACCTTCGCAAGGCCCGGTTTTTCAATAAATCTCCCGGTTTTCGACGAATAAAGTCATATTTAGAGCGGAAATGCTGCACAAATTATTATTTTGACCCCCGGTTATTTCAAGGTGAGTTTAATATATAGGAACAATTGTATGTTATGTGTTATATGTGCTATGTGTTTTTCCATGTTATCATCTCGTGTTATTATTTCTGTTATTTTTATAGCAAGGTTGTACCTCTGACCACGAAGTGTATGACATAGGCATCACTTGGGTATTGGTATGAACCGTTGACCATGAAGTGTATGACATAGGCATCACTTTGGCTTCGGCAGTATTCTAAAATAAGGCTGAAAGCCTGAATATTCTAGCAAAATGATATTCCTGAGTATTTTCCGTGTTATTTTTATTCGTTATTTTTAATAGCAAAAGAAATACCTTTGACCATGTGATTAGTGAAAGGACTTAGATTCATATTGGTACTGGTATGTAGCCTCTGGCCATGTAGAACATGTCTCCGTAAGAGAATGATTTCTATTCTATGGTATTGGCAAAAGGGTAGACAGGGCTATAAGCCTGAAATCTACCAAAATGTTAATCCGAAGTTGTATGTCTTATGTGCCATTTGGGCCAAAGCTTTATTGATGTATATCAAGTATGGAAAGTTTGTCACATGATTCACGTACGCCTTTGTTGTTCCTTGTTCCTCTTTGCTTCTGCCATATTGAAGTATATATATGGCATAATGTTATATTGTATCTATTATTGAACTCACTAAGCGTCACCGGTTACCCTCTCAATGTTTAACAAATTTGCAGGGAATAAGTAAACAGTATAGCCATATACTGTTGGAAGGTTTAGAATAGTTGTAATATTACTTTTGTATTTAGGGATCATGTATGTATAAAATTACAATATCCTGGGTAGTTATGTAAAATATTAAAACATAGTCGGTTTGTATCCAATCGTTTGTAATCACTTTATCAATGTAAAATATTGTTTTTACGAATATGCATGTAGCATGTTTTGGAGTAACTATATTGTCAAGTATGAAAGTTTGGGTCTTTCAGAAATATGAAAGTTTAGAAAGGGGTTCTCTCAATCATGGTATCAGAGCAGTGGTTTAAGTGAACTAAATACCATGGATTGGTATTTAGACTTAAACTGTTGGAAGTTCAATATATGAACGGATTCATTAGGAGTATATGGATACAAACCATAGGAAAGACTTAAGTGGGGTATTGGGTAGTGATAAACCCTAGTATTCTAAGATATTAAGTTACTTCAAAAATTTTAGAGAATTAGTTTATGTGAACTAGGAATTTTGAGAATATCTAGATTTAAACATAGATTGTTAAGTAAAGATGATACGATATGTATCTAGTATACTTTAGGTTGAATACCTAATGGGGACAAGCACAAGAATATTAAGAGGAAATATGCCTTATATTCTATTAAGTGCTAAATGATAAGTAAATATAGCATGCTTTAGGTTTCATACCTATATTGCTATTATTTGAGAAAGTTTAAGGTCTGTTGCCGACCTTGGTTTAGAAAATTTTATGTTCATAATTCTAAGAATTTTCGTAATAGAATTTACATGAAACTTTTCGAAGTGATAAAGAGACTTATGATAGTTGACATCGATAAGTTTATAAATAAACGATATTGGGATATCGTAAAATAATAAATATAAAATGTTATCGTAAATAATGTATTAATACCAATAGAGTGGTATTATACATTTAAAGTATGTTTGATGAAATAATAACATCTTTAGAAGAATGATGTACGTTTGAAACACGTTTGGGTGAGATAAATGTGTTGGTACAAATCCATGAAGTTGTTCCACCGCTGTCCAGATTGAAGCAGTGATTGTTTATAGAGTCGGAAGAACCGAAGCTGGTGATAAATACTTCGACAGTCTCGAAATTTATGTGGTACAAGATTTAGAAGAATTAAATGAAGATCAAAGGAAAGGCTAATGAAGTTTTCAGACTCAACAGGCCAATACTTTGTGATGTAGTATGTAGTTAAAGTAGTAACATTATACAGGATGCTCAGACTTAGTATTTAATAATACTTAGTGATGATTCACTTCTATCACATCCTTATGAAAGTTCCATTGTGTGTTAAGCCGACTTTAACATACATGATTAGGATGGTGAATTAAGTCATTTAGTAATAAGAGGTTAAGTAACTTACTTGTTTAAGTAAGGTAGAATGCTTAGTTGAAGAAACAATACACCCATAGTATTGTATGAGAAGAAATGTTGTAGTTCGGAATGGTAGAGAACCAAGTTGAAGCTAGTAGAGCTTGCTGAGATGCAGCTATAATGCAGACTTCTTAGGATAGACTCCTATGAAGTAGACTTAGACTTACTCAGATACAAGAATAACGATGTCATGGAAGGATAATGAAACCAACAAATGTGCATGGTGAATTGCATGAGTTAGAAGATGATGCAAGTAGTTGAAAACCGTTTGTCTCTACACTGCTAGAGTAAATTTTGGTATAGTGTGTCTTGTAGAGTAGACACTACCCGAGAAAGAATTTATATGTTGAATTGGAAGTAAAATTCTATCGACCTATGAAAAAGTATTAGAATATGCTAGATCAAGCATATGCGTGAGAAGAATCTTAGAAGGCGAGTATAAGTAATCCAAGATATGTTTGATAGAAACGCGAAAACCCTAGTTGAGTCTAGGAGGAATTGTTGTATGTACTTGTTTGAACACACTTAGGTGTGAAAAGTTGCTTTGTGAAAACTTTTGAATGGTGACTTGGAAAACTACGAGACAATACTTGGGACGAGTATGAGTAGGTGTGAATGATAGTAGAGGTCTATATTATCGGAAGCACAGGACTCACGCTTGGATCAGGGAAAGTCACAAGGTTACCGAGAAGCTAATAAATGATTCCGTTTTATTCATGTGTGTCGTTACCTTCGTTTCGGTAATGACTAAGAAGATAATTATCGTTCAAATCTTAATGTCATAAAGAGTGGATTCCGATTAATATAAATCTACAAAGATAAAGTTGATTGGTTTAGAAAGCCATGTATTGAGTAATGACGAAACTTCAGTCAAGAAGGAGATGGTCAAGATGGTCGATAGAAATATAACGATCTTCATTAAAGAATTGAGCAACCATTAACTAGAGATGTTACCTGTTAAGAAGGCGATGAAGAATTTAGTTATTCATGGAAGGATTACAGTATGAAATCCGTGATTTAGTAATCAATCGAAATATTCTGTCATTTGAGAAAATTGATGTGTATGTCCGAAAGCATGAATTAGAGATACGTGGTGCTATTCTTTCTATTCCGAAGCATCCACATGTTGATCAAACTCTTTTTGTTTTCTTTATTCCATCAGCTCGATTTATTCGATCTGATTCTAATACAAGAGTTTGGTTCGTTATGTGTCTTGTGCGTTATAAAACCAAAGGTCATTAGAATAAGACCATTCAAGTTGTTGTTATAGCAAAAGTAAAGGCCTTATCTTGGCTTTAGTCTATAAACCAAGAAAGAGCAGGAGTCTGAAATGAGAATTGAGTTTTAACTCAAAGATTAGGATCGAAGGCCCAATAGAGAATGATGAGCGAGTGCAGGTTTGAGCACCGCTAGTAATTAAGAAGTTTGAAGAGTTTGACAATCGTTTGGCAAACCAAAAGTTAAATATCTTACATTTTAGATTACCACAAAAGAAGTAAGTTAGGACTCGAATGTTGTGACTAGTAATTTCTCGTAAACTTTAGATCTGCTCACATCTTATTTGATTGTGATGCCTCAGATTCCTTCGTGCCTTATAAATTCGCACATTCTTTTCAAATTGCCTGTTACGCAATTGTCCAATCCTTTCATATAGATAACATAGGAAATATATCATTACTTGCTGACAAAGTCTATAGAAATAGTGTCATAGGAATTGAAAGTTATAATCTTCCTGCTAACCTAATTCCTATCTTCTTTCCCAACTTTGATATTATTCTCGACATGAATCGATTGTCAAAGAACTACGCAGAAACTCTTGTGCTACGAAGAAATGATATGCATCCCTATCGAAAGGAAGGATTCTATTTATGTATACGGTGAAAATAATAAATTTCTTTCTTAAAAACTCGTAAATTTATATTGAAGGGATATTCTACTTATCCGGCTTATACAGTTAATACCTTGAAAGAGGAGAAGAAAACTGTGAATGATAGCATTTGGATAATTATCGACCGACTGATTAAGAGTGCATATTTTCTGGCCATACGTACAACGGTTCTAGTGGAGAAATACGCACAAGTTTACTTAGACGAAATTGTGGCGAGACATGGTGTGCCACTAAAGATTATTTCCGATCGTGATACTCGCTTCACTTCTCACTTTTGGGCGAGTATTAAATGTGAATTGGGATCTCGAGTTGCTCTCAGCACAGCTTATCATCCCCAGACAGATGGTTAGATGGAGAGAACAATCCAAACAGTAGAAGATATGCTTCGTGCATGTGTCTTAGAGTTCGGTAGTAACTGTGAACACCATTATATTGGCCTAATGTAGGACAGAAAATCCTTGGTGGTCCTGAAAAGATTCAAGACACCACTGATAAAATTCAAATTATACTTAGGGGAAATAAGAATGAGATAAGAGCGAAATATCCTCATTTGTCTAAATCGTTGTGATTTCGGGGACGAAATCCTCAAAAGGAGGAGGTATTTGTAACATACACATTTTGAAATCGTGTTATGTAATTTGAAAAGTTAATAATATTATGAAATATTATGTGAAATTGAGTGTCGAGCTCTAACAGATAGTTTTTACTAGAAATGAAGTAAAACTATGTTTAGAATCACTCATAAAATATTGGAAGTCTTATGAGATTCCAATTAAAACCCAAATACTAAAATTAAGCGAAAATATAAAATTTGAAATAAGTGAAATTTTAATATTTAAAGTTGTAAAGAATCTCGTTAGAAACATTTAGGCGAAAACCTCGTCGAAATCCGAGTTATAACGAAGAAGTTATGACCAATCGAAGATCCGCGACAAAACCGGCACGGCGCCTGATGACGTAAAAAGTGAGTTTTTGATAAACTACTTTTTAGCCTTGGTGATCTAAATGAAAGTCGTAGTATTTGTTAAACCGAGAATTTTCATAAAAAGAACGCCAAAATCTGACTTCGTATGAGGAAGTTATGATTTTTCTAAGTTTCAGCTTAGCAGTAGACAGCTAAAAACTCGAATTTTAGATCGAGTGATTTTTAGTCAACACAACCTAAACGAGAATCGAAGGTCTCGTCATTAGCAGTACAACGGTAAATAGTCTGACGAAAACGGACGTCGGATGAAGAAGTTATGATTTTTTAAAGGATTTACCAGTCCCGGTCTGTTAAAAATAATAATATAAAATTTTCCATACGCGTGCATATAAAGAACGTCAAAAACGGAGCCCATATGAGAAAGTTATGGATTTTACAAGTTTGGGCACAATTTTCGAGAAATTTCGCATGAATAGTGCCAGCCACGTCATCCTTCGCATGCAGCCTCCACGTGGCGTCTTCTGATTGGACCGCAGCCTCGCGTGGCACCCGCTAATTGGTCCGAAGTCGTCATCCTCCTTCCCCATTAGACCGAAGTTCGGTCCACTCAGAAGCTTCCATCTGTCCGAGCTTCGCACGTGGCCTTCGCAAGAGCTGCCCCGCATCCGAGCTGCTTCCGTGTCTCGCACTGAGTCTCGCATACGTGTCTCTCTTCCGCGGCTGCCACTTGCCTCGCTGACTCACCTCTTCTCGGCCGACCTTCGGATCTCACTACTATAAATAGGAGACTTGCGAGATTACCCGGGGAAAATGGAAAATTTGCCATTTTTCACCCATTATTCCATATTTTTACTATTTTGACTTCCCCCGAAGCCCCGGGATTATTTCCAACACCCGAAACACGCCCCGAAGTTCCCGAGAAGCCCGAAAATTTTATCTTTTCGGTTTGAAGCTCTACCTTCGCAAGGCCTAGTTTTTCAATAAATCTCCCGGTTTTCGACGAATAAAGTCATATTTAGAGCCGAAATGCTGTACAAATTATTATTTTGACCCCCGGTTATTTCAAGGTGAGTTTAATATATAGGAACAATTGTATGTTATGTGTTATATGTGCTATGTGCTTTTCCATGTTATCATCTCGTGTTATTATTTCTGCTATTTTTATAGCAAGGCTGTACCTCTGACCATGAAATGTATGACATAGGCATCACTTTGGCTTCGGCAGTATTCTAAAATAAGGTTGAAAGCCTGAATATTCTAGCAAAATGATATTCCTGAGTATTTTTCGTGTTATTTTTATTCGTTATTTTTAATAGCAAAAGAAATACCTTTGACCATGTGATCAGTGAAAGGACTTAGATTCATATTGGTACTGGTATGTAGCCTCTGGCCATGTAGAACATGTCTTCGTAAGAGAATGATTTCTATTCTATGGTATTGGCAAAAGGTTTGACAGGGCTATAAGCCTGAAATCTACCAAAATGTTAATCCGAAGTTGTATGTCTTCTGTGCCATTTGGGCCAAAGTGTTATTGATGTATATCAAGTATGGAAAGTTTATCACATGATTCACGTATGCCTTTGTTGTTCCTTGTTCCTCTTTGCTTCTGCCATATTGAAGTATATATATGGCATAACATTATATTGTATCTATTATTGAACTCACTAAGCGTCACCGTTTACCCTCTCAATGTTTAACAAATTTGTAGGGAATAAGTAACCAGTATAGTCATATACTGCTGGAAGGTTTAGAATAGTTGTAATATTACTTTTGTATTTAGGGATCACGTATGTATAAAATTACAATATCATGGGTAGTTATGTAAAATATTAAAACATAGTCGGTTTGTATCCAATCGTTTGTAATCACTTTATCAATGTAAAATATTATTTTTACGAATATGCATGTAGCATGTTTTGGAGTAACTATATTGTCAAGTATGAAAGTTTGGTTCTTTCAGAAATATGAAAGTTTAGAAAGGGGTTCGCTCACCAACTGGGTCAAGTACATTCCAGAAATAGTTATGAACTTAGACACCTAATCCAACAGTCTCCCACTTGGATAAGTCTAATAACTATTACTGCAAGAATGACTTCAGGAACCGATCAGCAATCGTAGCTCTTTCAAAGTCTCACGGAACTGAGATGATGATGATGATACGCCACTTAAGATAAGTGATCATATAATCCTCTCTTCTAGATATAGGCCGGACAAATACATGGAACAATGTCTTACTTATTGTCCAGCAGTTTGTTTCCCGATTTCCGATTTGTTTGACATAGAACTTAATCGAACACATCAATTTAGTTCTGACCGGGCCTGGTACATAGGTCACAACTAAATCATCGAGGGGCCCAGATATCGCTTCTAATCCAAGAAGGAACAGATAAACTTCGACTCATATGCTTGTTCTACTACTTGTTGAATTATACACAAAGGCACGTTTTATAACATCGAGTTACCAATGCGTTTTCGTACAATCAATGTATAACCAACTCATAGTCAACAACTCATATCTCTAGGTTTGAAGAATTATATGATATCACCGTCTCACGATCACTCGAGATAAATTCCATGAAGTGATACAAGTGAGAGTGGGTTGAATCCAATACTCAGAACTTATGAGCACTCATGAATGTTGTAGCAACTCTTGCTATGTCCAACACTTTAGACATCTACAAGCCGGCTTCATGACAGTCTTGATTCATATCTATTTCCAACATATGACCGACTTTGGAGAATTCGAATAATATGATATACCATAACATAATTATTCTGGAAGTCAAAACATGCAAAATGAAATGATAGTAAACGATTGACAGAAGATAGCAACACTTTACTTATAAATAAACAACAACTTTTATTTATCATGAAATGTCAATTACACTTTACAAATTTCAAAGCTATCTAATTTCTAAAACTAATATCATCCTTTAGCCCTATGCGCCTTGCATGCTGAAGATGCTTAACCCTACCCAGTCCCTTCGTGAGGGGATCTGTTGGGTTCTCATCCGATGATACGCTCTTTGCCATGAGGAGTCCTTCTTCTATTCGATGTCTGATGAAATGGTATTTTCTGTCGATGTGTCTGGATCTTCCGTGATCCCTTGGTTCCTTGGCTAAGGCAACTGCAATTTCACTATCACAGAAAATCTCAATAGGCTCCTTTATAGTTGGTACAACTCCAAGGTCTCCAATGAAGTTCTTTAGCCATATAGCCTCCTTTGTTGCCTCGCTTGCTGCTATATACTCTGATTCGCAAGTTGAATCAGCCATTGTCTCCTGCTTGGAACTTTTCCAAGTAATTGCTCCTCCGTTTAAGGTAAAGACCCAGCCTGACTGAGAGAAGAAATTATCCCTATCAATCTGGAAGCTAGCATCACTATACCCTACTACTCTCAAGTCATCACTCCCACCGAGGGTAAGGACCCAGTCCTTATTCCTCCGTAGGTACTTGAGAATGTTCTTTACCGCAGTCCAGTGAGCCTTGCCAGGTTTCCCCTGATATCTGCTGACCATGCTCAACGCAAAGGCCACATCAGGAAAAAGTACAAGTCATATCATACATTATCAAGCCTACAGCGGAAGTATACAGTACTCGACTCATCTCAGCTATCTCAGTCTCTGTACTCGCGCTCTGAGTCTTACTCAATCTGGCGTTACTATGGATCGGTAACTCTCCTTTCTTATAATTTTGCATGCTGAACCTATTCAGTACCTTATCCAAGTAGTTACTCTGACTAAGTCCAATTAGTCTCTTACTCATGTCTCTCAAAATCCTTATCCCTAGGATATAAGCAGCTTCACCAAGGTCCTTCATAGCGAAACACTTCCCAAGCCAGGACTTAACCTCCTGCAAGGTTTGGATGTTATTTCCTATGGGTAGTATGTCATCTACATACAGTACCAAAAAGCTAACTATACTCCCACTATCCTTGACATATACACAAGATTCATCTTCGCTCCTCGAAAATCCAAACTCTTTGACTTTCTCATCGAAACAAAGATTCCATCTGCGAGGTACTTGTTTCAATCCATAGATGGATTTCTCAAGCTTACACACTTTATTAGCCTACTTTGTACTGACAAAACCCTCTGGCTGACTCATGTAAACATCCTCAGCCAACTTTCCATTAAGGAAAGCGGTTTTGACATCCATTTGCCATATTTCATAATCATGAAATGGAGCAATGGCTAACATAACCGTAATAGACTTAATCTTTTCTACTGGTGAAAAGGTCTCATCATAATCAACTCCCAGAGTTTGAGAAAAGCCCTTTGCAATCAGTCGCGCCTTATAAGTGTGTGCATTACCATCCATGTCGGTCTTCTTCTTGAAGATCCATTTGCACCCGACTGTCTTACGACCTGGTACATTGTCAACCAAGTTCCAAACTTGATTATCATACATGGACTGTATCTCGCTGTCCATAGCCTCTTTCCATTTAGTAGCCTCAGGGCCTGCCATGGCTTCCATGTAACTGTTAGGTTCATTCAGACTTATCAGTGTGTTATCACTGATAAGTGTATCAACTTTCGCAGTAATATGGAAACCATAGTAATGCTTAGGTGCATTCCTAACTCTCTTGGAACGCCTCAGAGGTACAGACTCGTCAGTCGGATCAACAGGAGTTTCCTCCTCAGGTTGATTGCTAGGGTTTGAGGTTCCTTCACCATTTGACTCTTGAATTTCTTCAAGGTCAATCTGCCTCCCATTGTTTCCTTGGCTTATGAACTTTCTCTCGTGAAAGACTCCTCTCCTTGCTAAAAAGACCACATTATCATAGGGTCTGTAAAAGAGGTAACCAAAGGATTTTTGAGGGTAGCTGATGAAAATACACCGCTCACTCTGAGGTTCAAGCTTATCGTGAGTATCGCGCCTCACGAAAGCCTCGCAACCCCAAATCTTGATGTGATCTAGATTGGGCACTTTTCCAGTCCACATCTCGTGAGGTGTTTTGGCAACCTTCTTTATAGGGACTAGATTAAGGATATGGGTGGCAGTCTCTAAGGAATACCCCCAAAATGAGATTGGTAGCGAAGCTCGACTCATCATGGAATGAACCATGTCCAACAAGGTCTGATTACGCCTCTCAGCCACACCATTCAACTGTGGTGTCCTGGGAGGTGTCAATTGTGAGACAATCCCACATTCCTTAAGATAGTCAAGGAACTCTGTACTAAGATACTCACCACCTCGATCGGATCGAAGCATCTTAATGTTCCTGCCCAGCTGATTCTCCACTTCCTGTTTAAACTCTTTGAACTTTTCAAAGGTTTCTGACTTATGCTTGATTAAGTAGACATATCCATATCTACTATAATCATCAGTAAAAGTCACATACAAGCGGTTAGCATCCCTTGTGCCAGTTCTGAAGGGTCCACACACATCAGTATGTATGAGATCCAATAAACCCTCACCCCTAGTACAAGTACCAATGAAGGGTGACTTTGTCATTTTCCCAAGCAAACAAGATTCACAACTATCATCCAACTTTAGGTCAAATGACTTCAAGACTCCATCCTTTTGGAGTTGGCCTATACGTTTCTTGCTTACATGTCCAAGACGACAATGCCATAATGATGCTTTATCCAAGATAGTGGAAGAATCAATACACAACACATTATTTCCTAGGTCATCTACAACCGACACAGTTTCGTATACACCATCACAAGGTAATTCTTTAAAATAAAGAACATTATTAAAGAAAGCATTAATACCACCACATTCATTATCAACCGAAAAGGTAAAACCTTGTTTGTCCAAACCATGAAAGGAAATAATATTTCTCGCCATTTCAGACGAGTAACAACATTTATTCAAATCTAATGTTAACCCACTACTTAGCAACAAAGAATAAACTCCAATCTTGGTGACAAGTGAAGCTTTCCTATTCCCCATGATTAAGTTTATCTTCACATGCTCCACATTCTCACTTCTTCTTAATCCCTGCAAATCAGAACATATGTGAATACCACAACCTGTATCAAGGACCCAAGAATTAGAATAGGGTGAGTTATTCAACAATATAGTGTAAATACCTGCATGGTTGGGTTTCACTTTCCCATCCTTAACATCTTGCAAGTGCTTTGGGCAGTTTCTCTTCCAGTGCGACTTTTCATGGCAATAGAAGCATTCAGCCTCTTTAGGGTTGGCAGAAGGAGTGACAGAACCTCTTTTGGTTCCACTCGAAGAGGAGCCATCAAGGGACTTTCCCTTGGTACCCTTCGAAGGGCTCTTCCTCTTCTTCCCTTTACCTTGCCCGATTGCCAAGACAGGTGCCGCGGTAGGAGTAGGAGTGGTAACAACCGATTTACCTTTAAGACCACTTTCCGCGGTCTTCAAAAGTCCTTGAAGTTTGTTGAGTGTAACTTCCTCCTTTTTCATGTGATATGTCATCCAAAATTAATCATAACACGAAGGTAAGGAGTGCAAAATGATGTCAATTGCCAACTCCTCGGGGAAGTTCACATTCAATTTCAGCAAACGGTCCACATACCTTTGCATTTTCTGCATGTGGCCCGTGATGGGTTCACCATCCTTCGTCTGGGTTGTTATCATGGAGGAGATGATATCATACCTCTCTTGACGAGCACTTTGATGGTAGCAGTCCATCAAGTCCTGGTGCATCTCAAAAGGGTAATAGTCATCATAGGACTTTTGGAGCTCGGCTGTCATCGTGGCCAACATGATACATGCCACTTTGGTGGAATCTCTCTCATGAGTCCGGAATTCAGCGATCTCCTCAGGAGTAGCAGATGACTCATCAAGTTCCTTAAGCTTCTTGTCGAGGACATATTCCTTCTCCTCGTAACGAGTGACCATCCTGATGTTCCGGATCCAATCCATAAAGTTGGAACCATTGAAGATGACTCTCCCACAAAGGTTCAAGAGAGAGATGAAGCCGGTAGGGTTTGAGCTAGATGCAGCATTGTTGGAAGACATTTGAAAAGAAAGAAGGACAAGTTTAGATTAGATATAAAGATAGTCCTTAATAATACACCCAAATGTAATATTAAGGCTAGGACCCAACACAATTTTTTATAACTTAGAAGAGGGATGCCGTAATCCAAGCTATAAAATATTTGAAGGTAGGTGAATGACGATTCACCAATTTCCACCATGAAAAACGAAATAAATTATTAGGTTTTAATTGGTTTTGAAACTCCTAGATTCTTTTGAGATTCATTAAACTTTTCAATGGCCTGTTTCAATCTCGAATGTGCCCTTCAAGTTTTGTGACTGGGATGCCGAGGATCACAGAAGAAGGTGTGAATTAACCATGCAAATTACTTCGTACTCTTAATGTTTATCACCTAATCGATTTGTCGGTTAACCACACACGCTCCACAGATCTATGATAAACCTTAAGCCACCTTTTTCCTACCTTGTTAAGTCCAGGTTAGTGTGTCGGTTAACCACACACGCTCCACTAACGACTTAACCAAAGTGCAAAGTGTAATATCATGGGTTAGCACCATATTCACATTTTTCCTAAAGTAACTAAGATTGGAAATTTATAAAACATTTAGTTACTTTATAACCATCATACTTTTAATGAGGATTAAAGTCATTGTCCTACCCGTTCGGCTAACGACCCTCCACCAGTCAAGGAAGCGGTGGGTGAGAGTGGACACCCATTAAGCTGCCATTTTATAGGCAACAACCTTATACCCCCCTTATAGACCGACTTCGTGAATGAGGCCTACTAACGGTAAAACGACTTGATCTTATACATATATATATTATTAACTTATAATACTATTAAGTATAAGGGTTGAATTTTAACTTTTAAAATTCTAGGGGTTGGAACTAAAGTTTTCTAAGTGACTTTACATGTTCCAAAAATTGAGGGAAAGTTTTGTAACTATTCAAAACTTTTCAACTTCATAACTTATGAGTTAATGGTTCATAAAAGGAAGACTCTTCATTTTATGTAACTTATGTGTTCTTAAATGGACTTTAAAAGAAGTGACTCTTGGTAATCCATAACTTGAGGACAAATTATGGATTCCATTAAAACAACTAATGATCAAGAATTAACTAACAAACAATTTGCAAATAATTCCTATGATCTAACAAAACTCATAAGCATATGAACATTCATATCAACAATTTCAAGAATCATAACCAACACATACAAAACTTGAAATTTTGATAATAGCCATTGAAAATGGACTAGCATAACCATTACACCATCTAAAACAAGTTTTATAAGACCAAAATAGTTTAGGGTAATGTTTCTAGTCCATTTCCAGCAGCAAAACTCAAAAATCTGCATTCAGGGCCTACTACTCGTCGAGTGCACGAACCTACTCGACGAGTAGGATGAAATAACACATGGACTCGGCCAGTTCACTCAGCTGAATGCAGAAATCTTGAGTTTTTTCAACAATTTGCATCAAGTATCAAGAAAACAAGCCTAGGCTCTGATACCACTAATTTTTTGAGCATTCTAACACTCCTAAGGTGTACATGCAACCCTAGAAACCTTGGATCTATGTTTTACTAAGATACATGCAAATTTGATTTTCCAAGGTTCTTAACCTAACTATCATGGCATGGGGAACTTTGAAACATAAAAGGTACTAGGAGAACATACCTTTTTGTTGCTTGGATTCCTTGAGAACCTTGTGAGACTAGCACCTCAAGTGTGATGCCTCAAATGTTTCACACAACACCACAACTCTTGGAATAACTTTGAGAGAACTACACTATCACTCAAAATCGGATCGCCCTCTTGTTCTTTCTTAGTGTCCTATTTTGCTAGCCATGGAGCTTCTTATATAGTGTGCCACATGTAGGGTTACTCCATGTAAACCCTAATGTGCATGGCTTTTCAGATTCCATGATCCATGGGTTTATAACCTCCATGGACTATCCATTGAACACCTTATGGGTTTTAGCCCAACTTAATAAACCATGGATCATTAGCCCACTATATAAGAATGAATTATTTACACAATCAACCCCATATATTTAATTAGTCACCTTTTTATCACCAAATTAATTCTAAATTAATTCTTGATCAATACTAATTAAATAATATTATTAATATATTAGAACTTATAACATATTAATAAACCATAAGTGTCCTTTCTCTTATTTAGTCTATTCAAGTGTTACAATGCCATGTAACCCAAATGGACCATGCCAACTGGGTCAAGTACATTCTAGAAATAGTTATGAACTTAGACACCTAATCCAGCATCAAATGTGGTGTCCTAGGCTGTGTCAATTGCGAAACAATTCTGCATTCCTTGAGGTAGTCGTGGAATTCAAGACTAAGGTACTCACCACCTCGATCGTATAGGAGCATTTTATTTTTCCTGCCTAGTTGATTCTCCACTTCCTGTTTAAACTCTTTGAACTTTTCAAAGGTTTCTGACTGGTGCTTGATTAAGTAGATATACCCATATCTGCTATAATCATCAGTAAAAGTCACATAGAAGCGGCTTGCATCCCTTGTGGTGGATCTAAAGGGTCCACACACATCCGTATGTATGAGATCCAATAAACCCTTACCCCTTGCACAAGAACCAGTGAAGGGTGACTTGGTCATCTTTCCAAGTAAACAAGATTTGCACGTGTCATCCGATTTGAGGTCGAATGACTCCAACACTCCATCCTTTTGGAGTTGGGCTCTGTGTTTCTTGTTAACATGTCCAAGACAACAATGCCACAAGCATGCTTTGTCCAAACCATTAGACGAATCAATATGCAACACATTATTTCCTAAGTTATCAACAATATTCACAGTTTCATATACTCCATTACAAGGAAATGCTTCAAAATAGAAAGTACCATTCAAGAAAGCATTAATAGAACCAATTTCATTATTAAACGAAAATATACAACCTTGTCTGTACAAACCATGAAAATAAATAATGTTTCTCGCCAATTCTGACGAGTAGCAACAATCATTTAAATCTAAACCTAACCCACTACTAAGCACTAAAGAGTAAAATCCAATATTGGTGACAAACTAGGATCCAGCAACATTATTTACAATTTAGAAGAGGGATGTAGTAATCCAAACTGCAAATAATTTGAAGGTAAGTGAATGACGATTCACTAATTTCCATCATGAAAAACGAAAAAGCAATTAAGTTTTAAATGTATTGAAACTCCTAGATCTTTTGAGATTCATTGAACTTTTCAATGGCATGTTTAAATCTCGATATGGACTTCAGGTTTGTGACTGGGTTTACCGAGGATCACAAACAAGGTGTGAATAACCATGCAAATGTACTTGGTAATCTCGATGTCATTTACCACCTAATTGATGTGCCGGTTAGCCACACACGCTCCATCAATCTATAATAAACATCGATTCACCCTTTGCCAACTTTGCTAGTCCCAAATTAGTGTGTCGGTTAACCACACACGCTCTAGTAACGACTTGGCAAGGTGCAAAGTGTAATTTCATGGAATAGCATCATTTCACATTTTTCCTAAAGTAACTAAGATTGGGAATTTATAAAACATTTAGTTACTTTATATAATCATTATACTTATTAATGAGGAATTTGTTGCCTTATCCTACCCGTTCGGCTAACGACCCTCCCCCAATCAAGGAAGCGGTGGGTGAGAGTGGACACCCATTAAACTACCATTTTATAGGCAGCAACCTTATACCCCCCCTCCCTTATAGATCGGCTTCGTGAATGAGGCCTACTAACGGTAAGACTAGCTTAATCTTATATATATATATATATATATATATATATATATATATATATATATATATATATATATATATATATATATATATACATATATATATATATATATATATATATATATATATATATATATATATATATAATCTTATAATATTATAATAGTATAAGGGTTGAATTTTAAACTTGTAAAATTCTAGGGTTTAGAATTTAAACATTTCAAAATTAAACTTTTAATCAAAAATTTAAATTCCAAAACTTGAGGGCAAGTTTTGAAACTTTTCAAAACATTCTAGATCAAATTACAAATAATTAAATTAAACAATTAATTAGTGATTATGTAAAATTTGACCTAGTTCAAGTTCATGGCAAGATAATTCAATAAAAATCGGATTTTATTAATCAAAAATGTTTTTGGTAATTATCCTAATCCAAAATAGGCTAAAATCCCGAAATATCTGCTTCCAGACTCTCTGACTCGCCGAGTCACTTCCTGTACTCGTCGAGTTCATCAGGTGACTCGACGAGTTCAGCAGTCAGAGGGCAGAATTTTCGATTTTGCAAGCAATGAAAGATCAAACAAGGCATCAAATACAATAGAAAACAGCCTAGGCTCTGATACCACTGATGGGTTTTGAACATTACAGAAATCCTATGGTGCATATGCAAACCCTACAGCTTTGGATCTAGTTTTCTCTAATTGTACATGCAAATCATCCAAAGATTATAAACCCTAATACTAGCATACAAAAAATCAAAATCTATAACTAATACAAGTTTAGATGATTACCTGTACATGCAAATCATCCAAAGATTATAAACCCTACAGCTTTTGAGAGCTTTAGTATCACAAGTGTAATACCTCTAATCGATCACAAACACCAAGGCAATTGGAAGAATGTAAGAGAGAGAGAGAGAGAGAGAGAGAGAGATGAGGGAGGTAATTTTCGGCTCTAGCAATCCTTCGAGGGTTAGGGTAGCCGAAAATGTGATGCCTAGGGTCCCTTTATATAGGTTTGGAATTATGGTTTCAGTCAAACCCTTATCCGGTTGCTTAGGCTCCAAGCAGCCCATAAGATCCTTCTGGAATCCCTTCCTTGGATGAATTCTTAAGGCCTTATCCACAAGAATTCGTCCACCCTATCTTTAGGGTTTCCTCAGCCTACTTTGCAACTATCCAATAATTACAATATCAGTCCCCTAGGTTTAATTAATATCTTTTGATCACAAAATTAATTTCTTAATTAATTCTTAACCAATATTAATTAACCAATATGATTTCTCTTTTAATATATTATTCATATAATAAACCATAATAACCTCTTTCTCTATAATTCATCCAGTCAAGTTGCTCTGGTGAAGGCAACCCAAAAGGATCATGCTACAACCGGGTCAAGTACATACCAAATATAGATATGCCTTCCAAGAACTTAAGAGATATTTAAGTTTAGCACCCTTGTTGGTGAAACCATTAGATAGGGAACCACTCCTCCTCTATCTTTTAGTATCATCAAACGCTGTTAGTGCAGTCTTGTCCAAGGATCTGGACGAAGATCAACACCCTGTTTACTATGTAAGTAAAAGTCTCTTGGATCCTGAAACTAGGTACTCTCACCTTGAAAAATTAATACTTACACTAGTCAGAACTTCCACCAAACTAAGACATTATTGTGAAACTCATACTATACATGTGAAACTAACTATACTATTAAGAATTTCATGAGAAAACCAGAGATGTTAGGAAGAATGGCCAAATGGTCAGTGAAGCTTAGCACATATGACATTAAGTATGAGCCAAGATCAGCAATAAAATCCTAGGCACTAGCAGATTTTGTGGCTAATTTCAGTGATGATCTACAACCTGAGGTAGAATTAGAAACTCAACAACTTCAAGAAGAAGAAAGCATGGGGAAATGGAAACTCCTTATAGATGGAGCATCTAACCTCAAAGGAACATGCCTTGGGTTCGTAGTGAAATCGCCATAAGGGGACATCTTACCCCATGTAGTTAGTTGTGAATTCGATGCAACTAACAATGAAGCATAGTATGAAGCACTAATTATGGGACTACAACTAGCACGGATCTTCAGTTATATGTCGATTCATTATTAATAACTAACCATTTCAACGGATCATATGCAGTTAAAGGTGAAAGTTTATCACAATACCTTCAGCTACTCAAAATATTGGTGTCAGTGTTTACAAATGTTAGTTTAAACCAAGTTCCTAAAGAAGATAATGTCGAAGCAGACACGCTAGCCAATATAGGATATTCACTCAAGATCCTACCAGAAACAAAGATCCCAATAGTCCATATATTGATCCCAGCAATAGAAGATCTAACCAAGATGCTAGAAGAAGCACCCAACATCACATCAATTAAAGATCTTGATCTCCAACATCCAGGATCCTCATATCCGGGATCCCGGGCCAAAAATTCAGGGTCCACAACAACAATCAAGATCCTGATCCAACCCATCATAAAATACCTCCAAAATGGTATGACCCCAAAAGAAGAAAAAAGTAATAGAGCATTTAGAATGAGGGTCTCACGCTTTGTGATGATCCAATGAGTATTATACAAAAATTCCATGGCAAGCCCATATCTAAGATGCTTAGAAGGTCGTGAAGCTATGGAAGTTTTGAAAGATATACATCAAGGAGATTGTGGCAACCACATTGGGGGCAGATATTTATGTTCTAAAGTATTAAGAACATAATACTACTGGCCAACCATGAAGAGAGATGTATTCTTACACGCTCAGAAGTTTGATGCTTGCCAAAGACACGACAATATCATTCATCAACCAGTGGAACCCTTACACCTATCATTTTTCCTTCACCATTCATGAAGTGGGGTATTGTATCAATCGACCTATAAAATTAGAGTAAATCACAAAACGCGGAACAAGGTGGTGTGTGCCCTGCAATCATCCCGAGCTCCTACCTTTGATACCAGAAACACCTGCAACATTAACTGAAAATCGTAAGCACAAAGCTTAGAGAGTTCCCCAAGATGCCACATACCATACATACATAAAACACATATTGGGCCCCTGCCCCCCATCGGGCCTCACCGAGTAATGAGTTCCACTTAGCCTCGGTCCCTTCCCGACATCGAGACCCACTCGGATTACAGAGACTATAGCATACCATAAATTCCTCGATCCTCGCCCAGTAAGCACAAAAGCACATATTGATAACTAGCATATCAACCATGGTCCGACATTGGTGCCTTCGACCCGCTAAACCCAGTGAGGAAACTCACCTCGACAACTGAATCTCACTGAAAATCCATGGCTGTTGGACCAACGAATCCCCGAGCTAATTAATACCAAAACAACACCCAATTAACATTTGGGTTCCAATCCATAACCATAAATCCATACTTGGGGTAAAAAGACCATTTACCCTTAACCTAGCTTGGTCCAGGACTAAGGCCCAAACTCATCATTAAAAAGGCCCAAAAGCCAATTATTCAACCAAGGCCCAATTATGGCCCAATTTTACAAAATAGGGCCAAACCCCTTACATGGGCCTTACCCTAAAGCCCAACCATTTTTCCTAGTCCAAAACACATGCACTCAGATGGCCCAATAAGAACTCAGACACCAAAGCCCAAAAGAAAGCCCAAAATTGAAGCCCAATATGCAAAATCTCACCTGACTGAGTACGTGGGGTATACTCAGTTGTATGCTAAGTGTACATGCTATTTGGCTTGTACGTTGCGCATATAGACTTGTACACCCGTCGTACTCATCCATTAAGCTAAACTCTACATTAAGATTTTAATGCTTAAGTCCAGAAGTCCAAACCACAGATCTGAGTCCTAATAAGTGTTTAGAACCATAAAGTCACTGACTTTGTGACTTTGCATGCCCCAAAAGAACCCAACTTCAAGATATAGCATTATACTTTCACAAAATGGATACAATTTCATGCATGGGGGATTCTAAACCCTAAAGGTGACAACTTTATCAATCTAGAACCTCAGAAACACCAAGAGTGGCAACTCATAGCTCCTGGAGTGGTACCAAACCACTAGATCTCATTCTTGGGGCCAAAAAGGGACCAAAACTCATATACAATAGATCTAATCCATTAATGAACAACTTCATAACTTTTTACCTCAAGCAAGCTGGAAATGAAGCAAATAATCAAGATCCACAAGCTCTTCCTTGATCCACAACCTTGCACCAAACTCCTTCTTCTTGAATATTAGCCAAAACACACCAAGATGCACACAATGAGCTCAAAAACAAAAGCATGGAGGATAAGGAACAATTTCTAGGGTTTTGGAGGCTTGGAGGCTTGTAGAGAGGCCAGCCCTAAAGACTTAAAGCGCTTATATAGGGTACATCACCCTAAATTAGGGTTTTCACTTAATCCTTGTATGTGTCTCGTACTCCTCGTACGCCCAACGTATGAGCTCTTGCACCCTCGATCCATCCTTCACAGTACGCTAAGCGTACACCACATTACGCCTCACATACTAACTTTCGCATCAGTACGCCCCGCGTACTCCCTTGGTTCGCCCTGCGTACTAGGGTTTCCCCATCAAACCCTATCATACTCCAAAGGCCATAACGTTCTCATTATAAATCTGATTCCGACAATCCTTACATCCATGAAAAGGTAACGAGAAGCTCTACGCTTTCCTCAACTCATACCTGTCCCCAAAATTCCCCGAACATGATTCCAATTTCCTTAAAATCCCGAGCTGAGATATTACCAAAATACCTTTTGGCTCCAAAAAACAAAACCGAACACCTGGATCATCCAAATTACATCATCCGCCTCCAAATGAGGAATGATTCGGAACAATTCATCAAAAATCTCCCCCACTTAAATTAGATTTCGTCCTCGAAATCATTCCTTACCATCCTCGACATGTCAGACAACCTGAGCAACATGGCCACAACCCCGAGCATACCCCAACCTTTCCAAAGCAACCGAAACAACCCTAGCAGGGCTCTCAAACCCGAAAATGAAGAGATCCTTTCTCAGCCCAAAAAAATAATCCCTTACAAAACAACCACGTCTACTCAGCCTGAAATCTGAAGTCTCGATATGATCTGACTCCCTGACAGACCGCCATACTGAACCGTTGCTAAATCCATTCCACTTATCTCCCAACTTACTACTCAACTGCTGATAACTTGAGGTTCCCACTAGAAAACAGAATCACAGACCAATTTCTAATGCAGAACACTTATACTTGACAGAAGGCTTAGATAATCCTTCGAGTAGAAGACTCATCCCCACAACGGTTAGACTCAGACGAGAGTTGCGTAACATGGTGAAATCATTTACTCTGAGATTATTTAATCCAAATTGTACGTGACCTAACATATTCTTCGAATAACAAGAGACTTCACACACGAGTTCCAAATCAATAACATCACCTTGACTTATCTTGATGCCCTTCACAGATAGAACGAATCCAAGACACAATCACAAGGGCTTGAACAATCATTAAAACTGAATCCATTCTCTCCCAAAAACCAACGTGATACTTAACTCATAACCTGAGATCCACGGATATGCACTTGCATTCCCCCAAAACCTTCTGATTCACGACGACCCCTCACTCGACTGGTATATAAAGGTTCCCAAACCAACACTGAGACTACCAGTCTTGCACCTGGTCCAGCCACCAGGTTCCCAAGAGTCTAAATTGAAGGGCTTTGAGCATTCTAACACTCCTATGGTGTACATGCAACCCTAGATGCTTTGGATCTATGTTTTCTCTAATATACATGCAAACTTTTATTTTTCCAAAGCATCATCCTAACTAGCATACAATGGAGTATCTTTACTACAAAATCTAGTTAGATGACATACCTTTTGTGGTATTTGGAAACCTTGGACCTTTAAGAACTTAGTGTCCCAAGTGTTGCACCTCAAATGGAATCACACAACACCACCAACAATGGAGGAACTTGAGAAAAGGTTACTTGCACTTCATAAAATTGGCTTGCCCTCTTGTAAGCTTACTTAGGTCCGATTTCATGAGCTAGAGGGGTTCTTATATAGTGTGGTTTAATTAGGGTTACACCATGCAAACCCTAATGTGCATGACCTTCCATATTCCTCATGCTCCATGCGTTTAAACCTCCATGGATCATCCATGGGTCACGACATGGGTTTAGCCCAACACAAAGAACTATGGATCATAAGCCCACATTATAAGAATGAATGATTTACATAATCAATCCCCATATATTTAATTAGTCTCTTTTGATCACAAAATTAATTTCAAATTAATTCTTCATCAATACAAATTAAATAATATGATTTCATATTTATATATTAGAACTTATAATATATTAATAAACCATAAACAACCTCTTCTCAATTATCCATCCTTCAGATTATTCCGGTGCCATGCAACCCAAATGGACCATGCTACTCTCGGGTCAAGTACATACCAACTATAGCTATGGACTTAGACACTAATCCAACAGTCTCCCATTTGGATAAGTCTAATAACTAGTATTGCAAGTACGACTCCACAACCCGACTAGCAATCGTAGCTCTTAAAAGCAGCTATTGAACTCTGACCTAGTCAATGATGCGTCCATTAGATAAAGGATCATATATTCCTCCATTCTATATATTATATGGACTGAGATATGGATTATAATCATTCTCTCTGTCCATCTGTTGTTTCTCAATTTCCAATTTATGAAGACCGACTAATTGAACAAATCAAATCAGTCCAGGCCTGGTGTCATCACTAAATCATCGAGGCGCCCACAAATATCGCTTTTATCCACATGGGGTAAAAGGAACGGATAAAATTCGACCCAAATTCTCGATGTACTTACTCATCAAATTACACACACCAATATGTTTGATAACATCCAAGCTACTGGTGCGTTTACATATGTCAATGTGTAACCGACTCGCAACTACAACTCACATGTCTCCGTTTCAAGAATATAAGATATTATCATCTCATGATCACTCGTTATAAAATCCATGAAGTGATTCAGATGAGTGTCGGTTGAATCCAATACTCGAATCTTATTCCAGGAGCACTCATGAACACTGTAGCAAACTTGTGCTATGACTAACACCCCTCTACAGACACATTCATGATAGTCTTGCCTCAATACCTACTTCCAAAGTATGATCGATTGTGGATTGTTTGAATAACCTAGTTATTCGGGAAGTCAAAACATGCAAAGTGAAACACAAGAATAATACTAATCCTATATGGCCCTAAAACTTTTGAGCCATATTGATTACTCATCATTCATTGTATAATGTTTTGAATAATCAACCTAATACTTGAATTAATACAATAATTATGCCATGCTCCAAGCATGCACAGTATGTTTGTCTAAACAATAGTTATGCCATGCACCAAGCATGCACACTATGTTTGTCTATGGTCCTTACTTTGTGAAATCGATCAATTGATAAACATTTCAATGATGCTCATTTCAAAATTCCAAATCCTTATTGCAAGTGTAAGAATTCCAAATTCTTGTCAATGCTAGAAAGTGTTAGATTCTAAACTATCATGCAATGATTCTTTTGTAATGTCTAGGCACCAAAAGTCACAGAGACTTGACCAATGATATTAGAAAATATTCCTTTGGAGATTGTTACAAGACAATTCCATGGAAATGAAGTCTCAAATTCAAAGTACATTCCTTTGAACATCCTTCTTGCATAAAAGTTTCTAACATTCTCATCTATTCTTCAACTCCCAATATGGAAACATTCCATATTTGTCATACGACAATTCATTATTAATAGATTGACTCCTGTCTATTCATAATAATGTCAATATGGTCCTTCCATTACTATACTTCCAACTGTCCTTAAGCGACCAATCCTTGGTGAACCTTAGATTGTCCTTAACAGTTGTTTAACCACTTTAGTCATATCCGGTTCTATTCCTTTTTCCCTCCAAATGCCCTAAGCATTCGAAAAATTAGAACACGAGAATATTATAACATATGCAATCGATCCTATACCCGAATCATATGGGACACGATTCATAATGTCTAACATAAAGACATGATACTTGACCAGTATTTTCCTATAATATTTCTATTTGCCAAGTTCTCATAATTTTGACTATGAAGAGGGATGTTGTAATCATAATCAAAATTTGAAAACGCAATTAACATTTCCATATATAGAATTTCCTTATGTTGAACCATTCTAGCATAACATTCATATATATTTGACTAAATTTGATTAAAATCTCAATTTAAGCTTTTAGAATTGAAATGAAGAATGAATTCCTCTCCCTTAATTATAGCAAAACAACTTTTCAAATCCTGCAACTTTGCGAATTGAAACCTTTGTTTTCTATAATTAACATTGCCAACTTGCAACACTTATAATAATAATTATGCTCCCACTAGCATAATGATTATTATTAGCATAACACTTATGCTCCCACTAGCTTTGACATGTATTCAGAAATCAGCTGGACTTCTAGAAATCAATACTTATTGACTTTCATTACCAAAGTTTAGATTTTTGATACGAGATGCTTCGATAAGACTTTATCTAGGCTTCTCAAAATCATACACCTTTCCTTAGATAGCTCACATGTTTGTCTTAACAATTTTAGAACTTACATCCATAAGTCTGAAATATTTAGACCTTTTCCATTTCTCATAATTCGAATTATGAAGAGGGATGTCGTAATCATAATCAAATTTGAGAATGCAAATATCACAATTTCTATCTCCTTAAAATCTACTTAGTGAAAGCGTTTCCTCACAATCATTTTCATGAATCGGAGAGAAACCTTGTGACACTTAGATTTTATGGTGTATGTATTCCTATCCATGTGAATTTGTCATGACCATAATCACGAGACATGGTTAGTGACAAATCCAAACTCATATGGACTGAACTTCTTCAATCTCAATTTCTTGTCACCTGGAAGCACAAGGGCCTACCATTGCTTCCAGGTTGTTAACCAATTGAGAACTCTCAGAACTCACATGCATAGTCAACTTTAACTGGAATGGGCATAGAAACAATAATATGTCAACACGATAGGTTATAAACCTCAAGTTGTGTGCTAGTGATAAACAATAGGTTTTATTCTTGATTAGTTCTTGAAGCTTTTCCAAGATCTTTAAGACTCCCACTGCCCTCTTGACATATAAGATTCTCTTGTCATGAATCATTCCTTGACAAAACAAATATTCAAGAGTTAGTGTGGATTCTTATCAAGACAAACACTTCACACAATTGGCCTTAGTTGGTCATTGTTTGATCCAAAACATCACAACTTACCAATTTCAAATATACAAGAGTAGAAAACTTTTACTCTACATTTGATAAGTGTTATAAACCTTTCTTAAGATTATGTCACTCGAGGTTACAATCTTGGAGTATGACTCTAAGACTTGTTTTGGGAACGAAGTATGACTCATCTTCTTGATTTAAACTACTTCAAAATTTCACGATTCCTCTTCTTAGCCATACAAATGCACTAATATGTCTTTAGAGGATCAATTGTGATATGGTTTTTCCATAAACATTAAGATGATCACAAAACACGATACTAAAGTTGTTGAGTCAAAAATATGGTTTATACTTCACTTTTCTAAGCTTTAATATTTTTCAGTCCATGTGGTGTGTGCGGTTAGGAGGGTTCATGGCCCAGGTGGGTGTTTACGGTCGTGAACTGGTTCACGGCCATGAACCTGTTCACGACCCATGTACCCTATAAATAGATCTCAGGTGGTAGAGGGATTTAACGGTCAAAAGAGAGGCTAACTGAGAGTTCACGGTCAAAGTGTGAGGTGGGAGAGTTCTAGAGAGAGAAAGTAGAGAGAAGAAGAGTGTGTGTGTGTGTGTGAATCTTATGTAAGGAACATCATTCTAATCTTCAATACATCATAGATTCATCTTCTTCTTCTTCTTCTTCTCCTTCTTCCATATTCGATCTTGCATCATCCAATTGATTGGGATTCTGCACCATCAATTGGATATGATTGATACATCAAGCAAATTTGGGACTTACAGTTGGTATCAGAGCTTGGATTGTGTCAATCATTTTGGCAAGATCTGGAGCGTTTTTGATCTTTTTCTTGAAGGATTTTTCGTTTTTGGATAGTTATTGGCAAAATAGTGGGGGTTTGTTCTTTGTGTTTTTCATAAAAACGAGTTTTTGATCGAGTTTTGGAGCAAAAAGAGGTGAAAAACGTTGTTTTTCGCGATCCGAAGAAGGGTTCACGACCGGTTCGAAGAAGGGTTCACGGCCGATCCGAAGAATGGTTTACGGCTCAGCAGTCTCGTTTGCGGTCCTCGCGTTTACGGCTCAACAGCCTCGTTTGCGGTCAGCGCTCGCGTTCTCGGCCCAGCAGGTGTTCGGTCCAAGCTTTCGTGCGAGGATTCAGCATCTCGCATTCACAGCCATCAGCGTTCAAATTTTTTTTGGGGTTTCCCGGATTCGAACCCGGGTCTCCCATACTTTCCCCCACCGTCTTACCAACTCATCTAGCTTGCTAGATGTTGTACGTCTTCCCTTTTTAATTCAAGAAGCTTCGTTATTTCGGTCTAGTTTCACAATTTTGACAATTTTAGCCCAAAATCAATTGTTTTAAATTTTAAAATTCCACTTTCAACCCAAAATTTTGGTTTTTAATTTTAGACTTTTATTTTTTACTTTCGACCTTAAAATTTGACTTCGACTTTCAAGTTTGACCTTTGACTTTAAACTTTGACTTTCTCGTTTAACCTTCAAATTTTTATTTTTACCTTTTCGGTTTGACTTTTAAGTTTGACTTTTGATGTTTGACTTTTAAGTTTGACTTTTTAAGCTTGACTTTTAAGGTTGACTTTTGAGTTTTTAAGTCAAAGGGCTATTTTTTTAACAATGAGTTCCTCAAACATCCCGGTAAATGAGGTTTCATGTTCTCAATCTTGTAAAACTACTATTAAATTTCTTCGCGAACAAATCGATATATTAAAATGAGAAAATGAGGACCTTAAATATGAAGGCTATACCCTAAGGAAAGGTCAAAAACCCTTAAAAGCACAACTAGAGGCCAAAACCAAGGACTTTAGGAAACTTCAAGAAGAATACAGTAAGAAATGTGCAAATTATAGATATGTTAATGAACAGCTTGCTAACTTCACTGCCGAACTTGATGCATTGAAAGCTAAATATAATGATGCTGAATTCACGTTTAAGAAATGCGATGCGTCAAGTGAGGTAGTTACATCGATGATTGAAAAATAATTAACATTCAATGATAATCAATCTAAGGGGTTAGGGTATCACAGTGTTCCACCTCCCCTCAATGACAACTATACTGCACCCCTTGAAACTAATGAGGTAGAGACACCTACTCAGTTTGGCCCACTCCCTGAACCAGCTTCAGTTAAGACTGAACTATCTGGGCCTACAGAGGTTATTAAGGTGAATGTTTCTGATGGTTCTACTTTATGTGCAGGTAAAGTAGTAGAGGATGAGGATAAGGACAACAGAACTAATTCTAGTTCTGCAAATTCTGATGATTGTCAAACCAATGACTCCTTAAACTCAGAATCTGTTGCTTCTAACTCAGTTACTACTAATCAACCTACTGTTGGTAAATACAGGCCACCAAAACAAGTGAAGCAGTGTGCAGGCTGCAAATGTGCTTGTGGGAATAATCAACGACAAGGCAAGGCTACGCCTCCAGGGGCAGGAAGAAACAACTCCTATGTGAAGAAGCAGACTTGCTTCCACTGTGGAACACCTGGACATATTTCCAGAAATTTTCCAAATCGCGCATACGTTCCCTTCTACGCTCAAGGATGGCAGAACGCACCAAGAAGGAGTTTTTCTAAAAGAAACCCTTCAAGGTCACGTTCAACCAATGATGACTGGAACGCGCAGAAGGCCAAGAATCAAAATCCCAAAGTCAAGAAGGGAATGCCAGCCAAGATGTCTAATCCAAGAGATACTCCAGTGAAACCAAGATCAGTTAGATCAAAGTCATCTCGAAGATCTACTTCAAGTTCTAAAGCGAGCGATAAGGCACCCAACTAATCGAACAAGAAATGTGTTAAACCCAACTACAGATGGGTACCAAAGGTTCAATCTCCCTAATCATCTAATGATTCTAACATTTCATCATCTTCTGTTTGTGATAAGAAGGACATGTCATGGGAGAGAGTACCTTGCAAGGATGACAAAGGTCAACCCAATTTCAAAATGTACTGGGTTCCAAAGATCAACTGATCCCGCTCTGTGATGGAGCAGCTATGGAGGCATATCATCAGACTTCGGTTTGTTGATAGTGGTTGTTCCTAACACATGATAGGGAACATCTCTCAATTTTACAACACTCAGAACTTTAAGTGAGAGTATGTGTCCTTTGTGGGAAGGGAAGAAATGAGAGGATCACACATAGGGTTTGTGCTTAACGATGTGAAGAATTTTCATATATGTTCTAAGATCGAAATATGTGTGCTGTTCTCAGACCTTTTGGATGCAAATTCAATCGATGACTTAAGGTTTGAGTTTTCTTCTCGATACTCCTGAGTTTATTAAAATGATTCGTTTCAAAGACAAATTTCTTTTAATTTGCGCATTTATTTTATTTCTTCCCTATGCTCATATTTAGGGGGAGAAATCAAAATAAAAAATTAAGAAAAATCAAAAACAAAAAAATATGTTCTCATGATTGTCAGTTTGTAGGTGCTTATTTGGGAAGTGATATGAAGTATAGTGCTAAAGGGCAATTTATGATGCGTGTAATGCACTAAATCCGAATTGTTTAGACTCTATGCTCAATGCGCTGGTAGGCACGAAGGTTTTAATGGACTAGACTAGGCATAGATGGACTGTGAAAAGACTTGACAAATATTGACTTAGATAGTTCCGTTTGAACTGACAATATGACGCTTGGGTAGATTGAGCAGTGAAATAAACATGGGAACCTGCGAGATACACTAAAAGTTAAATATCTAGAACTGTGGCTCAACATTTCCTGAATGTATGGACTCATGTCCTTAGTTCAGGTATTGATAGGGCGACTAGGGGTTCTGATAAAATAGGTCTGTAGGAAATTATTTTCTTGCTTTCTATCTGTTAGTCATATGTTGCTTCCTCTGCGTGATTGGAAGATATCCGACCTGGAATGCAACATATGCAACTCTATTTCTATCCATCTTCTTATCTATGCAATTATTTCTATCTGTTATCCATATGTTGTTTGCTCTGTGTGATTGGAAGAGATACGACCTGGAACACAGCATATGCAACATTCTACCTCTCAATCCCTCTATTCTAGTTAGCCATATGTTGTCCCCTTTGTGTGATTATAAGAGATCCAACCTGGGACACAACATATGCACCTATCTCTAAATCTGACTTCCTTCTTAATGATTGTCTACTCACCTAAAGTAAAGAGTTCTTTGGAAGTTCTTGATTACCGGGGTATGTCGGGAAGTGGGAAACACGTTCTAGTGCATCTAAAATTGAACCATTTAATAGGTTGTCTGTAGATCTCGCTGCTTAATTTAAGTGGACGATAATATCCTTGGTCGTCGTCAGCTAAATGTCCATTTAAGAATATAGATAACACTGTCTTGTCACTTATAACCTGTCCAATTTGTCAACATCCTTTGTGTTTAAGTGGGCCACAATATTGGTGATTGACCAGATCTAAACATGCAAGTGTGTGCAGATAAACGATATTGAATTGCTTGACAACTTTGATCCTAAATATTTTTGTTTTTATTAAATTTGTTCATAGTTTTCCTCTATGCACAAATTTAGCGGGAGAATCAAAAATTTTAAAATCAAACAAAAATCAGAAAATTCAAAAATCTAAAAATATTTTTATTTTTGTTTTATTTTTTTCAGAAAATATGAAAAATACAAACATATTGTGTGCTGAGTTTGTTTTTAGTTTTTGTTTTTATCTCAAATTTTCTTTGTCTTGAAAAGTGAATTCAGATGTAGATGAGACTTATGGAGACTGTATCGAGATTTTCTGAGCCAAAGCTTCATCCGTGATCATCAAAGAATTTTCATTTGAAGGAACAAGAAATGAATATTATTCTTTCAACATTCAATCTTTCAACCCCAGAAGCAAGGTGAAGTTGTTTATGAAGATTATGTGACAGATTGCATTGAAGCCTCCTCAATCAATTTGCTGCTATCTATGAATCTGCTGAAGTGATCCAGAAGATTCGTTCTCTCTGATTTTCTCTCTGAAGATTCTCAAGCTAAAAGCGCTAATTTTCAAGAATCTCTACAAGATGCCTCCACACCCAAAGTGAGTTCAAAGTCAAATCTTGAAGAAATGCCTAAGTGCTCAAGATGGAGTCATTGATGGAAGATTCATCAAGTTCATCTTAAAGCTGTGATGAAATCGAAGATTAACGCTGAAGCCAAGCTCCAAATGAAGATTGACAAGAAAAGCCAACTACTTTTTAGGGGGAGTTTGTTTGGTCAATTAGAAAAGAAAGCTATAAACCAAGGGGGATTGTTGCGTCAAATAAAAGAAAGCTATAAACCAAGGGGGAGATTGTTGGGTCAAAAATATGGTTTATACTTTACTTTTCTAAGCTTTAATATTTTTCGGTCCATGTGGTGTGTGCGGTTAGGAGGGTTCACGGCCCAGGTGGGTGTTTACGGCCATGAACCTGTTTACGGCCCATGTTCCCTATAAATAGATGTCAGGTGGTAGAGGGAGTTAACGGTCAAAAGAGAGGCTAATTGAGAGTTCATGGTCAGAGTGTGAGGTGGGAGAGTTCTACAGAGAGAAAGTAGAGAGAAGAAGAGTGTGTGTGTGTGTGTGTGAATCTTGTGTAAGGAACATCATTCCAATCTTCAATACATCATAGATTCATCTTCTTCTTCTTCTCCTTCTTCCATATTTGATCTTGCATCATCCAATTGATTGGGATTCCGCACCATCAATTGGATCTGATTGATACATCAAGCAAATTTGGGACATACAAAAGTACTCTCCCATCTTTTCAGATTGGAGAAACTTTTATCTTTCTGCCTAATTTGTTTTTTCTCATTCGTTCTGCCATACATTGAACCTTTGCTAATGTTTCAGAATTATACTTAAACTTGTAAGCATAACCATGTTTACTAAACTTTAGAAAATCATGACGAATAGTCTTCTTGATCTTTGTGGTGGATCTTGACCAGCACACACCCAGTGTACCCGATCTCCTAGTCCTTCACTTGACTCACATATACATGTGAACAAGGAATTAGTCTTAATTTACCAAAGATGAAAATTCTCATTCATCATACAATACAACTTGCATGATTCCAAGTTTCTGTCCAATTGAAACTTGGGTGATGAGAATCTTTACTTATTTGGCAAATACTCGACACTACCACAAACGAAAGGATCAAATTCATATTGCTAACATACAAACATACAAACATCAATTTTTCTCAAATGTCATTGCAAGGAGATATAATAAAAATAAAAACAAAATTTTATTTATTTATAAAATGCAGAAAAAACTTTTCCTTACAATGCAATTACAAATGAAAACTATGTTGTTACATATTTCCAAGCAATCTATCATAACTCCTAAGCAGCAGATTAAAAATCTGATCTTCAAACCATGCGATTGAAATCCATCTTTGTGATCAGATTCAACATACTCTTCCTTTAAGCTTCCTTCCCTTTGCATGATCCTACAAAACATCAAAATGTAACCTTGTCACATCATGTATTAAGAATCAACAATTAGGAACTTAATAGAGTTAGACAGTAGACTTACCTGAAGCAGAGTCAATCTTTTCGACTCTACCTTTTCTTAGATCTTTCTGGTAGTCAGGGCAGCTTCGCAACCAATGCCCCTTCTCTTGGCAATAGAAACATATAGACTCTTTAGGAATGGTACACGGGACAATCTAAGACTTAGCGTTTCTCTTTCCCTTGGAAAGAGAAATCTCTTCTGGACTTCCAATGTTTCCATTGTCAATGTCCATGGAAGTTTGGGGAGTAGATCTTCCAATCAAATTTGCTTTTCCAGTGCGCCAAATCATTGTTGATTCAACAGCAACAAGCAAATAGGTAAGATCAATAAGGGTCATGTCGTGGTCTGTCACATAGTAGTCCTTAATGAACTCACTATATGACTCGGGAAGTGATTGAAGAACCCAGTCAACCGCCAACTTCCTCGAGACAACGACACCCAATATTCTCAGTCTGTCAATATGTGACTTCATCTCCAAGACGTGAGTACACACATGCCTTCCATCTTGATGTTTCATTGCAAGTAGGGCTTGAGTGACCTTGAATTTTTCAAGTCTTTTAACTTGTGGGTTAGGGAGAATTATTGGAGGAGGTGGAGGAGGTGAAGTATGACTTCCACGATCCAACCGCGGGACATCATCTTCAAGAGGAAAGCTTGTTCCAAAAGATTTGGGAAGACCATAGTTGTCTGGACTAGACATCTACAATGGGAGAAATTCAAGTTAGTTGATTTAAGTCCTTAATATAACACCCAAATGAAATATTCAGGCTAGGACCCAACACAATATTTTACAATTCATAAGAGAAATGTCGTAATCGGAATGAAAAATATTTGAAGGTAGGTAAATGACGATTTACCAATTTCCACCACGAAAAACGAAAAGGAACTTCAGGTTTTAAGTGAATTGAAATTCCTAGATCCTTTGAGATTCATTGAACTATTCAATGGCATGTTTAAATCTCGATTGTGCCCTTCAAGTTTGTGACTGAGATGTCGAGGATCACAAACAATGTGTGAATAACCATGCAAATTAGCTTGGTACACCCAATGTTACAACCACCTAATCAATGTGTCGGTTAACCACACACGCTCCATTGATCAATGATTAACATCAAGCTACCCTTTGTCACGCACTATCAGTCCCAGATTAGTGTGCCGGTTAACCACACACGCTCCACTAATGACTTAACAAGGTGCAAAGTGCAATTTCATGGGTTAGCACCATATTCATATTTTCCTAAGTAACTAAGAGTTGGGAATTTATAAGTGTTTATTTACTTCATATTTATCATTATACTTTTAATGAAGGGAGAATTAGAGTCCTATCCTACCTGTTCGGCTAACGACCCTCCATCGGTCAAGGAACGGTGGGTGAGAGTGGACACCCATTAAACTGCCATTTTATAGGCAGTAGCATTATACCCTCTTTATAGACCAACTTCGTGAATGAGGCCTACTAACGGTAAGACTGACTTTACTCATATATATATATATATATATATATATATATATATATATATATATATATATATATATATATATCTTACTACTTTATAATGTATACATAATAGAAGTCCAAAAGTTTTTAAGACCAAAGTCTTAAAAACAAGAAGCTTTCATTTTGATCCATTGGATTTTATTTGAATGGTTGTGATTAAAAAATAATGGTGATCATTGTGAAATAAAATTGACCAATCAAAATGATATATACTATACTATATATAAAATATACAATGTGCCACCTATCTTTTAAACCCAAATAATTGTTAGACATAAATTTTCACTTGGTGAATTTATTCTACCCCAATTAGCCGCCCCCACAATCCCATACTATTCCTCCACCTCTAAAATGTCTGATGTCCTACTGTCTATCTTCCTAAAGTCTTTCACCACACTTTCTACAAACACTAAGAGGTTCCCTCTATCGTCGCCACCATCTTCAGCCAGTACCACTATCAGCGAGCCACCGAGTGCACCTCCTGCAAGACATGGCCAACGCACCATAAGTGAACAACCTTCACCACAGCCACCCGCCGCCGACGCAGTTACTAAACACCACCAACTCTCTTTGACACCATGAAACCCCATATCTATGTCGTTGAACACCACCGATCCTTGACGGCTCTTAGAAACCCTAAAGCCTAGATCTACACAACGTCCACCATCACCACGCTTGGTCACGAGGGTCAACAGTGCTGATGAACACTACGAAACCCTAGAGCCATACTTCGTGTCTCCGTTTCTAAGCAGCACCATAGTTAAAATACTTACTCAAAACATCACAGTCTCTGTTTGACTCCAACATTGACTTCCACTAACCGCCGACATGCTTTCTTCTTCTCCGGTCAACACACCTCAATGTGGTGCTGTTTTGAAACCCTAAGACGCCACCAACAACAATGAACTATGTTGACCAAGGGGGTGTTTAGGATTACTTTTTAAGCCTAAAAGTTCTTTTTGTAAAAGTTCTTTTGAGGAAACAAAAGCCAAAAGTGGATTTTAAAAAGTGTTTGGGTAGTATTTTTGACTTTTGAGTGTGATTTAGCTTTCAAAGTCCAAAAGTTACAAAAAGTCACACTTTCTTGACTTTTGAAAACCCACTCTTTTCTTCTTTACAAAAAGTTATTTTGAAAAGAACTTTTGCATCTTCCAAACATCTTTATAACTTTTTAGAAAAGTTAAAAGGCAAAAGTCATTTAAAAAGTATTCCCAAACACCCTTCAAATCTTCTTGATCTAATGTTTTTCTTATAAATTTATATATGTGTTTATGTTTCTGATGTACAAAAGTAGCTCTTAAATCTTAATTTCTCTTTCATCTGATTAAATGTGTATATGTGTGAGTTTTTGCTTAAAAGTTTTTGAATACCTTGGGTATTTGAGTGTGAAATCAGACATGTATGTTCGTATTCACGAGTGTGGGTGTGTTTATTCCCAAAATTTGATATGCTTTTACATTATTTTAAATCTGAAAATGTTTGTGAGTGTGTATAATAAAATTTATAATTTGTAATTATTTGTGTTTAAGTTCAGATCTTATCTATTTGTGTTTATGTTTATATGTATTAGATTTTTCCAATGATTAGCATCACAATATTGACAACATATGTATAGTTTAATATGATATTATGAAATACACTCGGATTTGAAAGAAATGTGTATAAAGATATTAAGTTTTTAATAAAAAGTAGATATTTGTTTTCAATACAGATATTATATATTATTGTTTGTTTTCATTTTATTATATTAGATATAACAATTATATTTATAGCTGATATATAATTTACGTTAATTTTTGTGGATAATTTCTATATCATTACTTACTTATCGGTAGAGAATATAAATAAAGTAATAAATGCATACAATAACTATTTTTTATATTTAATTATTATTTTTTAATTATGCCACACATAAAGATAAGATAATTCATCAAAACATTCCAAAACAATTGTCACTATTGACGTATAGAACATAGAAACAGAGTTAAAATTAAGGGTTATAAGTACCCATAATCAATTTTACCCCCCTAACATCAATCAAATCAATTTTTTACTTTTGATTTGACATTATTTTTTTTATTTTTCTTTTCTTTTTCCATTTTTTTCCTTTTTGTTTTTGATTTTTTTTTCCTTTTATTTTATATTTTAATATTATTACTATTATTATTATTATTATAAATTTCAATAATCAGAAAAAATTCGGACAACATTTTAAATTTCGGATGACATTTTAAAATTCGGTAAACATTATAAATTCGCACGACATTATAAAATTCGAACGACTTTTTTGTCCGTAATTAAAAAATATAAAAGAATATTTAAAAACCGATTTTATAGTCATTTGAATTTATAATGTCGTCCGAATGTTAAAATTTTGTGCGAAATTTATAATAATAATAATAATAATAATAATAATAAAAGAATTAAAAACAACAAAAAAACAAAATAGGAAAAAAAACAAAAACAAACAACAACAAAAGACAAAAAATCAAATCAATGGGTGGAATTGGAAAAGGAAGAGGGGTACTTATAGAAAACCCCTAAAATTAATCTTTTGAACCTGTTGTAATAATGGTAGCGATATAAACTTGAAAAGTTTGATTGACAAAAATAAAAATAAAATACTAAAGTGAAATGATAAATATGAGTTGATTACCTACGCCCTACACTTCAGAGGGGTGGCTGTCAGTTTTTTTTATTGAAAATTGAAAACAAACTTTCAATCATGGTTTCCATATTTTAAAAATATATTTATAACATAAAAAAATACATTTCAAATTTAAAGTTTGAATTTCCAATAGAAAATTCAGATATTGGAAATTCAGAATAGATATTGTGAAATCAGAGTATGCGTAAAGAGAGAGAGAGATGGAAGAATCAATTTTTTTTCATTAACATACGGAGGATTTACAATCTGAATATATACATTGCCTGTATAAGGAAACTATATATTTACATTTCAGTCCCTAAACTATACAATTCTAACACTCCCCCTCAAGCTGGAGCATATATATCGTAGGCACCAAGCTTGTTATATATATAGTCAACTCGGGGTCCTCTTAGGGACTTTGTAAACCCATCTGCAAGCTGCTCACTCGAATTAACGAACTCTGTCACGATTAGACCATCAAGTAGTTTTTCTCTAACAAAATGACAGTCAATTTCAATATGTTTTGTCCTCTCATGGAACACTGGGTTGGAAGCAATATGAAGATCTGCTTGGTTGTCACATATAAGCTTCATTTGAGAAACCTGGCAAAATCTTAGTTCCTCGAGAAGTTGTTTGACCCATATAAGTTCACATGTTTCATTTGCCTTAGCTCGATACTCTGCTTCTGCACTAGACCTTGCTACCACATTTTGTTTCTTACTTTTCCAGGATACTAAATTACCCCCAAAGAGAACACAATATCCAGATGTTGATCTTCGACTAAAAGGACAACCATCATAATCAGAATCAGTGTAGCAAGATACTTCTGTGCTCCCTTTGTTCTCATACAAAAGACCTTTCCCTGGAGCTCCTTTGATATATTTTAGGATCCGTAGAGCGGCTTCCCAATGAGTGTCACATGGAGCATTTAGAAACTGACTAACTATACTTACAGCAAAGGAAATGTCCGGACGAGTTACTGTGAGATAGTTAAGACGACCTACCAGTCTTCGATATTTCCCATGATCTGCCAACAACTCCCCCTGACCTGGTAGGAGTTTGACATTAGGATCCATTGGAGATTCAACTGGTTTGCAGTCGGATAGATGAGCTTCCTCTAGAATATCTAGAGCATACTTTCTTTGGCATATTGAAATCCCATCCTTGGACTTTGCAACCTCTATACCCAAGAAGTATCTGAGATTCCCCATATCTTTGGTCTGAAAGTTCTTAAACAAGTGATCTTTTAACTCATGTATTCCCTTGTGATCATTCCTTGTGACAACTATGTCATCAACATATACTATCAAGTAGATACATTGTGTCCCTGAAATACGATAGAAAACTGAATGATCTGCCCCACTTTGCCTCATCCCGAATTCTTTTACCACGGCACTAAATCTCCCGAACCAGGCTCTTGGAGATTGTTTTAAGCCATAAAGAGATTTTCGTAATCTGCAGACTAAACCGGACTCCCCCTGAGCAACAAACCCAGGAGGTTGCTCCATGTAAACTTCTTCTTGCAGATCCCCATGGAGAAAAGCATTTTTAATGTCCAGTTGGTATAGAGGCCAATCACGCATTGCAGCCATGGATAGAAGAATACGAATGCTAGTCATTTTAGCAACCGGAGAGAAAGTATCAGTATAGTCCATACCAAATATTTGAGTGTATCCTTTGGCTACCAACCGAGCTTTAAGACGGCCGAGTTTACCATCTGGACCTACTTTAGGAGTGAATATCCAACGACAGCCAACATGTGATTTTCCAGGAGGTAACGAAACTAACTCCCATGTCCCATTATTGTGTAAGGCGGACATTTCATCAATCATTGCTTGGAGCCACCCTGAATGAAGTAAAGCCTCGTTTACTGTCTTTGGAATATGTACCGATGCAAGGCTGGAAACACATGCTACGAAAGCTAAGGATAAACGGTCATAGTGAACATAATTATGGATAGCATACTTGGGGTTTGCAGTTGACCGTTTACCTTTCCGCTGAGCAATGGGCAAATCATCATCACCCAGAACCGGAGCTAGTGGACTAACCGACGAAGAGGAGGAGTCAAAGGTTCCTGTATTTGGTGGATCTATCTCTCCATCAGTATTAGTAGAAGGATGTATAGGAGGACGAGGACGACGATTATAGGTTTTCAACGTTGGGGTATCGACAACTGGACTTGAAGTATGATCAGTTGATGGAATAAGGAAAACAGGAATCGGAAGGACCTGTTGAACACTAGATTTATCGTGTGGATCAGTAAAGTAATAAAGTTGATGATCAAAAAATGTTACATCTGCGTTCATGAAATATTTGTTAAGGCTAGGAGAGTAACATTTGTAACCCTTTTGTAATTGGGAGTAGCCAGGAAAGACACACTTGACCGCTTTAGAGGCTAACTTATCTCGACCTGGATCAAGACAATGAACAAAATAAATTGATCCAATTGGATGCGAAGGGAGATGATAGGGCGGTTGTGTTGGAAATAAAATAGAAAAAGGGGTTTGATTTTGTAAAACAGAAGAGGGCATGCGATTAATTAGATAACAAGATGTCATAACTGCATCAGCCCAAAATTTAAGTGGGAGTTTGGCATGTAACAATAAGGTGCGTGTCGTTTCAATAAGATGACGATTTTTTCTCTCAGCAACACCGTTTTGTTGTGGGGTTCGAGGGCATGATGATTCATGTAACATGCCATGAGAAGACATAAACTCCTGAAATTGTGTAGAGAAATACTCAAGTGCATTGTCACTCCTGAGGACACGAATGGTTGCACCAAATTGGGTTTTTATTTCAACACAAAATTCGGTGAATATTGCAAACAATTC